>NC_052154.1:103963890-104319650 GCF_902713615.1 Scyliorhinus canicula
TCCTCCAGTATCCCCATAATTCCTGCAATTCCCCGCAATGGGTCTGTTAGATAAAGGAACAAATCGTCCGCATAGAGCGAGACCCTATGTTCTAACCCCCCCCCCCCACTATCCCCCGCCAAATGTTCGATGCTCTCAGCGCCATTGCCAAGGTTCTATGGCCAGAGCAAACAGTAGTGGGGAGAGTGGACACCCCTGTCTCGGCCCCCGACACAGACTAAAATATTCTGATTGAACCCGGTTTGTCCTTACATTCGCCACCGGTGCCTGATATAGCAACCGGACCCAATCCACAAATCCCTGCCCAAACCCAAACCTTCCCAGAACATCCCACAAGTACTTGCACTCCACTCGATCAAAGGCCTTTTCTGCATCCATGGCCACCACCACTGGCATCATTATTACATCTAGGAGCCGCCTAATGTCTGACGTCAGGTGTCGTCCCGTAACAAATCCCATCTGGTCCTCCCCTATTAACCCCGGGACTCAATCCTCTAAGCGTGTGGCCAAGATCTTTGTCAGCAGTTTCGCATCTACATTTAACACGGAGATTGGCCTATATGAACATAGAACATAGAACAGTACAGCACAGAACAGGCCCTTCGGCCCTCGATGTTGTGCCGAGCAATGATCACCCTACTCAAACCCACGTATCCACCCTATACCCGTAACCCAACAACCCCACCCCCCCTTAACCTTACTTTTTAGGACACTATGGGCAATTTTAGCATGGCTAATCCACCTAACCCGCACATCTTTGGACGGTGGGAGGAAACCGGAGCACCCGGAGGAAATCCACGCACACACGGGGAGGACGTGCAGACTCCGCACAGACAGTGACCCAGCCGGGAACCGAACCTGGGACCCTGGAGCTGTGAAGCATTTATGCTAACCACCATGCTACCGTGCTGCCCGCACGGCTCTCCGGATCCTTTTCCGGCTTCAAGGTAAGGGAAATCGATGCGTGCGATAATGTTTGGGGGAGCACTCTCAACTTCTTGGACTCATTAAAAGTCTTTACCAGGAGCGGTCCCAACAGCCGAGAAAACATTTTATAAAACCCAACCGGGTATCCATCTGGTTCCGGGACTTTACCCGATTGAATCGCCCCCAACCCGTCTATAAGCTCCTGAAGCTCAATTGGGGCTCCCAAATCCTCCACCAACTCCTCGTCTATCCTTGGGAACTCCAGCCCTCCCAGAAATCGCTTCATACCCTCCTCCTTGGCTGGGGGTTCTGATTTATACAATTTACTATAAAACTCCCAAAACATATCATTCACCCCCGCCAGATCCAAAACCACCTCCCCCCCCCCCGTATCTCTCACTTTCCCAATCTCTCACACCGCCTCCTGTTTCCTCAGCTGGTGTGCTAGTGCTGGCTTTTCCCCCATATTCATAAACCGCCCCCTTTACCTCCTCAGCTGTCCCTCCGCCTTACCTGTGGACAGGAGCCCAAATTCCAGCTGCAGTCTCTGATGCTCCTTCAAAAGCCTGTCATCCAGAGTCTCCGCATACCTCCAATCCCCCTGTAAAAGTTCACCTCCCAGCCTGTCCAACTCCGCCCACTCGGCCTTCTCCTTATGGGCCCAGATTGAGATGAATTCCCCCCTAATAACTGCCTTTAGTGCCCCCCAAACCCCTCCACCGAAACCTCACCCGTGTCATTGATCCCTACATATCCCCGAATGGCTTCCCTCACCCACTCACATATCTCCTCCTTTGCAACCCTACGTCCAACCTCCATTGCGGGCACTGAGCCTTTCCCTTGCTGACTTGCAAGACCACCCAACGTGGGGTGAGGTCTGACAGCACTATTGCTGAATATTCAGCATCTACCACCTCCAGGGCCGGCTCAAGGCACCGGCAACTCGGGCAGTCGCCCGGGGCGCCATGTGCTAGGGGGCGCCAGAGACTCGGGTCCCGCGCATGCGCAGTTGGGCCGGTGCCAACCAGCGCATGCGCGGTGGCCGCCCTCGGTCCGCCCCTCGGTCCGCCCCCCCCACTCGGTCCGCTCCCCCCGCCCCCCCTCCTCGGTCCCCCCCCCCCCCCCCCCCCGCCCCCCCTCGGGTCCGCCCCGCCCTCGGGTCCGCCCCCCCTTCGGGTCCGCACTCCCCCGCCCCCCCCCCTCGGGTCCGCTCCCCCCGCGGGTCCGCCCCCCCTCGGGTCCACCCCCCCTCGGGTCCGCCCCCCCCTCGGGTCCGCCCCCCCCCTCGGGTCCGCCCCCCCCTCGGCCCCCCCCCCCCCTCGGCCCTGCCCCCCCCCCCCCCCCCCAAGGGCGCCGAAGTTCAGCTTGCCCGGGGCGCCAGCAACCCTAGGGCCGGTGCTGACCACTTCAGCCAGCAGCGTTTTGTCCAACACAAAGAAATCTATCCGGAAATACACCTTACGCACATGGGAGGAGAATGAAAACTTCTTACTTCTCCGCCTCCCAACTTTCCACATGACCAGCCTAGTCGGGGGCACCCCGCCCCCTTTACCTGCAGATCAACCATAAGCTCTCCTAGGCCAGTCTGCGGCTCATGTCCCGCACCTTCCCTGACCCGCCCTCGGGCAGCTATCGTCACCAACCTTCCTCCTCCTCCACTTTGAAAGTCCCCTCCCTGTCAGCAGTATAATCCCCCCCGCCCAACCCCGCCATTCCCACTCCCCCTCCCATTCCCCCACTCCCATTCCCCCCCACATCGATCTTCTGCTCACCTCCCATTTTGCTTCCGTGAACTAACGCGCCCAGTTAGCCTGGCAGCCCCTGCCCATGCGCCTAGCATCCTACCCCCCACTGATTCCCCTCCCCCCGCTCTTAGTGCAAACAGTCAAAACAAAGGCAAGAAGTAAAAACAAACAAACAATCCCTCTCAAGGTCCGAACACAGAGTCCCACCCCTCATCCCTTACCAAAGCACTGTATACCGCCCCGCCCCAAACAGAACTGAAGAACGGAAAAAAAACAAAAGAAATCCAAACAACATAAACCCAAAGTTTTTCACAATATAGTTCAGTCCTCCGCAATCAAAGTTCAAGTCCTCCTTCTCCTGCCAGTCCATTCTCCTTCATGAAGGCCGCTGCCTCCTCAGCCGAGCCAAAGTACAACTCCCTGCCCCCATAGGCGAGCCGGGTACAGTAGTCCAAACTTTGCGCCCTCCTTGTACAGGGCCGACTTGACACTATTAAAACTCGCCCCCCTCTGCGTGAGTTCTGCTCCCAGGTTTTGGTACACCCGAATCTCAATGTCTTCCCAAGTGCATCGCCTCATTTGCCTGGCCGACCTCATGATGCATTCCTTGTCCAGGAACAGATGCAATTATACCACCATCACCCTTGGCGGCTCACCCCCCTGGGCTTGCACATCAGTGCCTTGCGAGCCCGATCCACCACCAACGGGCAATCAAACAGACCTTCCCCAAGCAGCTTCTCCAGCATCTTCCCAGCATACGCACCCACATCCGATCCTGCGATTCCCTCCAGCAGACCCACGATCTGGATGTTCTGCCTCTGAGAACGGTTCTCCAGGTCCTTCACTTTCTCCATTAGTCGCTTCTACTAGTCACG
This sequence comes from Scyliorhinus canicula, assembly GCF_902713615.1. NCBI lineage: Eukaryota > Metazoa > Chordata > Chondrichthyes > Carcharhiniformes > Scyliorhinidae > Scyliorhinus > Scyliorhinus canicula. The sequence goes on from NC_052154.1 coordinate 103,967,438, forward strand.
CATCAGCTCAACCTCTCCTGCCATCGAGGTGGACTGTTCCTCCTGCTCCCCGCCTGCTCCTCCAACCTCTGGATCGCCTGTCCCTGGGCAGCCAGTCTCGTCTCCACGTGGTCAACCACCGCTTTGATTGAGTCCACTGCCCGGGCCAGGTCCTCCACATTTTCCTTCCGCTGTTGGGTGAACTTCTCATTTAAGAAGCTCATCAACTGGTCCATTGACCACAGAGCCGACGGGGCCAGACCCTGTCCGTCTGCGATCTCCATGTGTGTTGTCCGCTCCTCACTCGCCACAGCCACCTGATTCGCTTTTTCCCAGGCACTTCTGGAACCCAGTTCCATAAACTAGGGGTCACTCTCTTCTGCTCTCACTTGTCTATCTTTTTCCTACAAAGTTCCTGCGACAGACTGGTGTAAAGGCCACAAAAAGACCACCACGAGCAGGAGCTGCCAAATATGCGATCACTCACTTCATGGCTGCCACCGGAAGTGACAGAGACACTTACCGCAGTGTGATGATTATAATCACCGCAGTTGCAGACACTATTACCACAGTATTACCGCAGTGGCAGACACTATTACTGCACTATTATCGCAGTGGCAGACACTATTACCGCACTATTATCGCAGTGGCAGACACTATTACCGCACTATTATCGCAGTGGCAGACACTATTACTACAATGACAGGCACTATTACCTCAGTGCCAGAGACACTATCGCCGCAGTGACAGAGACACTATTACCACACTATCACCATAGTGACAGACAGTATCATCGCAGTGACAGAGACACTATTACCACACCATTTACACAGTGACAGACAGACACTATCACCGCAGTGACAGACACTATCATGGCACTATCACCGCAGTGACAGACACTATTACCGCAGTGACAGACACTATACATGCTTGTTCTGTGCTTTTAAGGTATGGAAAACAGCAGCTGCACTTGGTATGCACCAAAGAAAACACTTAAAGCGTTCAGTTTATGAAGATGCAGAACTATTAAAGTGCTCTCCATACAAACATAATGACTTGTTCAACTGTAACAGAATCCAAGCTTAACAATAGAGCAGAGGCAGAGAACAAACCAAAATTGCCAACTTCTTCGTGTAACCTTGAACAGATTCACTGTTCACTCGACTGAATTCAGCCGTGATCGCAGTGAACCGGATTTGCCAATCGTATTTCAGAAGACTAAAAGTGCAATATACCCATGGTCAAATGTTCAAGAAATGGTTCCAGATCTTTTACAGCGAACACTACAACAGAATAGTGAGAACGTTTGGCAGGTTCATCAGCAAAATCTAGACATTAGAACCTAGAACAGTACAGCACAGAACAGGCCCTTCGGCCCTCGATGTTGTGCCAAGCCATGATCACCCTACTCAAACCCACGTAACCACCCTATACCCGTAACCCAATAACCCCCCCTTAACCTTACTTTATTAGGACACTACGGGTAATTTAGCATAGCCAATCCACCTAACCCGCACATCTTTGGACTGTGGGAGGAAACCGGAGCACCCGGAGGAAACCCACGCACACACGGGGAGGACGTGCAGACTCCGCACAGACAGTGACCCAGCCGGGAATCGAACCTGGGACCCTGGAGCTGTGAAGCATTTATGCTAACCACCATGCTACCGTGCTGCCCATATTAATCTGCCTCTTTGCACAAATGTTTCTCATCAGTGTGAGACTAGCAACAGAGATGATGGGAGACTTGCTTTCTATCAACATTCTTCTAATATGTTTTATCAGAGAGAAGAGATGGACTACAAAGCAATGTGAAAAGATTCAAACCTGGGAGTTGTAACTTTTTGCATTACAGAATGGAATAGGAGATTACTTTAAAACCCAAAATGTTTAAATTAAAACACATTATTGTGTTATTTTTCTAATGTGCAGCGAGAGGGGCAGCACGGTGGTTAGTAGTGCAACCTTATAGGCCAAGGATAGGGTTCAATTCCAGCCTTCAGTCACTGTCTGTGTGGAGTTGTACATTCTCCCTGTTTCTGTGTGAGTTTCTTCCATGTGCCCCGGTTTCCTCCTACAGTCCAAAGATGTGGAATTAGTGGAATTATTGAGGACATTACCAGTGCAGTAGATAACGGGGAGTCGATGGATGTGGGATATCTGGATTTCCAGAAAGCCTTTGACAAGGTGCCACACAAAAGGTTGCTGCATAAGATAAAGATGCATGGCATTAAGGGTAAAGTAGTAGCATGGATAGAGGATTGGTTAATTAATAGAAAGCAAAGAGTGGGGATTAATGGGTGTTTCTCTGGTTGGCAATCAGTAGCTAGTGGTGTCCCTCAGGGATCCGTGTTGGGCCCACAATTGTTCACAATTTACATAGATGATTTGGAGTTGGGGACCAAGGGAAATGTGTCCAAGTTTGCAGATGACACTAAGATGAGTGGTAAAGCGAAAAGTGCAGAGGATACTGGAAGTCTGCAGAGGGATTTGGATAGGTTAAGTGAATGGGCTAGGGTCTGGCAGATGGAATACAATGTTGACAAATGTGAGGTTATCCATTTTGGTAGGAATAACAGCAAACGGGATTATTATTTAAACGATAAAATATTAAAGCATGCCGCTGTTCAGAGAGACTTGGGTGTGCTAGTGCATGAGTCACAGAAGGTTGGTTTACAGGTGCAACAGGTGATTAAGAAGGCAAATGGAATTTTGTCCTTCATTGCTAGAGGGATGGAGTTTAAGACTAGGGAGGTTATGTTGCAATTGTATAAGGTGTTAGTGAGGCCACACCTGGAGTATTGTGTTCAGTTTTGGTCTCCTTACTTGAGAAAGGACGTACTGGCACTGGAGGGTGTGCAGAGGAGATTCACTAGGTTAATCCCAGAGCTGAAGGGGTTGGATTATGAGGAGAGGTTGAGTAGACTGGGACTGTACTCATTGGAATTTAGAAGGATGAGGGGGGATCTTATAGAAACATTTAAAATTATGAAGGGAATAGATAGGATAGATGCAGGCAGGTTGTTTCCACTGGCGGGTGACAGCAGAACTAGGGGACATAGCCTCAAAATAAGGTGAAGTAGATTTAGGACTGAGTTTAGGAGGAACTTCTTCACCCAAAGGGTTGTGAATCTATGGAATTCCTTGCCCAGTGAAGCAGTTGAGGCTCCTTCATTACATGTTTTTAAGGTAAAGATAGATAGTTTTTTGAAGAATAAAGGGATTAAGGGTTATGGTGTTCTGGCCGGAAAGTGGAGCTGAGTCCACAAAAGATCAGCCATGATCTTATTGAATGGCGGAGCAGGCTCGAGGGGCCAGATGGCATACTCCTGCTCCTAGTTCTTATGTTCTTATGTGCGGCTTAGGTGGATTGGCCATGCTAAATTGCCCCTTAGTATCCAGCAATATGCAGGTTAGGTTATGGGATTACGATGATAGGGCAGGATGGAGAGGGGAGTGTAAATGGGTAGAGTGTTCATTCAAAGGGTTGGTGCAAGCTCGATGGGTCAAATGGCCTCAATCTGCACTGTGGGAATTCAGTGATTCTGTGATTACTGCAGTGGCAGACACAATTACCACAGTGACAAGACACTATTACCACAGTGACAGACATTATTACCACAGTGACAAGACACTATTACCACAGTGACAGACTATTATTGCAATGACAGAGACACTGTTACCACAGTGATAGACGCACACTATTGCTGCACATCTTTGGATTGTGGGGGCAAAACCCACGCAAACACGGAGAGAATGTGCAAATTCCACAGGGACAGTGACCTAGAACCGGGATCGAACCCTGGGACCTCAGTGCCGTGATGCTACCCACTGCGCCACTGTACTGCCCTACAAAGACACTATTACCCCAGTAACAGACACTATTTCCAGTGACAGACACAATTATTACAGTGACAGAGACACTATTACCTCAGTGACAGACACTATTACCACAGTGACAGACATTATTTGACTGACAGTGACACTATTACAACAGTGACAGACACTATTACTGCACTGACAGACACTATTACCACAGTGACAGCACACTATTAGGATAGTGACAGTGACACTATTACTACAGTGACAGTCACTATTACCGCAGTTTCAGGTACTATTACCGCAGTGACAGACACTATTACCACAGTGACAGACACTATTAACACAGTCACAGACACTATTACCACAGTCACAGACACTATTACCGCAGTGACAGACACTATTACCACAGTCACAGCAACTCTGTTACCACAGTCACAGACACTATTACCACAATGACAGACATTATTACCAGTGACAGACACTATTACCACAATGACAGACATTATTACCAGTGACAGACACTATTACCACAGTGATAGTTACTATTACCGCAGTGACAGACATTACCACAGTGACAGACACCTTTACCACAGTAAGAGACACTATAACCACAGTGAGTCATTGCCGCAGTGACAGACATTATTACCAGTGACAGACACTATTACCACAGTGATAGTTACTATTACCGCAGTGACAGACATTATTACCACAGTGACAGACACCTTTACCACAGTAAGAGACACTATAACCACTGTGAGTCATTACCGCAGTGACAGGCATTATTACCAGTGACAGACACTATTACCACAGTGATAGTTACTATTACCGCAGTGACAGACATTATTACCACAGTGACAGACACCTTTACCACAGTAAGAGACACTATAACTACAGTGAGTCATTACCGCAGTGACAGACATTATTACCAGTGACAGACACTATTACCACAGTGACTGCAACACTATTACCAGTTTCAGACACTATTACCGCAGTGACAGAAACCTTTACCACAGTGACAGACAGTGGTTAGCACTGTTGCCTCACAGCTCCAGGGTCCCAAGTTCGATTCCCGGCTTGGGTCACTGTCTTTGTGGAGTCTGCAGGTTCTCCCCATGTCTGTGTGGGTTTCATCCGGGTGCTCTGGTTTCCTCCCACAAGTCCTGAAAGATGTGCTGTTAGGTAAATTGGACATTCTGAATTGTCCCTCGGTGTACCTGATCAGGCGCCAGAATGTGGCAACTAGGGGCTTTCTACAGTGACTTCATTGCAGTGTTAATGTAAGCCTACCAGTGACAATAAAGATGGTTATTATTACCACACTGTGATATAGGGGGCGCCGCCAGGTGGCGCTGGCTCGCTGCCGCTCTCAGTTTGATGTTTGTGTGTTTGAGCGCGGCCCTGTCCGGGTTGAGTCGGCGCAATGCCGCCCGCGGTACTGAGCATGCGCATCAACGGCAGCGGCTGTCCGTCTTTGCAACTGACGGTCTCAGTGCGGCTCACAGCGGTCTGCACTCAGCGGAATTCACGTGAGTGGGACAACATACAGCGGTCGAGAAATAGATCAAATTGTGTGGAAGATAAGTGTTTTCGAAGAAATAGAGTCTGTATCTGAAAAACCCTCAAAAAAGAATAGTAGAAATTGTGAGAGCGTGTGTGTGAGAAAGTGATAGAGAGAGAGAGTGTGAGAGAGCGAGAGTGGGAGAGAGAGCGAGAGAGTGTGAGAGAGAGAGAGAGCGAGAGAGTGAGAGAGAGAGAGTGAAAGAGAGTGAAAGAGAGAGTGTGAGAGAGAGAGTGTGAGAGAGAGAGAGTGAAAGAGAGAGTGTGAGAGAGAGCGAGAGAGTGTGAGAGAGAGAGCGAGAGAGAGTGAGAGAGCGAGAGAGAGGCGTGAGAGAGTGTGAGAGAGAGCGAGAGAGCGAGTGTGGGGGAGAGAGAGCGAGTGTGGGGGAGAGAGGGCGAGTGTGGGGGAGAGAGGGCGAGAGTGTGGGGGAGAGGGCGAGTGTGTGAGAGAGAGAGTGAGTGTGAGAGAGAGAGCGCGAGTGTGAGAGAGAGAGCGCGAGTGTGAGAGAGAGCGCGCGAGTGTGAGAGAGCGCGCGAGTGTGAGAGAGAGCGCGAGTGAGAGAGAGCGCGAGTGTGAGAGAGAGCGCGAGTGTGAGAGAGAGCGCGAGTGTGAGAGAGAGCGCGAGTGTGAGAGAGAGCGTGAGTGTGAGAGAGAGAGCGAGTGTGAGAGAGAGCGCGAGTGTGAGAGAGAGAGCGCGAGTGTGAGAGAGAGAGCGCGAGTGTGAGAGAGAGAGCACGAGTGAGAGAGAGAGAGCGCGAGTGAGAGAGAGAGAGCGAGTGTGAGAGAGAGCGCGCGAGTGTGAGAGAGCGTGAGTGTGAGAGCGCGCGAGTGTGAGAGAGAGCGCGAGTGTGAGAGAGAGCGCGAGTGAGAGAGAGCGCGAGTGTGAGAGAGAGCGCGAGTGTGAGAGAGCGCGCGAGTGTGAGAGAGCGCGCGAGTGTGAGAGAGAGCGCGAGTGTGAGAGAGAGCGCGAGTGTGAGAGAGAGCGCGAGTGTGAGAGAGAGCGCGAGTGTGAGAGAGAGCGCGAGTGTGAGAGAGAGCGCGAGTGTGAGAGAGAGCGAGTGTGAGAGAGAGAGCGAGTGTGAGAGAGAGAGCGAGTGTGAGAGAGAGAGCGCGAGTGTGAGAGAGAGCGCGAGTGTGAGAGAGAGCGCGAGTGTGAGAGAGCGCGCGAGTGTGAGAGAGCGCGCGAGTGAGAGAGAGAGCGCGAGTGAGAGAGAGAGAGCGCGAGTGAGAGAGAGAGAGCGAGTGTGAGAGAGAGAGCGCGAGTGTGAGAGAGAGCGCGAGTGTGAGAGAGAGCGCGAGTGTGAGAGAGAGCACGAGTGTGAGAGAGAGAGCGAGTGAGAGAGAGCGAGCGAGAGAGAGTGAGAGAGAGCGAGTGTGAGAGAGAGAGAGCGAGTGTGAGAGAGAGAGCGCGAGTGTGAGAGAGAGCGCGAGTGTGAGAGAGAGCGAGCGTGTGAGAGAGAGAGCGCGAGTGTGAGAGAGAGCGCGAGTGTGAGAGAGAGAGAGCGCGAGTGTGAGAGAGAGAGAGCGAGTGAGAGAGAGAGAGAGCGAGTGTGAGAGAGAGAGAGCGAGTGTGAGAGAGAGAGAGAGAGCGAGTGTGAGAGAGAGAGAGCGCGTGTGAGAGAGAGAGAGCGAGTGTGAGAGAGAGAGAGCGAGTGTGAGAGAGAGAGAGCGCGAGTGTGAGAGAGAGAGAGAGCGAGTGGAGAGAGAGAGAGCGCGAGTGGAGAGAGAGAGTGAGTGAGAGAGAGAGCGAGTGTGAGAGAGAGAGAGGAGTGGAGAGAGAGAGAGAGCGAGTGGGAGAGAGAGAGCGAGTGGGAGAGAGAGAGCGAGTGGGAGAGAGAGAGCGAGTGGGAGAGAGAGAGCGAGTGGGAGAGAGAGAGCGAGTGGAGAGAGAGAGAGAGAGTGGGAGAGAGAGCGAGAGAGAGCGAGGGGAGAGAGAGAGAGGCGAGTGGGAGAGAGAGAGAGCGAGTGGGAGAGAGAGAGAGCGAGTGGGAGAGAGAGAGCGAGTGGGAGAGAGAGAGAGCGAGTGGGAGAGAGAGAGAGCGAGGAGTGGAGAGAGAGAGAGCGATGGGAGAGAGAGAGAGCGAGTGGGAGAGAGAGAGAGCGAGTGGGAGAGAGAGAGAGCGGGTGCGAGAGAGAGAGCGGGTGCGAGAGAGAGAGCGGGAGAGGGAGTGGGAGAGGGAGGGGAGAGTGGAGAGGGAGTGTGAGAGGGAGAGAGTGAGTGTGAGAGGGAGAGAGTGAGTGTTAGAGGGAGAGAGCGAGCGAGCAAGTGGGGGAGAGAGCGCGAGTGTGGGGGGAGAGAGAGCGCGAGTGTGGGGGGAGAGAGAGCGCGAGTGTGGGGGAGAGAGAGCGCGAGTGTGGGGGGAGAGAGAGCGCGAGTGTGGGGGGAGAGAGAGCGCGAGTGTGGGGGGAGAGAGAGCGCGAGTGTGGGGGAGAGAGAGCGCGAGTGTGGGGGAGAGAGAGCGCGAGTGTGGGGGAGAGAGCGCGAGTGTGGGGGAGAGAGAGCGCGAGTGTGGGGGGGAGAGCGCGAGTGTGGGGGAGAGAGAGAGCGAGTGTGGGGGAGAGAGAGCGCGAGTGTGGGGGAGGGGGGTCTTTGGGTTTATTCTGTTTGGATGTCTTTCGTTTTTTTCCCCGTTCTTCAGTTCTGTTTGGGGGGGGAGGGGGATCGGTATACAGTGCTTTGGTAAGGGATGAAGGGTGGGACTCTGCGTTCGGACCTTGGGAGGGATTGTTTGTTTTTACTTCTTGCCTTTGTTTTGACTGTTTGCACTAAGAGCGGGGCGAGGGGAATCAGTGGGGGGTAGGATGCTAGGCGCCATGGGCGGGGGTTGCCAGGCTAGCTGGGTGGGCTAGTTCACGGAAGCAAAGTGGGGCGTGAGCTGAAGATCGAAGTGGGGGTGGGAGGTGTGGGGGCTTAGGTGGGCGGGAGATTATACTGCTGACAGGGAGGGGACTTTCAATATGGAGGAGGATTTATGATGGTAATTGTCCGAAGGCGGGCCAGAGGAGGTGCGGGACATGGCTGACATGGTTGATCGGCAGGGAGGGGGTGCCCCCCCCCCGACCAGGCTGGTCACGTGGAAAGTTCAGGGACTGACCGGGTGTCCGCTCACTTGAAGCAACTGAAGGCAGACCTGGCCATATTGCAGGAGACACATCTGAAGCTTAAGGAAGGGATGGGTTGGGCAGGTGTTCCATTCGGGGTTGGTCTTTAAAACGCGGGGGGGTTCAGTTTTTGGTTAATAACCGGGTGGCGTTCGAGCTGGGAATGTATCAGCTATGGCAAGGAGCTCTGGGGGTTCATGGAACGCATGGTGGGGGGGTCGATCTGTGGAGATTTGGGAGGCCGAGGAGTAAGGAGTATTTATTCTCATCCCAAGTGCATAAGGTGCATTCCTGGATAGACTTCTTTGTGATGAACAAATCGCTGCTGGCTGAGGTGGTAAATGCTGAATATTCAGCAATAGTGCTGTAAGAGCACGCCCGCAATGGACGTTGGTTGTGGGGCTGTTAGCGGAGAAGGAGGTATGTGAACGTGTGAGGGAGGCCAATCGGGGGTATATGGGGATCAATGATATGGGTGAGGTTTCGGCAGGGGTGGTTTGGGGGGCACTGAAGGCGGTTATTGGGGGGGGGGGGGGAATTCATCTCAATTCGGGCTCATAAGTAGAAGGCTGAGCGGGTGGAGTTGGACAGATTGGTAGGCGAAATTATACAGGTGGACTGGAGGTATGCGGAGACTTTGGATGACAGGCTTTTGAAGGAGCATCAGAGACTGCAGCTGGAATTTGGGCTCCTGTCCACAGGTAAGGCGGAGGAACAGCTGAGGAGTGTAAAGGAGGCGGTGTATGAATATGGGGGAAAAAGCCAGCAAGAGGAGGCAAGAGAGATTGGGAAAGTAAGAGAGACGGGGGCAAGATGGTTTTGGATCCGGCGGGGGTAAATGATGTGTTTCAGGAGTTTTACAGTAAATTGTATAAATCGGAAACCCCAGCTGGGGAGGAGGGTATGAAGCGATTCCTGTGGGGGTTGGAGATCCCGAGGATAGACAAGGAGTTGGTGGAGGATTTAGGAGCCCCAATTGGGCTTATAGACGGGTTGGGGGCAATGCAATCGGGTAAAGTCCCGGGACCAGATGGATACCCAGTTGAGTTTCCAAAAGTTTTCTGGGCTATTGGGGCCACTCCTGGTAAAGGCTTCTAATGAGTCCAAGATGTTGGGAGTGCTCCCCCCCCCCCCCAACGTTATCGCAGGCATCGATTTCCCTTATTTTGAAGCCAGATATGGATCCAGAGAGCTGTGGCTCATATAGCCCAATCTCCCTGTTAAATGTAGATACAAAATTGCTGGCAAAGACCTTGGCCATACGCAAAGAGGATTGTGTTCTGGGGGTAATGGAGGGGACCAGATGGGATTTGTTACGGGACGACACCCGACGTCCAACATTAGGCGGCTCCTAGATGTAATAATGATGCCTGTGGAGGGGCGTGAGGCCGAGGTGGTGGTGGCCATGGATGCAGATACGGCCTTTGATTCAGTGGAGTGCAAGTACTTGTGGGATGTTCTGGGAAGGTTTGGGCAAGGATTTGTGGATTTGGTCCGGTTGTTATATCAGGCACCGGTGGTGAATGAAAGGAGTTCTCCCAGTGAGTCAGAGAAGACACAGCCAGAGTGAGACACAGCAAAGAGTGAGTTTGGGAATTTGAAGCTAGGTGGGGAGGAGGTGTTTTTTAACCATGGTAAGTGACTGGTAAGTAGTTTTTCTTTTCATTGTCTAATTTATTTATTTTCTTTCGTTTTTTGGAATTGTAGTTGTATAAGTTAACCGAAGTTTTAAGACATGGCAGGAGAACCCAGACCCGTGTCATGCTCCTTGTGTGCGATGTTGGAGCTCAGGGACACGTCCACTGTCCCTGGCTCCTTCACGTGCAAGAAGTGTGACCATTTGCAGCTCCTGTTAGACCGTTTGACGGCTCTGGAGCTGCGGATGGATTCACTTTGTAGCATCCGCAATGCTGAGCACGCTGTGGATAGTACGTTTAGCGAGTTGGTCACACCGCAGGTGAAAGTTACTGAGGAAGATAGAAAATGGGTGACCAAAAGACAGAGCAAGAGAAGGAAGGCAGTGCAGGTGTCCCCTGCGGTCATCTCCTTGTAAAACAGATATACCGCTTTGGATACTGTTGAGGGAGATGGCTCACCAGGGGAAGGCAGCAGCAGCCAGGTTCATAGCACCGTGGATGGCTCTGCTGCGCAGCAGGGCAGGAAGAAGAATGGCACGGCTATAGTGATAGGGGACTCAATCGTAAGGAGAATAGACGGGCAGTTCTGCGGATGCAATCGAGACTCCAGGATGGTATGTTGCCTCCCTGGTGCACGGGTCAAGGATGTCTCAGAGCAGCTGCAGGACATTCTGGGGGGGGGGGGGGGGGGGGGGGAAGGTGAACAGCCAGCTGCCGTGGTGCACATAGGCATCAACGATATAGGTGAAAAATGGGATGAGGTCCTACAACCTGAATTCGGGGATTTAGGAGTTAAACTAAAAAGTAGGACCTCACAGGTAGTAATCTCAGGATTGCTACCAGTGCCACGAGCTAGTCAGAGTAGGAATGTCAGGATAGATAAGATGAATGCGTGGCTTGAGAGATGGTGCAAGAGGGCGGGATTCAAATTCCTGGGGCATTGGAACCGGTTCTGGGGGAGGTGGGACCAGTACACACCGGAAGGTCTGCACCTGGGCAGGACTGGAACCGATGTCCGAGCGGGGGTGTTTGCTACAGCTATTGGGGAGGGTTTAAACTAATGTGGCAGGGGGATGGGAACCAATGCAGGAAGTCGGGAGGTAGTATACCAGGAACAGAAACAAAAGGCAGTAAGGTGGAAAGTGTAAGGCAGAGAAGACATAGTCAAAAATCAAAAAGGGCGACCGTACAAGGTACAGTGACTGAGGGGAGCTCAGTGAATACGCCCAGTAGTACTATAAGGAATAAAACGGGAAGTAAAAACATAAATTGTAAGCGATGCAGCAGGTTGTTGAGTGAAGATTTGGGTTCAACGACAAGGAAAATTAGGAGAAAAGTTAAGAGGAAATATAACTTAGGAAAGTTTACAGATGAAGGTGTTAAGATTCAAAACAGAGTTATAAAAGCCAACATAAGTGTACTTTACCTGAATGCTTGTAGTTTTCAGAATAAGGTAAATGAGTTGATGGCGCAAATCACCGTGAATGACTATGATTTAGTGGCCATTACTGAAAACATGGTTAGGATGGTCACGACTGGGAGTTAAATATCAAACTATTCGGAAGGACAGAGTGGATGGTGAGGGAGGTGGTGTAGCTCTGTTATTTAAGGATGACATCCGGGCAATAGTAAGGGATGACATTGGTGCTGTGGCGTATAAGATTGAATCCATTTGGGTGGAAATCAGGAATAGTATGGTGAAAAAGTCACTGATAGGAGTATTCTATAGGCCACCAAATAGTAACATTATGGTGGGGCAGGCAATAAACAAATAAATAACTGATGCATGTAGAAATGGTACAGCAGTTATCATGGGGGATTTTAATCTACATGTTGATTGGTTTAACCAGGTCGGTCAAGGCAGCCTTGAGGAGGAGTTTATAGAATGTATCCGCGATAGTTTCCGAGAACAGTATGTAATGGAACCTACGAGGGATCATGCGGTCCTAGATCTGGTCCTGTGTAATGAGACAGGATTGATTCATAATCTCATAAGGATCCTCTCGGAAGGAGCGATCACAATATGGTGGAATTTAAAATACAGATGGAGGGTGAGAAAGTAAAATCAAATACTAGTGTTTTGTGTTTAAACAAAGGAGATTATAAGGGGATGAGAGAAGAACTAGCTAAGGTAGACTGGGAGCTAAGACTTTATGGTGGAAAAGTTGAGGAACAGTGGAGAACCTTCCAAGCAATTTTTCACAGTGCTCAGCAAAGGTTTATACCAACAAAAAGGAAGGACGGAAGAAAGAGGGAAAATCGACCGTGGATATCGAAGGAAATAAGGGAGAGTATCAAATCTTTAGGGGGCAATAGAAAGCTACTAAAAAAGCTGTAAAGAAGAGTAAGATAGATTATGAGAGTAAACTTGCTCAGAATACAAAAACAGAAAAAAAGTTTCTACAAATATATAAAACAAAAAAGAGTGGTTAAGATAAATATTGATCCTTTAGAGGATGAGAAGGGAGACTTAATGGGAGATGAGGAAATGGCTGAGGAACTGAACAGGTTTTTTGGGTCGGTCTTCACAGTGGAAGACACAAATAACATACCAGTGACTGATAGAAATGAGGCTATGACAGGTGAGGACCTTGAGATGATTGTTATAACTAAGGAGGTAGTGTGGGCAAACTAATGGGGCTAAAGGTAGACAAGTCTCCTGGCCCTGACGGAATGCATCCCAGAGTGCTAAAAGAGATGGCTAGGGAAATTGCAAATGCACTCGTGATAATTTACCAAAATTCACTAGACTCTGGGGTGGTTCCGGTGGACTGGAAATTAGCAAACGTGACACCACTGTTTAAAAAAGGAGGTAGGCAGAAAGCGGGTAATTATAGGCCAGTGAGCCTAACTTCGGTAGTAGGGAAGATGCTGGAATCTATCATCAAGGAAGAAATAGCGAGGCATCTGGATGGAAATTGTCCCATTGGGCAGACACAGCATGGGTTCATAAAGGGCAGGTCGTGCCTAACTAATTTAGTGGAATTTTTTGAGGACATTACCAGTGCGGTAGATAATGGGGAGCCAATGGATGTGGTATATCTGGATTTCCAGAAAGCCTTTGACAAGGTGCCACACAAAAGGTTGCTGCATAAGATAAAGATGCATGGCATTAAGGATAAAGTAGTAGCAGGGATAGAGGATTGTTTAATTAATAGAAAGCATAGAGTGGGGATTAATGGGTGTTTCTCTGGTTGGCTAGTAGCTAGTAATGTCCCTCAGGGATCCGTGTTGGGCCCACAATTGTTCATAATTTACATAGATGATTTGGAGTTGGGGACCAAGGGCAATGTGTCCAAGTTTGCAGACGATACAAAGATGAGCGGTAAAGCAAAAAGTGCAGAGGATACCGGAAGTCTGCAGTGGGATTTGGATAGGTTAAGTGAATGGGCTAGGGTCTGGCAGATGGAATACAATTTTGACAAATGTGAGGTTATCCATTTTGGTAGGAATAACAGCAAACGGGATTATTATTTAAACGATAAAATATTAAAGCATGCCGCTGTGCAGAGAGACTTGGGTGTGCTAGTGTATGAGTCACAACAAGTTGGTTTACAGGTGCAACAGGTGATTAAGAAGGTGAATGGAATTTTGTCCTTCATTGCTAGATGGATGAAATTTAAGACTAGGGAGGTTATACTGCAATTGTATAAGGTGTTAGTGAGGCCACACCTGGAGCATTGTGTTCAGTTTTTGTCTCCTTACCTGAGAAAGGACGTACTGGCGCTGGATGGTGTGCAGAGGAGATTCACGAGTTAATCCCAGAGCTGAAGGGGTTGGATTACGAGGAGGGGTTGAGTAGACTGGGACTGTACACGTTGAAATTTAGAAGGATGAGGGGGGTTCTAATAGAAACATATAAAATTATGAAGGGAATAGATAGGATAGATGCGGGAAGGTTGTTTCCACTGGTGGGTGAAAGCAGAACTAGGGGGCATAGCCTCAAAATAAGGGGAAGTAGATTTAGGACTGAGTTTAGGAGGAACTTCTTCACCCAAAGGGTTGTGAATCTATGGAATTCCTTGCCCAGTGAAGCAGTTGAGGCTCCTTCATTAAATGTTTTTAAGATAAAGATAGTTTTTTGATGAATAAAGGGATTAAGGGTTATGGTGTTCAGGCCGGAAAGTGGAGCTGAGTCCACAAAAGATCAGCCATGATTTAATTGAATGGCGGAGCAGGCTCCAGGGGCCAGATGGCCTACTCCTCCTAATTCTCACGTTCTTATGTTCAAACCGGGTTCGATCAGAATATTTTAGTCTGTGCCGGGGACGTGACCGAGTTGTCCCCTCTCCCTCCTACTGTTTGCCATAGAGCCTTTGGCAATGGCGCTGAGAACATTTGGCATGGGATACTGAGAGGCGGGGGTGGAACATAGGGTCTCGCTCTATGCGCATGATTTGCTCCTTTATATAACAGACCCTTTGGGGGGAATTGCAGGAATTATGGGGATACTGGAGGAATTTGGTCGGTTCTCGGGTTACAAACTGAATATCGGCAAGAGTGAGGTTTTTGCGAACCATGCTCGGGGGCAGGAGAGGAGACTGAGGGAGATGCCATTCAAAGTGGTGGGAGGGAGTTTTTGGTACCGGGGATTCAAGTGGCAAGGGACTGGGGTCAGCTTCATAAACTAAATTTTGGCAGGGTGATTGAACAAATGAAAGGGGACTTCCGCAGGTGGGACTTGCTCCCGCTGTCACTGGCAGGGATGGTACGGAAAGTGAAAATGATAGTCCTCCCAAGATTGCTGTTCGTGTTTCAGTGTCTTCCAATCTTCATCCCCAAGGCATATTTTAGGAAGATGAATGCGGCGATCTCAGGTTTTATATGGGCTGGGAGAGCCACGAGGGTAAAGAAGGTCCTTCTTGAACAGGGGCACGGAGAGGGGGGCTTGGCCCTTACGAAATGTATTAATTACTACTGGGAAGCTAATAATATTGATGGTTAGCAAATGGGTAGTGGGGAGGGGTCAGTTTGGGAGTGAGTGGAGGCAGCATCTTGCAAGGGCATGAGTCTGAAGGCTTTGTTAACGGCACCTCTGCCGTTCTCACCGGTTCGGTACTCCACAAGCCCAGTGATAGTGGCAACGCTGAGAGTGTGGGGGCAAGGGAGGCAGCGCATGAGGCTGGAGGGGGCGTCGGTATGGTCACCGATCTGTGATAACCACCGGTTTGCTCTGGGGGTGCTGGACAGGGGCTTAGGTGGTGGCAGCGTATAGGGATTGAGAGATTTGGGGATTAGGGTTCATTGCAGATTCATTGCAGTGTTAATGTGAGCCTACTTGTGACAAGGATTATTATTTTTATAAGTTGGAATATGGTCCGGTATCCTAAAGTCCTTTTCCCCGGTTAACGGTTGGATGTGAGGTGGAATACAGGTGCAGGAGAGTCACAGGAAGAGATTAAGTATGGAGCTGAGGGCCAGAACCGGTTAAAAAAAGAGGGAATCCGTTAGTTGAAGCTGGTGCGGTGCCTGCAACGCACATGGAGATGGTGGAGGGGCAGGGAGCGGCCCTGCAGGCTCAGTGATTGACGGACCAGCTGGTGAGCTTCTTAAATGAGAAGTTCACCCAGCGACGGAAGGAGAGTCTCGAGGACCTGGCCCAGCCGATGGATTCGATCAGGGCGGTGATCGACCGCGTGGAAACAAGCTGGCGGCCCAGGCGATCCAGAAGATGGAGGAGGTGGCGGGGAACACAAGGAACAGTTTGTCTTGATGGCAGCGGAGATGGGGCTAATCTGCGATCAGCAGAAGCGGCTACAGGAGAAGGCTGAGGACCTGGAGAACCGGTCACGCAGGCAGAATATAAGGATCGTGGGTCTGCTGAAGGGACATGAAGGAGCCGATGCTGCATGCATGTGGGGAGCATGTTGGAGAAGCTGCTCGGAGAGGGTGCATTTTCACGGCCGTTGGAGGTGGATTGAGCGCACAAGGCCCGAATGAGAGAGCCCCAGGGGAATGAGCCGCCGAGGGCGATGGTGGTGCGGCGGCATCGGTTCCTGGACAAGGAGCAAATTGTGAGGTGGCCAGGCAGGCGAGGCACTGTACTTGGGAGGGCAATGAAATCGGAGTGTACTAGGACCTGGGTGCAGAGTTGGCCAAGACGAGAGCGAGCTTCAACAGGGTCAAGGCTACCCTCCACAAGAAGGGGGTGACGTTAGGGCTACTGTGCCCGGCACATCTGTGGGTGACGTACGAAGGCCGGGAATTGGGCTTTGGATCAGTGGAGGAGGTGGTAGAATTTGTCAGAGACAATGGACTGGCAGGAGGAGACGGTGGACCGTGCACTTTGGTGGGGATGCTGTTATGATCTTACCGTTTGGGGCCATTTTCTTTCTTTTTCGGCATTAGTTTTGTTTGTCCTTTGTTAAGTAATGGGGTTGATCTCTTTGTTTGGGTTTGGAGAGGGGTTGTTTTTGGTTTGTTTGCACTAATGTTCGAGAGGGGGGAATCAGTAGGATGCTAGGCCCCATGGGCGGGCGGGCTAGTTCATGGAACCGCAATGGGGGGTGACTGGAACGTCATTGGGAGGATGGGGACAGGTGCTGTTACTGCGGAATCTTGAGGGGGTGGGAACCTGCTGACAGGAGATGGGTATTTAAAATGTAAGAGGAGGAAGATTAATGATGGTGGGTGCCCAAGGGCGGCCTGGTGAGGTGTGAGACACGGGCTGGAAGCTGGCGCTAGAGGGACTATGGTTGATCCGGGGGGGGGGGGGGGGGGGGTGCATGGGCAGGGTGCCCCACGACCAGGCTGGTCACGTGGAACGTGCAACGACTAAATGGGCCAGTTAAAAGGGCCCGTGTGTTCGCGCACTTGAAGCAACTAAAGGCAGATGTGGCCATGCTGCAAGAGACGCACCTGAAAGTGGGGGACCAGATTAGGGTCAGGAAGAGATGGGTAGGGCAAGTGTTTCATTCAGGGTTGTATTTTAAAATGAAAGAGGTGGCGATTTTGGTTAATAAACAGGCTTTCGAGGTGGGAAAAATAGTGCCGCCTCTAGGGGGAGGTAAACAGGCATTCAAGGTGGGAAAAATAGTGGCAGCTGTGGGGGGAGGTAAACAGGCATTCGAGGTGGGAAAAATAGTGGTGGCTGTAGGGGGCTGTTATGGTAAGTGGGAAATTGGACAGGATGCCAGTGTTGTTAGTCAACATCTATGCCCCAAACTGGGACGATGTGGAATTTATGACGCGGGTGCTGGGGAAGATTCCGGATCTGGACTCTCATCGGTTGATTATGGTGGGGGGGACTTTAATACGGTCCTGGATCCGAGATTGGACCGGTCGGGGAATGTGTCGGCTCCAGCTAAGGAGCTTCGAAGATTCATGGAGCACATGGGGAGGGTGGATCCGTGGAGATTTGGGAGGCCAAGGGCGAAATAATTTTTGTTTTACTCCCATGTGCCCAAGGTGCACTCCCGAATAGTTTTTTTTCGTGATGGATAAGATGTTGTTGGCAGGGCTGTTGGATGTTGAATAATAGGCAATAGTGGTGTTGGACCATATCCCGCACTGGGTGTGTTTGAGTGAGCAAGGGCGGGCGGCGGGGGGGGGGGGGGGGGGGCAGCGTCCGCAATGGAGGTTGGATGTGGGACTGTTAGAGGAGGAAGAGGTGTATGAGCGGGTAAGGAAGGCCACCCGGGGGTATGTTAATGACACGGAAGGTATTGGCAGGCACGGTTTGGGAGGCACTGAAAGCAGTGATCAGGGGGAATTTATTTTGATTCAGGTACACGGGGTGAAGGCGGAGCGGGTGGAGATAGAAAGGCTACTGGAGGAAACACTGCAGGTGTACAGGAGATATGCAGAGGGCTATTAAAGGAATGCCAGAGGCTGCAAATAGAGTTTGGGCTGTTAACCACGGGTAAGGCACTTGGGCAGTTGTGAAGGGTGAGAGGAGTGGTATACGAGTATGGCGAGAAAGCAAGCAGGATGTTAGAGCACCAGTTGAGGAAGCAGGAGGCGGTGAGAGAAATTGGAAAAGTGAAGGACACAGGAGGGAACATGGTCTTGGACCTGACGGGGGTGAATAGAGTGATTAAGGAGTTTTATAGCAAATTGTAGAATTCGGAACCACCAACTGGGGAAGAGGGGATGAGGAGGTTTCAGGGAGGATTGGAGTTCCCGAAGGTTGATGAGGAGCTGGTGAAGGGCCTGGGTGCCCCAATTTGGCTTTTTGAAGTGGTAGAGTGGATGGAGGCGATGCAAGCGGGTAAGGCCCCGGGACCTGATGGTACCCGGTGGAATTCTATAAGAAGTTTTTGGAGGTTCTGGGACCGCTGCTAGTAAGGGCCTTTAATGAGGCAAAGGAGTTAGGAATGCTCACCCAACATTGTCACAGGCGCGATCTCCCTCATCTTAAAATGGGATAAGGATCTGGAAAATTGTGGATTGTATAGGCCGATCTCACTGTTCAACCTGGATGCCAAACTACTGGCGAAGATCCTGGCCACAAGGATCGAGGACTGCATCCCAGGGGTAATAGGGGAAGACCAGACAGGGTTTGTTAAGAGGCAGCACTTGGTGACCAACATTTAAAAAAAAAATGTTTTTCATTGGATTTTTTGCACAGAGTATATTTTGGCGTTATTTAGAATTAGAATTAGAACAGTACAGCACAGAACAGGCCCTTCAGCCCTCGATGTTGTGCCGAGCAATGATCACCCTACTCAAGCCCACGTATACCTATACCAGTAACCCAACAACCCCCATTAACCTTATTTTTTAGGACACTAAGGGCAATTTAGCCTGGCCAATCCACCTAACCCGCACATCTTTGGATATGATTACACAGGATATGATATATCTATATATATGTAAGTAGGCATCCGTTCATGCCGGCGAGGCACGTCCGGAGGGCAATCCTCGAGTGGGTCTGGTGCCAGTGTTGCCCCTTGCTTCTCCCGGTTGGATTTCGCCGCCGTTGCCTTCTTGTGCGTGCTGCCGCCTCATACAGCCCTCCCATCCTCTGCCTGTGTTCTCCTTTTTCTCTGTTCCAGCAGATGTCAGGTTGGTTAACGTTTCCTCCTCCTCCTCCTCCTCCTCCTCCTCCCCCCCCCCCCCCCATTTCCCTGGTTCTCTACTGTTCCCTGTCTCTTCCCCCCCCCTCCTTTCCCTGGTTCTCTACTGTTACCTGTCTCTCCCCCCGCCCCCCCCCCCCCGTGGTTTGCCTTTCCTTACTCTCAGAATGAGTTGTTTCCCCCCACTCCTCTCCCGTTCTATCTCCCCCTCTCATGCTTTGACTGCTTTTCCCTGGTTCCTGGCTACCTGGCTATTCTTCTTGTTTGTTGGCCACAAACAAGTCCCAGAGCAATCGGGTGAATGGCTCCCGTCGGCTGTGACCCTTGGATGGCGAATTTAATTTTCTCCATTTGGAGGGATTCCGAGAGGTCGGACAGCCAGTCTGCAGCTTTAGGTGGTGCTGCTGACCGCCAGCCGAACAGGATTCAATCTCGGGCGATCAGGGAGGCAAAGGCAAGGGTGTCTGCCCTCCTCCCCAAAACTGGTTCTGGATGGCCTGAAACCCCGAAGACCGCCACTTTCGGGCATGGCTCCACTCTCACCCACACCACTTTGGACATTGCCTCGATGAAGGCAGTCCAGTACTCCACAAGTCTGGGGCAGGACCAGAACATGTGGGCGTGGTTGGCCGGGCCTCCTTTGCCCCGTTCACATCTGTTCTCCATCTCTGGGAAGAACCTACTCATATGGGTTCTTGTTAAGTAGGCTCTGTGTACCACTTTTAGTTGCGTCAGGCTGAGCCTTGCGCAGGCGGAGGTGGAGTTGACCCTATGCAGTGCTTCGCGCCAGAGTCTCCACCCTATCTTGATCCCCAGGTCCTCCTCCCATTTCCTTCTTGTGTCCAGTACGGTGTCGGCCCCTTCCACCAGTCGGTCGTACATGTCGCTACAGTTTCCTCTCTAATATGCTTGCGTCCAATAACTCTTCCAGTAATGTCTGTCGTGGCGGTTGTGGGTAAGTCCTTGTCTCCTTTCGTAGGAAGTTTCTGAGCTGCAGGTATCTTAGCTCGTCCCCCTGGCCAGCTGGAATTTCTCCGTCAGTTCGTCCAGTGTTGCAACCTTGCCGTCGGTGTTTAGGTCCCTGACTGTCTGTCCCCTCGTCCTGTCTCCACCTTTTGAAGGTGGCGTTAGTCAGTGCTGGTGTGAACCTATGGTTGTTACAGATGGGAGCTTTGTCTGACATTTTGGTCAGGCCAATTTGCTGCCTTGGCTGGTTCTAGGACTGGAGGGTGGCTATCACCACCGGGCTGCTGGAGGGATGTAGATCGGGATGTCTCTGAACAGGAAGAGGTACCTGGGCAGAATGTTCACTTTGATTGTCTGAACTCTTCCCGCAAGGGAGAGTGGGAGTGTGTTCCATCTTTGCAGGTCCTTTTTTTACTTCCTCTGTCAGACTGGTGAGGTTCCATTTATGGATCCCTTTCCAGTCGTGGGCTATTTGGATCCCCAGGTAGTGGAATTTGTGTTGGGCTTGTTTAAACGGCAGTCCCGTTCGTGCTGCCCCACCTACTTGTGGGTGTACCGGGAAGATTCGCTTTTGCTCATGTTGAGTTTGTAGCCCGAGAAGGTGCCAAACTCTTTCTTTCAGGAGCGCGATGATTCCGTCCATGCTGCTTTGTGGGTCAGAGATGTAGTGGAGCAGGTAATCTGCATAGAGTGAGACTGTGCTCTCTGCCGCCCCTTCGGATCCCCCACCAGCTTTTTGCCACTCTGAGCGCAATTGCTAGTGGCTCGATCGCCAGGGCGAACAGCAGCGGGGACAGTGGGCATCCTTGTCTGGTGCCCCTGTGCAGCTGGAAGTATCAGGAGTTGGTGTCATTTGTCCTTGCGCTCGCCATGTTGTATAGGAGTTTTACCCAGGAGGTGAATCCTGTTCCAAGCCTGAACCGCTCCAGTACCTCTTGAAGTATTTCCATTCGACTCTGTCAAAGGCCTTCTCTGCGTCTAGGGAGACGATCACCTCAGAGGGGGTCATTATCGCGTTCAGCAGGCGGCTGATGTTGGAGGTAAGCTGTCTACCTTTGACGAAGCCCGTCTGGTCTTCTGCGACCACTTCTGGCACGCAGTCTTCCAGCCTTTTGGTTAGAATCTTGGCCAGTATTTTGGCATCTGCGTTCAGCAGTGAGATGGGTCTGTATGACCCACATTCCGTTGGGTCTTTATCTTAGGCATCAGCGAGATTGAGGCCTGTGCTAGCGTGAGTGGCAGTGTGCCCTTGGCCAGCGAGTCTGTGAACATCTCCTGCAGGTGCGGGGCCAGTGCTGTTGCAAACATTTTGTAAAAGTCCGCTGGGAATCCGTCCAGTCCCGGTGCCTATCCCACCTGCATAGAGCTTATGCTGTCCATGATCTGTTCCAGTACTAGTGGTGCTTCCAGGCCCTGTTTTCTGCCCTCCCCCACAACTGGCATGTCCAGTCCATCAAGGAACCATTTCATCCCGGCATCCCCTGCTGGGAGCTCTGAGGTATACAGTCCTTGGTAGAAGGCCCTAAATGCCTTGTTGATCTTTTCTGGCTCTGTTTGTAATGCGTCTTTAGTATCCCAGATTTGCGCAATTTCTCTGGTGGCTCCCTGCTTTCTCAGCTGGTGCGCCAGCAGGCGGCTGGCCTTGTCTCCGTGCTCGTATAGGGTTCCACGTGCTTGGTGGAGTTGAAGCACTGCTTTCCTGGTGGAGAGCAGATCGAAGTTCCTTTGCAACACTTTCCTCTCCTCCAGGAGCTTCTACGATTAGGGCCTCGGCGTATTTACGGTCTACCTCCAGTATGGAGTCAACCAGCTGCTGCCTAGCCGCCTTTTCCTCCCTATCTCTTTGGGCTTTGAAAGTGATGATTTCCCCTCTTGGTATGGCCTTTAGTGCTTCCCAGAACGTGGAGGGCGATACCTCCCCATTCTGATTGTTCTCGGTGTATTTTGCTATGGTCCGCGAAGGCCTTGTCAGCTAGTAGGGTGACGTCCAACCTCCATGTGGGGCATTGGGCCCTGCCCGTTTCCAGCCTCACGTCCATGTATTGTGGAGCGGAGTATTCCACTTTGTTTATTCCTGGAAGCACCGTTTTCCCACCACAAAGAAGTCAATTCTGGTGTATACGTTGTGCACTGGGGAGAAGAAGGAAAACTCCTTCTCCCCTGGGTGGGTGAACCCCCAGGGGTTCCATCCCCCTGTGCCCCTCCCCCCACCCCCAGTCCCTCCTTTTCCTTCCCCTCTCCCGTATGTCCCTCTTTTCTCCCACTTTTCTCTGCTCCTGTCCCCATTCGCCCTCCCGCTCCTGTTGAGTGGTCCCACCCACCCTCTGCCTGCCGCTGTCCCCTCTGTTGGGGACGCGCTGCGGCTTTGCTTTTTTTGCATGTCCCCGGTACTAGCTTTCTTGCTAGTGCGGCGACACCCCCCCCCCCCCCCCCCCCCCCCCCGGGAGTTACTGTCTTGCTTTTCCCCTGCCCAGCCTCTGCGTTTTTTCACCCACTCTTCCCCCGCCCTGTGGTGATAACCACTGTAGATATGCGTACTTGCAGTAGGGGGATGTATGGCTGTACCTGTAATACGGGTTACTCTGGTATGCCCCTGTCGGCTAGCTCCGCCCACAGGGAGCTTGTGTATAAATATGCGTTTGAGTCACTCAGACCCTAGTCTACAGTTGCAGCCGGAGGAATAGCATAACACAGCAATAAAGCCTCTATTGTACTTGTCTCTTGTCTTTGAGTATAATTGTTAGCGCCACAATTTATTGCTGTGTGATTTTCTGTTCACCATGGACATCAGAATCAAGCCTGACCGTCTGCAGCTGGATCCGCAGTCGCCTCACGCCAGGAAAGTCTTTGTTCACTGGCTTGCAGTCTTCGAGGCCTACATCTCTTTAGCGGACCCTCCCCCAACGGAGGCTCAGAAAAAGCAACTCCTGTACTCCAGACTTACCTTCAGTGTCTTTCCGCTAATTCGAGATGCGACTGACTGCACCACAGCTATGGAACTGCTCAAAGAGAACTATGCACAGTCGACAAACACCCTGTTTGCTCTCTACTCGCGTGCAGCAGCCGGGTGAGTCGATTGAGGACTTCTGGAGGGCCCTTATACCTCTGGTACGAGACTGCGACTGCCGGGCCCTCACAGCTACGGAACACTCTGACTTACTCATGCGCGATGCTTTTGTTACAGGCATTGCATCGGACCCCATCCGGCAACGACTGGTAGAAGGGGCCACCCACGACCTCGCGGCGGCAAAGGCTCTGGCGCTTTCCCATGATGGCCCTAGTCTACAGTTGCAGCCGGAGGAATAGCATCACACAGTAATAAAGCCTCTATTGTACTTGTCTCTCGTCTTTGAGTATAATTGTTAGCGCCACATGCCCTATCCTGCGCTCCCCCTGTTTGCTCACCCTGCTCCGCTACTCTCATATCCTTGTGCTGGGGCCTGGTTTCCCCCCTATGTTGGTTCGTTGGGTAGTGGTTTGCTTTTTGTTCAGGGCGCGCTTGCCATGTTGGCATTGCTCCCCCCCCCTGTCGGCACGGGCACCGTGTTTCTACCCTCGTTGCTGGTTTTCCAGCCCATGTTCTTCGATAAATTTGTTTGTGTCAGCGGGGGATGTGAAGAAATACTCTCTATCTTGGTGTGTGACCCAGAGTTTCGCTGGGTACAGCATACCAAATCGCACCTTGTTCCTGTGAAGGGCTGCTTTTGCTCTATTGAATTCGGCCCGTCACCTGGCGAGGTCCGCCCCAATGTCTTTGTGTACACTAATGAGGTGCCCTTTCCATCTGCTGGTTCTGTTTTGCCTGGCCTTGCGCAGGATTGTTTCCCTGTCTTTGTACCGGTGCAGTTTGGCTATAACTGCCCTCAGGTGTTCCCCCGCCCTGGGTTTCGGACGCAGTGATCAGTGCGCTCTGTCCATTTCTGGCGGGTTGGGAAAAATTTCCCTCCCCACTAAGTTGCCCAGCATCTCGGCCACGTAGGCCGTGGGGTTTCTACCCTTGATCCCCTCTAGGCCCACTCTCCTGATATTTTGTCTTCTTGAGCGGTTTTCCTGGTTGTCCACCCTGCCCTTCAGGCTCCCCTGCGTTGTGCCCAGTCTCGCCACCTCCTTCTCCAGGGCCGCTCATGTCCAGCTCCTTCATGGTCACCTTTTGGGTTTCCACCTTCTCCTCCTGGGCTTCCAGTTTCTTCTCTGCTCTGCCCAGGGTGAGCTGCACCTCCGCCAGGGCCTTGGCCATTGCTGTCTGTACTGCGGCCTCCATGTCTGCTTTGATCCCTGTCTTGCTTTCTTGCTGGTGTTCCCTCAGCGCCTTGGCAATGGCTGCCTTCCAGTTCCCCTCTGGCCCAGGGGGTAGAAGCTCCTGGCTGCCCAGTTCTTTTAGTTGCTGCGAGGCTTCCATTCCGCCGCTTTGTTTACCGATTAGCTCGTCTGAGTGGGCCCGGGGGGGGAGGAAAGAGGAGAGAGAAAGGCTTCTCCAGCCGGGAGTCCCCCTTTGCTGCCTGCCTCGTGGTGGTTCCTGGGGGGGCGGTCAGGCCGGTTCACAGGCCCGTGCTCCGCTGTGCCGTCTCTGTTCGGGGGGGGGGGGGGGGGGTTTGTCAGAAGACAAACACGGGACACAACCGACAGAGTACCCTTCGTCATCCAGTACTTTCCCGGAGCGGAGAAACTACGACATCGTCTTCGCAGCCTTCAACACATCATCGATGACGATGAACATCTTGCCAAGGTCATCCCCACACCCCCACTACTTGCCTTCAAACAACCGCACAACCTCAAACCATTGTTTCCAGCAAACTACCCAGCCTTCAGAACAGTGACCACGACACCACACAACCCTGCCATGGCAATCTCTGCAAGACCTCCCAGATCATCGACATGGATACCACCATTACACGTGAGAGCACCACCCACCAGGTACACGGTACATAGTCGTGCGACTTGGCCAACGTTGTCTACCTCGTACGCTGCAGGAAAGGATGTCCCGAAGCGTGGTACATTGGCGAGACCATGCAGACGCTGCGACAGCGAATGAACGGACATTGCGCGACAATGACCAGGCAGGAATGGTCCCTTCCAGTCAGTGAACACTTCAGCAGTCAAGGGCATTCAGCCTCTGATCTCCGGGTAAGTGTTCTCCAAGGCGGCCTTCAGGACGTGCGGCAACGCAGAAACTTATAGCCAAGTTCCGCACACATGAGTGCGGCCTGAACCAGGACCTGGGATTCATGTTGCATTACATTCATCCCCTACCAACTGTCCTAGCTTGAGACAATTCACACCTCTTTAACCTGGGGTTACCCCTGTCTCTGGATCTGTAACGACTTAACCACCTGCTAATGCTCGCATTCTAAGCATTATCTGGCATCTTTGAATTTGTCTATTTAGATGTTTCTGGAACAAACCTCTTCATTCACCTGAGGAAGGAGCAGTGCTCTGAAAGCTAGTGTTTGAAACAAGCATGTTGGACTTTAACCTGATGTTGTAAGACTTCTTAATATGGGATCTGGTCTGGTATTCAAACATAAATTGAGACCTGGTCTGGTATCCTATAATAAATTGGGGTCTAGTATCCTAACATAAGCTGGGGTCTGGTATCCTAACATAAATTGGGATCTGGTATCTTGAACATAAATTGGGGTCTGGTCTGGTATCCTAACACAAGTTAGGATCTGATATCCTAACCTAAACACAGCCCAGTCCATCACACAAACCTGCCTCCCTTCCATTGACTCTGTCTACACCTCCCTGCCTGGGAAAAGCGGGCAGCATAATCAAAGACCCCTCCCACCCGGCTTGCTCACTCTTCCAACTTCTTCCCTTGGGCACGAGATACAAAAGAGAACATGCATGAACAGATTCAAAAACAGCTTCTTCCACACTGTTACCGGTCTCCGAAACAACCCTCTTAAACTGACCTGATTAATACTACACTCCTATATGCTTCACCCAATGCCAGTGTCTATATGTTTACATTGCGTACCTTGTATTGCCCTATTATGTATTTTCTTTTTATTTTATTTTCTTCTTGTATTAAATGATCTGTTTGCAGAAAAATACTTTTCATTATACCTCGGTGCACATGACAATAAACAAATCCAATCCAATAAATTGAGGTCTGGTCTGGTATCCTCAAGAATGTACTGCCAAAATGCCACCAACACATCTGCCTTACCAGGGACCCTAACATCCTTGACCACTTCTACATAAACATCAAAGGCGCC
Organism: Scyliorhinus canicula; assembly: GCF_902713615.1. Lineage (NCBI taxonomy): Eukaryota > Metazoa > Chordata > Chondrichthyes > Carcharhiniformes > Scyliorhinidae > Scyliorhinus > Scyliorhinus canicula. Next base: position 103,993,740 of record NC_052154.1, read on the forward strand.
TACCGATCAATTCCCCAACTGCATTTTGGAAAATCGAATCACAAGACAGTGCTCCTTCTCAAGGCATACAAGCAGAAACATAAGCGGTCATGCAATGCTGGTTCGAGGCAACAGAAGAGCTCCTATGCAACTGCTTGGAGTCAGTGAACTGATCCATATACAAGAACTCAATGGCCAACCTGGACAAGTATACCACCACCGTCACAGACTTCATCAGTAAGTGTGTCAAAGATTATTTGCCAAAGAAGGTAGTGCTTGCGTTCCCCAACCAGAAACCACAGTTTAACCAGGAGATCTACACCCTACTGAAGTCCAGATCTGAGGCGTTCAAGACAGGTGACCCTGACCTATACAAGAAGTCTAGGTACAACCTCGCAAAGCCATCAGGGACACCAAGAGACTATACTAAACTAAGCTAGAGTCCCAGACTAACAGCATGGTGTCTCGGTTGTGGCATGGTTTAAACAATGTAACGGGTTACAAAACAAAGCCGAGTAGTACCTCGGCAACAGAGCACACCTCCCCGCTGAATTCAATGCATTCTATGCTTGTTTCAATCAGGAAGCCAACAAACCATTGTCAACTGCCCCAACAACCTCGGACACACCCATATCTACCGTCACAGCCTCAGAAGTTAGTTTGGCGGTCATGTGGGGGATGTACGTGGCCATATTTGAGGAATTGTTCATCGAGGGGGAAGATGGGGGGCGGCGAGTGAAAAAGCGGAAAAATTTGTACAAACTGAATAATTGTGTGTTGGGGAGTTTGCTCCCTGGCTTGTTTATGTTTTGTAACCCTTAATATAAATTTGGAATAAAATACATTTTCAAAGAAATAGGAAGTTAGGTTGGCCTTTTTGAAAATTAACCCACAGACTTCATCAGTAAGTGTGTCAAGGTCCTGATAGAGTCCCGGTAATGCACTCCGATCCTGCAAGGACCAGTTTCTGTGTTCTCGCAGGTATCTTCAACCTCTCCCTACTCCTCTCCAAGTTCCCACCTGCTTCAAGAAGACCACCATCATACCAATGCTAAAGAAGAACCAGGCAACGTTCCTCAATGACTATCGTCCGGTGGCCCTAAAATCTATCATTATTAAGTGATGGGAACCTGGATTGTAGTTTTGGGGTACGGGAGATTGAGAGTATAGAGGTCAGGAGCACAGATTTGACTTCGCAGGAGGGTGCCAGTGTTCAGGTAGGTGGTTTGAAGTGTGTCTACTTCAATGCCAGGAGTATACGAAATAAGGTAGGGGAACTGGCAGCATGGGTTGGTACCTGGGACTTCGATGTTGTGGCCATTTCAGAGACATGGATAGAGCAGGGACAGGAATGGTTGTTGCAGGTTCCGGGGTTTAGGTGTTTTAGTCAGCTCAGAGAAGGGGGCAAAAGAGGGGGAGGTGTGGCGCTGCTAGTCAAGGACAGTATTACGGTGGCGGAAAGGATGCTAGATAAGGACTCTTCTTCCGAGGTAGTATGGGCTGAGGTTAGAAACAGGAAAGGAGAGCTCACCCTGTTGGGAGTTTTCTATAGGCCACCTAATAGTTCTACGGATGTAGAGGAAAGGATGGCGAAGATGATTCTGGAAAAGAGCGAAAGTAACAGGGTAGTTGTTATGGGAGACTTGAACTTTCCAAATATTGACTGGAAAATATATAGTTCGAGTACATTAGATGGGTCGTTCTTTGTACAATGTGTGCAGGAGGGTTTCCTGACACAATATGTTGATAGGCCAACAAGAGGCGAGGCCACTTTGGTTTTGGGTAATGAACCAGGCCAGGTGTTAGATCTGGAGGTAGGTGAGCACTTTGGAAACAGTGACCACAATTCGGTGACCTTTACGTTAGTGATGGAAAGGGATAAGTATACCCCGCAGGGCAAGAGTTATAGCTGGGGGAAGGGCAATTATGATGCCATTAGACATGACTTAGGATGTGTAGGTTGGAGAAGTAGGCTGCAAGGGTTGGGCACACTGGATATGTGGAGCTTGTTCAAGGAACAGCTATTGCATGTTCTTGATAAGTACGTACCAGTCAGGCAGGGAGGAAGGGGTCGAGCGAGGGAACCGTGGTTTACCAAAGAAGTGGAATCTCTTGTTAAGAGGAAGAAGGAGGCCTATGTGAAGATGAGGCGTGAAGTTTCAGTTGGGGAGCTTGATAGTTACAAGGAAGCGAGGAAGGATCTAAAGAGAGAGCTGAGACGAGCAAGGAGGGGACATGAGAAGTCTTTGGCAGGTAGGATCAAGGAAAACCCAAAAGCTTTCTATAGGTATGTCAGGAATAAAAGAATACTAGGGTAAGAGTAGGGCCAGTCAAGGACAGTGGTGGGAAGTTGTGTGTGGAGGCTGAGGAGATAAGCGAGATACTAAATGAATACTTTTCGTCAGTATTCACTCAAGAAAAAGATAATATTGTGGAGGAGAATGCTGAGACCCAGGCTATTAGAATAGATGGCATTGAGGTGCGTAGGGAAGAAGTGTTGGCAATTCTGGACAAGGTGAAAATAGATAAGATCCCGGGGCCTGATGGGATTTATCCTAGGATTCTCTGGGAAGCCAGGGAAGAGATTGCTGAGCCTTTGGCTTTTTTTTTTAGGTCATCATTGGCTACAGGAATAGTGCCAGAGGACTGGAGGATAGCAAATGTGGTCCCTTTGTTCAAGAAGGGGAGTAGAGATAACCCCGGTAACTATAGGCCGGTGAGCCTAACGTCTGTGGTGGGTAAAGTCTTGGAGAGGATTATAAAAGATACGATTTATAATCATCTAGATAGGAATAATATGATTAGGGATAGTCAGCATAGTTTTGTGAAGGGTAGGTCATGCCTCACAAACCTTATCGAGTTCTTTGAGAAGGTGACTGAACAGGTAGACGAGGGTAGAGCAGTTGATGTGTATATGGATTTCAGTAAAGCGTTTGATAAGGTTCCCCACGGTCGGCTATTGCAGAAAATACGGAGGCTGGGGATTGAGGGTGATTTAGAGATGTGGATCAGAAATTGGCTAGTTGAAAGAAGACAGAGAGTGGTAGTTGATGGGAAATGTTCAGAATGGAGTTCAGTTACGAGTGGCGTACCACAAGGATCTGTTCTGGGGCCGTTGCTGTTTGTCATTTTTATAAATGACCTAGAGGAGAGCGCAGAAGGATGGGTGAGTAAATTTGCAGACAACACTAAAGTCGGTGGAGTTGTAGACAGTGCGGAAGGATGTTGCAGGTTACAGAGGGACATAGATAAGCTGCAGAGCTGGGCTGAGAGGTGGCAAATGGAGTTTAATGTGGAGAAGTGTGAGGTGATTCACTTTGGAAAGAATAACAGGAATGCAGAATATTTGGCTAATGGTAAAATTCTTGGTAGTGTGGATGAGCAGAGGGATCTCGGTGTCCATGTACATAGATCCCTGAAAGTTGCCACCCAGGTTGATAGGGTTGTGAAGAGGCCTATGGTGTGTTGGCCTTTATTGGTAGAGGGATTGAGTTCCGGAGCCATGAGGCCATGTTGCAGTTGTACAAAACTCTAGTACGGCCGCATTTGGAGTATTGCGTACAGTTCTGGTCGCCTCATTATAGGAAGGACGTGGAAGCTTTGGAACGGGTGCAGAGGAGATTTACCAGGATGTTGCCTGGTATGGAGGGAAAATCTTATGAGGAAAGGCTGATGGGCTTGAGGTTGTTTTCGTTATAGAGAAGAAGGTTAAGAGGTGACTTAATAGAGGCATACAAAATGATCAGAGGGTTAGATAGGGTGGACAGCGAGAGCCTTCTCCCGCGGATGGAGGTGGCTAGCACGAGGCGACATAGCCTTAAATTGAGGGGTAATAGATATAGGACAGAGGTCAGAGGTGGATTTTTTACGCAAAGAGTGGTGAGGCCGTGGAATGCCCTACCTGCAACAGTAGTGAACTCGCCAACATTGAGGGCATTTAAAAGTTTATTGGATAAGCATATGGATGATAAGGGCATAGTGTAGGTTAGATGGCCTTTAGTTTTTTTCCATGTTGGTGCAACATCGAGGGCCGAAGGGCCTGTACTGCGCTGTATCATTCTATGTTCTAAGTGCTTCAAGAGGTTAGTCATGAGACACATCAACTTCATGCTTCCAGAATGCCTTGACCATTGCAATTCGCATACTGCCACAACCGCCCCACAGCAGGTGCTATCTTCCTGGCCCTGGACTCATCCCTGGAGTATCTCGACCAGAAGGACTCCTACTCATTGACTACAGTTCCACCTTCAACACCATAATCTCACCCAAGGTCATATCCAAACTCCAAAACCTAGGACTTGGCTCCTTTCTCTGCAACTGTATCCTCAACTTCCTGACCATAAGACCACAATCAGCAAGGACAAACAACGACATATCCTCCATGATAGTCCTCAATACCAGGGCCCCGAAAGGTTGCATACTTAGCCTCCTGCTATACTCCCGATACACACGACTGTGTGGCAAAATTCGGCTCCTACTCCATCTAAGTTTGCTGATGACACGACAATAGTGAGTCGGACCTCGGACAACAATGGGTCAGAATACTGGCGGGAGGTAGAGAACCGAGTGGCATGGTGCGACGACAATCTCTCCCTCAATGCCAGCTAAACTAAAGAGCTGCTCATTGACTTCAGAAGCGAAGTGCTGTACACGCCCCTGTCTACATCAATGGATCTGAGGTGGAGATGGTTGACAGCTTCAAGTCCCTAGGTGTGCGCACCACCAAAAATCTGTCCAGGTCCACCCATGTCAACGTGATGACCAAGAAAGCACAACAGCGCCTAGACTTGCTCACAAAACTAAAGAAATTTGCATGTCCACATTGACACTTTTGTACAATTGTACACGTTGTACAATTTTAAAAAATATACCAAAAAGCATCCTATCTGGCTGCATCAGCCTGGTATGGCAACTGCTCGGCCCAAGACCATAAGAAACTGCAGAGAGTCATGAACACAGCCCAGTCCATTATGTGAACCCGCCTCCCATCCATTGACTCTGTCTGCACCTCGCGCTGTCTTGGGAAAGCGGGCAGCATAATCAAAGACCCCTCCCACCCGGGTTATTCACTCTTCCAATCTCTTCCACCGGGCAGAAAATACAAAAGCCAGAGAACATACACTAACAGATTCAAAACAGCTACTTCCTTGCTGTTACCAGTCTCCGGAATGACCTTTATGGACTGAACTGGTCTCTCTACGCATCATCTTTACAGTTGTAGCACTATATTTTGTATCCTTCACTTGCTGGCTATGTCTATGTATTTACATTATTTATTTATCGTATGTCCTATGTTTTTCATATATGGAACGATCTGCCTGGACTGTATGCAGAACAATGTTTTTCACTGTATCTAGGTACACATGACAAATCTAAATCTATCCTAACAAATTGGGGTCCGCTATCCTAACAAATTAGGATCTGGTCCCATATCCTAACATAAATTAGATTCCGGTATCTGAATATGAATTGGGGTCTGGTCCGGTATCCAAATATATAAAAGTAGGGATGTCTTGCTGCATCTGTACAGGGCATTGGAGAGACCACACCTGGAGTACTGTGTTCAGATTTGGTGATATATCTTCATTGGAAGCAATTCAGATAAGGTTCAGTCAGCCAATTGCTTGGTTATCTTGTGAGGAAAGGTCAATCAGGTTCAGCGTATACTCATTGGAGTTTAGGAGGAGTTTGAGATGATACTGAAATATATAAGATTTGAGGGGGTTTGACAGGGTGGTACCAGCGGAATGGAATTTCTACTCTGAGAGCTGTTAGTGTTTGGAACCCCAGTGAATGGTGGAGCATTGCTCACTGAATGTACTCCAGGCCCATTAGACAGATTCCTGATCAACAAGTAAGGCAAAGGTGATTGGGGGCAGGCAGCAAAGTGGAGTTAAGGCCACATCAGGTCTGCCCTGAACTTATTGAAAGGAGGATCCAGCTCGAAGGCTGAATGGCCGAGCCCTGCTGTCAGGGAGCTACTCAATGTGAGTGTGTCTGTCTGTCTCTGGGTGGGTACTGTGTGTGCCAACTTCCAGCACTGGTCACAAACTGACTCATGGTGTCTTTGTCTTGTTCAGCTGTGAAGCCTGACGGTGTGCTGGGAACATGGAAAACACCTCACTGAGGAGTTTACTCTTCCTGTCTCTCTGTTCAATGGGTGAGTATGGTTATGCTCTTTGGGGGAGCTCACAGCAGGAAATGTAACGGATGTGATTTGACATTTGGCAGGGTTTCTACATTGGGAGGAGAAAGACCGGGGGGGGGGTGGGGGGGGGGGGATCAGGTGGTACATACACTCTCACTGCGGGGGAGGGAAATATCAGGAGGTACATACCCTCTCACTGCCGGGGGGGGGGGGGGGGGGGGGGGTTGATACCAGGAAGTACATACCCTCTCCCCTGTGGGCAAATATTTGGTGGGGGGGTCAAATACTATCCCCGGGTTGTGTATATTGGGGGAGGGTACAAATCCTCTCTCGGAGGAGAGTGGTTGTGTATCAGGAGGTGCAGACTCTGTCCCTGGGGTGTGTATATAAGGAGGTAAGGCCCTTCTGCCTGGGGTGTGTATATCTGGGGCTGGATTAACACACAGCTAAAGAGCTGGCTTTCAAAGCAGACCAAGGCAGGCCAGCAGCATGGTTCAATTCCTGGACCCAGCCTCCCCGAACAGGCGCCGGAATGTGGCGACTAGGGGCTTTTCACAGTAACTTCATTTGAGGCCTACTTGTGACAATAAGCGATTTTCATTTTTTTCGTATCGGGAGGGACAGACCCTCTCCCTGGGATGTGTATATCAGGAGGTACGGACCCTCTCCCTAGAGCGTGTATATTGTTATGGGCCAGGGTTTAGAGAACACCAAAGTGTATCATGGAGTTCACCTGACCCACAGCCTTTAATAGATTTTGGTTATGGGGAGCACAAAGGCCCACTCTACAGGTGTGATGCAACGGAGGTCTAAAGTACTTTTAAAACAAAACCATGTTTATTTATGAATCTAGTTAACACTTCATAAACACACAGTAAACACCTTAACAGCTATCAACACCAATAATCCCCACAGAAACAATATTCTATAGGTAACCCTTCATAACTTTCCTATCAACATCTATAACACCAAAATACCCTTTTTACAGAAAGGCAGCTGATTTAAATTCTCTACAGAAACAGGTATAACTTTGAAATCACCCAAATAAACACTTTAGCTTGTAGAGATATCCATGCACATCTGCTGGCTTTCACTGCAGCTCTTCAATCTGAAAAACGAAACCAAAACACACAGACACACACCAGTTTTTGTTCAAAGCTAAAGTAAAAGCAGTTACAGCTCAGCTCCACCCACACACTGATATCACTGCAGTTATTTGATAAACATCCATTTCTTAAAAGTATTCTCACATGACGCCTCCCACCAAGAAAAAAAAACCCATCAACTTCAAGATGGTTTCATTTTTCATCTGCTGAAGTCGATTGAATAACTCCATCAGACGCTTTAAATGTTCTTTCCATATCTGGCTAAGAATTACCAGATCGTCGATGTATACTGCACAATTGGGTAATCCTGAAACAATTTTGTTAGTTAACCGTTGAAATGTGGCTGGAGTGTTTTTCATGCCAAATGGCATAACTTTGAATTGGTATATACCATCTGGAGTCACAAAAGCTAAAATCTCCTTCGCCCTTTCGGATAAAGGTACCTGCCAGTAACCTTTAAGTAACTCCAGTTTGGAAATAAAAACGGATTGTCCCACCTTGTCAATGCAATCCCCCAATGTGGGATAGGATAAGAGTCCATTCTTGTAACTGCATTAACCTTTCTATAGTCCACACACAACTGTTGGGTACCGTCCAGTTTTGGGACCATCACTATAGGTGAGCTCCATTGGCTGCAACCCACTTCAATTATGCCATTTTTTTTAAGCATACTCTCAATCTCTTTGTTAACCTGTGCCAATTTTAAAGGGTTACGTCCAAATGGATGTTGTTTAATTGGAACAGCATTTCCCACATCTACATCATGTATAGCCATTTTAGTACTTCCCAATTTATCTCCACAAACATGCCCATGTGATATCGCTGCCCGGGACCACAGCGACCGCCTTGGCCTGGCAGATGGACAAAAGGTGGCCTTTCTTCCCGCAGCCCTTGCGCGATGCCGATCGGGCTGGGCAACACTGGCGGAGGTGTTTCGCCTGGCCACAAAAATAACCGGGGCCCAGAGGGTTTTTCGGGGCGTCTTGTGGCGCAGGCCTTGGGTGAGTCCGAGTCCCTGGGGGAGAGGGAGGCTGAATTCCATGCTGCCATGGGGGCCGTCATGCGGTCGGGGGCGTATGAGCTGGCATTTCTGTTTGCGACATCTAGAGAGTTAGCGAGGACCCGTGCCTCCGTGAGGCTCAAGGTTTCACTTTCTAATAGTCTCTGGCGGATCTGTGGGGACTGCATGCCCGCAACGAAAGCGTGTCGGATGAGGAGTTCAGAGTGCTCATTAGCAGACACTTGTGGGCAGCCGCAGTTCCTCCCCAGGATGAGGAGTGCATGGTAAAAATCGTCCAACAACTCACCAGGGATCTGCTGCCTCGTAGCCAGTAAGTGCCGAGCGTAAACTTGATTTACCGGCCGGATGAAGTGTCCTTTGAGCAGTTAAATGGCTGCGTTGTAGTCGGTCGCGTCCTCGATGAGCGTGTAGATGGCGGTGCCGACGCACACGTGGAGGATGTGTAGCTTCTGCTCCCTCGCCGGTACGTTTTCCGCCATACTAAGGTAGCTGCTAAAACAAGCCAGCCAGTGCTTGAATGTGGATGCTGCATTAGCTGCATGGGGGCTGAGGCGTAGACACTCCAGCTTGATGCGGAGCTCCATCCTTTAAAACTTGTAGATTAAATTGATGCCCGATCAATAAACACTGAAACAAAGGAGTAGTCCGAATTGAAGGCTTTAATCTACAAGATGCTTCCCCAGCAGCTTGAGTAGAGAAAGAACGATGGGAAACACGGGTTCTTATACCCCGCCTCATTGGGCGGAGATACCTTACGTCTTGACCAATGAGAAAGCAACACTTGGGCCAGTAAGCAGCGAGCCTTCTCCACCAATAGTAGCTCACAATCCCAGGTACCGTAGTACTCTAGTCATACTACCACATAGGTCAGTCCTGTTCACGCAGTGAATCTGTTGCAGTGTGGGTCAGTCCCGTTCACACACAGTGAATCTGTTGCAGTGTGGGTCAGTCCCGGTCACACAGTGAATCTGTTGCAGTGTGGGTCAGTCCCGTTCACACAATGAATCTGTTGCAGTGTGGGTCAGTCATGTTCACACAGTGAATCTGTTGCAATGTGGGTCAGTTCCGTTCTCAAACATAGTGAATCTATTGCAGTGTGGGTCAGACCTGTTCACACAGTGAATCTGTTGCAGTGTGGGTCAGTCCCGTTCACACAGTGAATCTGTTGCAGTGTGGGTCAGTCCAGTTCACAAACACAGTGAAACTGTTGCAGTATGGGTCAGTCCCGTTCACATACACAGTGAAGCTCTTGCAGTGTGGGTCAGTCCCGTTCACGCAGTGAATCTGTTGCAGTGTGGGTCAGTCCCGTTCACACACGTAGTGAATCGGGTGCAATGTGGGTCAGACCTATTCACACAGTGAATCTGTTGCAGTGTGTGTCAGTCCCGTTCACACTGTGAATCTGTTGCAGTGTGGGTCAGTCCCGTTCACACTGTGAATCTGTTGCAGTGTGGGTCAGTCCCTGTCACACAGTGAATCTGTTGCAGTGTGGGTCAGTTCCGTTCACGCAGGGAATCTGTTGCAGTGTGGGTCAGTCCAGTTCACAGTGAATCTGTTGCAGTGTGGCTCAGTTCCGTTCACACACACAATGAATCTGTTGCAGTGTGGGTCAGTCCCGTTCACACACACAGCGAATCTGTTACAGTGTGGGTCTGTCCCGTTCACACAGTGAATCTGTTGCAGTGTTGGTCAGACCTGTTGACACAGTGAATCTGTTGCAGTGTGGGTCTGTCCCGGTCACACTGTATCTGTTGCAGTGTGGGTTAGTGCCGTTCACACAGTGAATCTGTTGCAGTGTGGGTCAGTCCCGTTCACATACTGAATCTTGTTGCAGTGCAGGTGAATCCCGTTCAGACAGACAGTAAATATGTTGCAGTGTGGGTCAGTCCCATGCACGCACACCGTGAACCTGCTGCAGTGTGGGTCAGTCCGGTTCTCACACACACTGAATCTGTTGCAGTGTGGGTCTGTCCCGTTCACACGGTGAATCTGTTGCAGTGTTGGTCAGTCCCGTTCCCACAGTGAATCTGTTGCCGTGTGGGACGTCCACGTTCTGACTGTGAATCTGTTGCAGTGTGGGTCATCCACGTTCACACAGTGAAGCTGTTGCAGTGTGGGTCAGTCCCGTTCTCAAACATAGTGAATCTGTTGCAGTGTGGGTCAGACCTGTTCACACAGTGAATCTGTTGCAGTGTGGGTCAGTCCCGTTCACACAGTGAATCTGTTGCAGTGTGGGTCAGTCCCATACCGTGAACCTGTTGCAGTGTGGGTCTGTCGCATTCGCACAGACAATAAATCTGTTGCAGTGTGGGTCAGTCCCATACACACACACACCGTGAACCTGTTACAGTGTGGGTCAGTCCCGTTAACACAGTGAATCTGTTGCAGTGTGGATCAGTCCCGTTCACATACACAGTGAAGCTGTTGCAGTGTGGGCTCAGTCCCGTTCACATACACAGTGAAGCTGTTGCAGTGTGGGCTCAGTCCCGTTCACATACACAGTGAAGCTGTTGCAGTGTGGGTCAATCCCGTTCACGCAGTGGATCTGTTGCAGTGTGTGTCAGTCCCGTTCACACAGTGAAGCTGTTGCAGTGTGGGTCAGTCCTGTTCCCACAGTGAATCTGTTGCAGCTTGGGTCAGTCCAGTTCACACAGTGAATCTTCTGCAGTGTGTGTCAGTCCCGTTCACACAGTGAATTTGTTGCAGTATGGGTCATCCACGTTCACGCAGTGAATCTGTTGCAGTGTGGGTCAGTCCCGTTCACACACACAGTGAATCTGTTGCAGTGTGGGTCAGTCCCGTTCTCGCACATTGTGAATCGGTTGCAGTGTGGATCAGACCTGTTGACACAGTGAATCTGTTGCAGTCTGGGTCTGTCCCATTCACACACATAGTGAATCTGTTGCAGTGCAGGTGAATCTCGTTCACACAGACAGTAAATCTTGCAGTGTGGGTCAGTCCCTTTCACATACGCAGTGAATCTGTTCAGTGTGGGTCTGTCCCGTTCACACAGTGAAGCTGTTGCAGTGTGGGTCAGTCCCGTTCACAGAGACAGTGAAGCTGTTGCATGTGTGGGTCAGTCCCGTTCACATACACAGTGAAGCTCTTTCAGTGTGGGTCAGTCCCGTTCACGCAGTGAATCTGTTGCAGTGTGGGTCATCCACGTTCACACAGTGAATCTGTTGCAGTGTTGGTCAGTCCCGTTCACATTGTGAATCTATTGCAGTGTGGGACATCCACGTTCACACAGTGAAGCTGTTGCAGTGTGGGTCAGTCCCGTTCACACACACTGAATCTGTTGCAGTGTGGATCTGTCCCGTTCACACAGTGAATCTGCTGCAGTGTGGTTCAGTCCCGTTCTCACACATTGCGAATCGGTTGCAGTGTGGGTCAGACCTGTTCACACAGTGTATCTGTTGCAGTGTGGGTCAGTCCCGTTCACATACACAGTGAATCTGTTCAGTGTGGGTCTGTCCCGTTCACACAGTGAAGCTGTTGCAGTGTGGGTCAGTCCAATTCACAAAGTGAATCTGTTGCAGTGTGGCTCAGTTCCATTCACACACACAGTGAATCTGTTACAGTGTGGGTCTGTCCCATTCACACAGTGAATCAGTTGCAGTGTGTGTCAGTCCCGGTCACACTGAATCTGTTGCAGTGTGGGTTAGTTCCGTTCACACAGTGAATCTTGTTGCAGTGCAGGTGAATCTCGTTCACACAGACAGTAAATATGTTGCAGTGTGGGTCAGTCCTGTTCACACAGTGAATCTGTTGCAGTGTTGGTCAGTCCCGTTCCCACAGTGAATCTGTTGCAGTGTGGGTCAGTCCCGTTCTCTCACACACTGAATCTGTTGCAGTGTGGATCTGTCCCGTTCACACAGTGAATCTGCTGCAGTGTGTGTCAGTCCCGGTCACACTGAATCTGTTGCAGTGTGGGTTAGTTCCGTTCACACAGTGAATCTTGTTGCAGTGCAGGTGAATCTCGTTCACACACACCGTGAATCTGTTGCAGTGTGGGTCTGTCCCGTTCACACAGTGAATCTGTTGCAGTGTTGGTCAGTCCCGTTCCCACAGTGAATCTGTTACAGTGTGGGTCTGTCCCGTTCTCTCACACACTGAATCTGTTGCAGTGTGGATCTGTCCTGTTCACACAGTGAATCTGCTGCAGTGTGGATCTGTCCTGTTCACACAGTGAATCTGCTGCAGTGTGTGTCAGTCCCGGTCACACTGAATCTGTTGCAGTGTGGGTCAGTCCCATTCTCACACATTGTGAATCGGTTGCAGTGTGGGTCAGACCTGTTCACACAGTGAATCTGTTGCAGTGTGGGTCAGTCCCGTTCACGCAGTGAATCTGTTGCAGTGTGGGTCAGTCCAGTTCACAAACACAGTGAAACTGTTGCAGTGTGGGTCAGTCCCGTTCACACAGTGAATCTGTTGCAGTGTGGGTCAGTCCCGTTCACACAGTGAATTTGTTGCAGTGTGGGTCAGTCCCGTTCACACAGTGAATCTGTTGCAGTGTGTGTCAGTCCCGGTCACACTGTATCTGTTGCAGTATGTGTCAGTCCCGTTCACACTGAATCTGTTGCAGTGTGGGTCAGTCCAGTTCACAGTGAATCCGTTGCAGTGTGGCTCAGTTCCATTCACACACACAATGAATCTGTTGCAGTGTGGGTCAGTCCCGTTCACACACACAGCGAATCTGTTACAGTGTGGGTCTGTCCCGTTCACACAGTGAATCTGTTGCAGTGTTGGTCGGACCTGTTGACACAGTGAATCTGTTGCAGTGTGTGTCAGTCCCGGTCACACTGTATCTGTTGCCGTGTGGGTTAGTGCCGTTCACACACTGTATCTGTTGCAGTGTGGGTCAGTCCCGTTCACATACTGAATCTTGTTGCAGTGCAGGTGAATCTCGTTCAGACAGACAGTAAATATGTTGCAGTGTGGGTCAGTCCCATACACACACACCGTGAACCTGCTGCAGTGTGGGTCAGTCCGGTTCTCACACACACTGAATCTGTTGCAGTGTGGGTCTGTCCCGTTCACACGGTGAATCTGTTGCAGTGTTGGTCAGTCCCGTTCCCACCGTGAATCTGTTTCAGTGTGGGACGTCCACGTTCACACAGTGAAGCTGTTGCAGTGTGGGTCAGTCCCGTTCTCTCTCACACTGAATCTGTTGCAGTGTGGACGTGTCCCGTTCACACAGTGAATCTGCTGCAGTGTGTGTCAGTCCCGGTCACACTGAATCTGTTGCAGTATGGGTCAGTCCCGTTCTCACACATTGTGAATTGGTTGCAGTGTGGGTCAGACCTGTTCACACAGTGAATCTGTTGCAGTGTGGGTCAGTCCCGTTCACATACACAGTGAATCTGTTCAGTGTGGGTCTGTCTCGTTCACACAGTGAAGCTGTTGCAGTGTGGGTCAATCCCGTTCACATACACAGTGAAGCTGTTGCAGTGTGTGTCAGTCCCGTTCACATACACAGTGAATCTGTTGCAGTGTGGGTCAGTCCCGCTCTCACAGTGAATCTGTTGCAGTGTGGGTCTGTCCCGTTCACACAGTGAATCTGTTGCAGTGTTGGTCAGACCTGTTGACACAGTGAATCTGTTGCAGTGTGTGTCAGTCCCGGTCACACTGTATCTGTTGCAGTGTGGGTTAGTCCCATTCACACAGTGAATCTGTTGCAGTGTGGGTCAGTCCCGTTCATACACTGAATCTTGTTGCAGTGCAGGTGAATCTCGTTCACACAGACAGTAAATATGTTGCAGTGTGGGTCAGTCCCATACACACACACCGTGAACCTGTTGCAGTGTGGGTCAGTCGGTTCTCACACACACTGAATCTGTTGCAGTGTGGGTCTGTCCCGTTCACACGGTGAATCTGTTGCAGTGTTGCTCAGTCCCGTTCCCACAGTGAATCTGTTGCAGTGCGGGACATCCACGTTCACACAGTGAATCTGTTGCAGTGCGGGACATCCACGTTCACACAGTGAATCTGTTGCAGTGTGGGTCATCCACGTTCACACAGTGAATCTGTTGCAGTGTGGGTCATCCACGTTCACACAGTGTGATGATCAGAATACCTTGCCCCCTTTAAGAGGCTTGTGATGATCGGAATACATTTCCCCTTTAAGAGGCTTGAAACCCTGGGGGACTCCGCCTCTGGCTACGCCCCCTGGGAAACAGTACTTAAGATGAGACTCCATTTTGCGAGCACACTTCTCATGGAGGCTGCGATTGTTCACTGCTTATTAAAGCCTTTGATTACTGACCTAACTTTCGTGTCGTAATTGAGAGTGCCTCAATTTAATAAGCAGTGCACATCAAGATGGACAGCGGTCTGAAACCAGAGAAACTCAACCTGGATGGCAGGACGCCTGAAGCCTCGGAAATCTTTAAACATTGGCTCCGGTGTTTTGAGGATTATCTGGACTCCTCACCGTCTGATGTCGACAGCGCTCGCAAGCTGCGCTTCTTACATGGCCGGGTGAGCCACCGAATCTCCACCATGATTGAAACTGCTACGACCTATGAGGCGGCGATCGAAATATTGAAGAAACGCTTCATAAAGACTACCAATGAGGTACATGCCAGGCATTTGCTCTCGACCTGCAGCCAGCGCTCCGGGGAAATGCTGGACGAGTTCGTGGAAAGACTCACCGCGCTCGCGAGGAACTGCGACCACAAAGCAGTGACGGCTGAAGAACACAGGGACTTAGACATCCGCGATGCCCTTGTGTCTGGCATCAGGTCATCGTACATTCGGCAGCGGCTCCTAGAAGACGGGGCGAAGGATCTCCAAGGCACGGTAACGCTCGGCTTTTCTCTCGAAACGGCCCACCGTAACCTCCGTACGTACTCCGCGGACCTTACGAATCCCTCTCGATCCCCTCCAGACTCGGCCACGCTACAGGCCTGTGCCACGCGTCGATCCACTCACTTCGGGGGCTCCCCATGCTATCTCTGTGGGCAAGGCCAGCACCCACGTCAGCGTTGTCCGGCCCGATCCGCGACCTGCAACGACTGCGGGAAGAAAGGGCACTTTGCGAAAGTCTGCCTGGCTGGGCATAAGGCCACAAACAAAAGTCTCACCGG
Source organism: Scyliorhinus canicula (assembly GCF_902713615.1). Classification (NCBI taxonomy): domain Eukaryota; kingdom Metazoa; phylum Chordata; class Chondrichthyes; order Carcharhiniformes; family Scyliorhinidae; genus Scyliorhinus; species Scyliorhinus canicula. The sequence goes on from NC_052154.1 coordinate 104,009,082, forward strand.
GCCCAGAAATCAAGCTCCCGGCCTCACAGACCCCGCAACGCGGCTGCACTGCGGCCAGACACGCCCACTTCTGACACGTCATCGACCTCGTGCGAGTCATGGGAGCGGCCATCTTGGCAGCGGCCATCTTCGAAACCCGACACGTGCGACCGGCGGCGGCGGCCATCTTGTGACTCCGGGCGGCCATTTTGTGAGTCCGACTCTGACACCCCACACCTAGGAGCGATCACGCTTGATCAATCACGGCCGAAACACCTGCGAAACTCGATGATGCGGGTGCGAATCAACGGCCACGACACTCCCTGCCTGTTCGACTCCGGGAGCACGGAGAGCTTTATCCACCCAGACACGGTAAGGCGCTGCTCCCTGCGCACCCCTCCCGCCTCCCAAACTATCGCCCTCGCCTCAGGGTCCCATTTGGTTCAAATCACGGGGTATTGTGTCGCTGACCTCGCAATTCAAGGCGCGAAATACTCCCGTTTTATACTGTACATTTTTCCTCAGCTCTGCGCCCCCCTGCTGCTTGGCCTCGACTTTCAGTGCAGCCACCGGAGCCTGACACTGAAGTTCGGCGGACCCCTGCCCCCACTCACAGTCTGCAGCCTGGCGACACTCAAAGTTTCGCCACTCCGCCTCTTCGCGAACCTCACTCCCGACTGTAAGCCCATCGCCACCAAGAGTCGCCGGTACAGTACCCAAGACTTGACTTTCATCAAGTCGGAGGTTCAGCGGCTACTAAAAGAGGGGGTCATAGAGGCCAGCAACAGCCCTTGGAGGGCCCAGGTATTAGTAGTCCGCTCCGGGGAAAAGCAACGCATGGTTGTGGATTATAGCTAGACAATAAACCGCTTCACACAACTCGATGCGTACCCACTTCCCCGAATAGCTGAAATGGTGACCCAAATTGCCCAGTATCGGGTATTCTCCACGGTTGACCTCAAATCGGCCTACCACCAACTCCCTATTCGCTCAGAGGACCGCCCCTACACGGCTTTTGAAGCAGCCGGTTGGCTGTTTCACTTCCTCAGGGTACCCTTTGGTGTTACAAACGGAGTCTCCGTTTTCCAGAGGGCGATGGATCAAATGGTGGACCAGTACGGCTTACGGGCGACCTTCCCGTACTTTGACAACGTCACCATCTGTGGCCATGACCAGCAGGACCACGACGCAAACCTGAGGAAGTTCCTCCAGACTGCCCGGGCCCTCAACCTCACCTACAACAAAGAGAAATGCGCGTTCCACACAACCCGGCTCGCCATCCTCGGCTACGTCGTGGAGAACGGGGTCCTATGCCCGGACCCCGACCACATGCGTCCCCTTAAGGAACTCCCCCTCCCCCATAGCCTCAAGGCACTCAAACGGTGCTTGGGGCTTTTCTCCTATTACGCCCAGTGGGTCCCCAGATATGGGGACAAAGCCCGGCCACTCATTAAGACCACGGTTTTTCCTCTGACGGATGAAGCCCGGTCGGCTTTCAACCGTATCAAGGCCGGCATCATCAAGGCCGCCATGCACGCGGTGGACGAAGCCATCCCCTTTCAAATAGAAAGCGATGCATCAGACGTCGCCCTGGCTGCTACCCTCAACCAAGCGGGCAGACCAGTAGCGTTCTTCTCCCGAACCCTCAACGCCTCGGAAATTCGACACTCTGCAGTCGAGAAGGAGGCACAAGCCATAGTGGAGGCCGTGCGACACTGGAGGCACTACCTAGCTGGTAGGAGGTTCACCCTCATCACTGACCAACGGTGAGTCTTTCCACGAACTCGTCCAGCATTTCCCCGGAGCGCTGGCTGCAGGTCGAGAGCAAATGCCTGGCATGTACCTCATTGGTAGTCTTTATGAAGCGTTTCTCAAATAGCTGTTGCAATGTGGGTCAGTCCCGTTCACATACACAGTGAAGCTGTTGCATGTGTGGGTCTGTGCCGTTGACATACACCGTGAAGCTGTTTCAGTGTGGGTCAGTCCCGTTCACGCAGTGAATCTGTTGAAGTGTGGGTCAGTTCAGTTCAGACTGAATCTGCTGCAGTGTGGATCTGTCCCGTTCACACAGTGAATCTGCTGCAGTGTGTGTCAGTCCCGGACACACTGAATCTGTTGCAGTGTGGGTCAGTCCCGTTCTCACACATTGTGAATCGGTTGCAGTGTGGGTCAGACCTGTTCACATACACAGTGAATCTGTTCAGTGTGGGTCTGTCCCGTTCAAACAGTGAAGCTGTTGCAATGTGGGTCAGTCCAGTTCACATACACCGTGAAGCTGTTTCAGTGTGGGTCAGTCCCGTTCACGCAGTGAATCTGTTGAATTGTGGGTCAGTCCAGTTCAGACTGAATCTGCTGCAATGTGGGTCAGTCCCGTTCACAAGCACAGTGAAGCTGTTGCAGTGTGGGTCAGTCCCGTTCTCACACATAGTGAATCGGTTGCAGTGTGGGTCAGACCTGTTCACACAGTGAATTTGTTGCAGTGTGGGTCAGTCCCGTTCACACAGTGAATCTGTTGCAGTGTGGGTCAGTCCCGTTCACACACAGTGAATCTGTTGCAGTGTGGGTCAGTCCCGTTCACACAGTGAATTTGTTGCAGTGTGGGTCAGTCCCGTTCACACAGTGAATCTGTTGCAGTGTGGGTCAGTCCCATTCACACAGTTAATCTGTTGCAGTGTGGGTCAGTCCCGTTCACACAGTGAAGCTGTTGCAGTGTGGGTCAGTCCAGTTCACAAAGTGAATCTGTTGCAGTGTGGCTCAGTTCCGTTCACACACACAGTGAATCTGTTACAGTGTGGGTCAGTCCCATTCACACAGTGAATCTGTTGCAGTGTGTGTCAGTCCCGGTCACACTGTATCTGTTGCAGTGTGGGTTAGTCCCGTTCACACAGTGAATCTTGTTGCAGTGCAGGTGAATCTCGTTCACACAGACAGTAAATATGTTGCAGTGTGGGTCAGTCCCATACACACAGTGAATCTGTTGCAGTGTTGGTCAGTCCCGTTCCCACAGTGAACCTGTTGCAGTGTGGGACATCCACGTTCACACAGTGAATCTGTTGCAGTGTGGGTCATCCACGTTCACACAGTGAAGCTGTTGCAGTGTGGGTCAGTCCCGTTCTCTCTCACACTGAATCTGTTGCAGTGTGGATCTGTCCCGTTCACACAGTGAATCTGCTGCAGTGTGTGTCAGTCCCGGTCACACTGAATCTGTTGCAGTGTGGATCTGTCCCGTTCACACAGTGAATCTGTTGCAGTGTGTGTCGGTCCCGGTCACACTGAATCTGTTGCAGTGTGGGTCAGTCCCGTTCTCACACATTGTGAATCGGTTGCAGTGTGGGTCAGACCTGTTCACACAGTGAAGCTGTTGCATGTGTGGGTCTGTCCCGTTCACAGACACCGTGAAGCTGTTTCAGTGTGGGTCAGTCCCGTTCAGACTGAATCTGCTGCAATGTGGGTCAGTCCCGTTCAGAAACACAGTGAAACTGTTGCAGTATGGGTCAGTCCCGTTCACATACACAGTGAAGCTCTTGCAGTGTGGGTCAGTCCCGTTCACGCAGTGAATCTGTTGCAGTGTGGGTCAGTCCCATTCACACAGTGAATCTATTGCAGTGTGGGTCAGTCCCGTTCTCACACGTAGTGAATCGGTTGCAATGTGGGACAGTCCCATTCACACAGTGAATCTGTTGCAGTGTGGGTCAGTCCCGTTCACACAGTGAATTTGTTGCAGTGTGGGTCAGTCCCGTTCACACAGTGAATCTGTTGCAGTGTGGGTCAGTCCCATTCACACAGTGAATCTGCTGCAGTGTGTGTCGGTCCCCTTCACACACACAGCGAATGTGTTGCAGTGTGGGTCAGGCCCGTTCACACACTGAATCTGTTGCAGTGTGGGTCAGTCCCGTTCACACACACAGCGAAACTGTTGCAGTGTGGGTCAGTCTCGCTCACACACACAGTGAATCGGTTGCACTGTGGGTCAGTCCCATTCCCACAGTGAATCTGTTGCAGTGTGGGTCAGACCCGTTCACACACAGTGAATCTGTTGCAGTGTGCGACAGTCCCATTGATGAGACCATCAATTCACGCGACACGTGGTTAGAAGCGAACAGCGGTTTTAATCGTCTTACAACAGAGCTGACGAGATGAACTCCAGATGAACTGGGTGGCAGGCTCACAACAGCAACCTTTATACTTCCGGTTAGTGAGAGGAGCCATGTGCGGAGCCAAGGGTGTAGCCCAGTACAAGCTCCTCATCTCCCCCTATGGGTAGAGCTACGCAACTACACATGATCTAGTACAAGGTACAGGCTCAACACATGTTGTACAATACAGTGTGGATTATTAGTGTTTATAATTCACCACATTCACCCGCTGTGAAAAAATCAAGTCTGGCGGGGGTGATGGCTTACAAATTGAGTCTGTCCAGTGGTCGTGTTGTCCGTTGTGATCGGCGGAGCACCGGGGTTGCAGCCTCTTCTGGTGGCTGGATGATCACGGTTGGTTGGGGTACGATGGCGGGCTCCGGGGGTGATTCTGCCCAAGCTTCGTATCCGTCTGGTTCGACTGGGGGCGCTGGAAGCTTGTGGGCGCGGGTGCGCGGAACATGTGTAGCGACCCGGTAGGTGCAGGGGCGTGGGGTGCGACGAGTTGGATGGGGTGTAGTGTGAGGGGTACCTCGGCGGTGGTAGTGGTGGGATTCGATCCTGCCGGCGCTAGGTCCCGGAGGGATTCAGTGTCCTGACGGCCGTCAGGGTACTCTATGAAGGCGTATTGGGGGTTTGAGTGTAGTAGCAGCACTTTCTCTACGAGTGGGTCCGTTTTGTGTGCCCTGACGTGCTTCCGGAGGAGTACCGGGCCCAGTGTCTTCAACCATGCTGGGAGCGAAGTCCCCGTGGTAGTGCCCCTGGAAAAAACAAAGAGCCGCTCGTGAGGATCCTGGTTGGTGGCGGTACATAGGAGGGACCTAATAGCGTGGAGCGCGTCGGGGAGGACTTCCTGCCAATGGGAAACGGAGATTCCTGGACCGGGAGGTCAGTAGGACGGTCTTCCAGACCGTCGCATTCTCCCTCTCCACCTGCCCGTTCCCCCTGGGGTTATAGCTGGTAGTTCTGCTCGAGGCGATGCCCTTGTCGAGCAGGTACTGATGCAGCTCGTCGCTCATGAAGGACAGACCCCGGTCGCTGTGTACGTAGCTGGGGAAACCAAACAGGGTGAAGATACTATGCAGGGACCTAATGACTGTGTGGGAGGTCATATCGGGGCACGGGATAGCAAAAGGGAAACGGGAGAACTCGTCGATGACATTCAGGAAGTGCACACTCCGATTATTCAAGGGAAGTGGCCCTTTGAAATCGATGGCGAGGCGTTCAAAGGGCCGAGAAGCCTTGACCAGGTGGGCCCTGTCTGGTCTATAGAAGTGCGGTTTGCACTCCGCACAGATCGGGTAATCCTTGGTGATGGCTTTTACCTCCTCAGTGGAGAAAGGTAGGTTTTGGGCTTTGATGTAGTGGGCGAGCCGGGTGACCCCCGGGTGGCAGAGGTCATTGTGGATGGCTTTCAGCGGTCGCTCTGCGTGCTGGCGCACGTGCCTCGGGACAGGGCATCTGGGGGCTCGTTGAGTTTCCCCAGTCGATACATGATATCGTATTTGTAGGTGGAGAGTTCGATCCTCCACCTCAGGATTTTATCATTTTTAATTTTGCCCCTTTGCGAGTTGTCAAACATGAAGGTAACCGATCTTTGGTCGGTGATGAGGGTGAATCTTCTACCTGCGAGATAGCGCTTCCAGTGACGTACAGCCTCCACAATGGCTTGTGCTTCCTTTTCGACTGAGGAGTGTCGAAGTTTTGAAGCGGAGAGGGTTAGGGAGAAAAATGCGACTGGTCTCCCTGCCTGATTCAATGTGGCTGCAAGAGCGACCTCCGAGGCATCGCTCTCAACTTGAAAAGGGACGGATTCATCCACCGCCCGCATGGCCGCTTTGGCGATGTCCTCCTTGATGCCGTTGAAGGCCTGGCGAGCCTCAGCCGACAGGGGGAAAAGTGTGGCCTTAAATAGTGGGCGGGCTTTGTCCGCATATTGAGGGACCCACTGGGCATAGTATGAAAAGAATCCCAGGCACCGTTTGAGGGCCCTGGGACAATGAGGGAGAGGGAGTTCTAAGAGGGGGTGCATAGGTCGGGGCCCAGGAATCCGTTTTCCCGCGACATAGCCGAGGATGGCTAGCCTGGTCGTGCGGAAAACGCATTTCTCCATGTTGTAAGTGAGATTGAGTTTCTGGGCCGTCTGGAGAAACCGATGGAGGTTGGCATCGTGGTCCTGCTGGTCATAGCCGCAGATGGTGACGTTATCCAAGTACGGAAACGTGGCCCGCAGCCCGTACTGGTCCACCATTCGGTCCATTGCTCGTTGGAACACCGAGACCCCGTTCGTGATGCCAAAGGGAACCCGGGGGAAATGGAAGAGGCGGCCATCGGCCTCAAACGCCGTGTAGTGGCGGCCCTCCGGGCGGATTGGGAGCTGGTGGTGTGCAGACTTCAGATCCACCGTGGAGAAAATACGATACTGGGCGATCTGATTCACCATGTCTGCAATCCTGGGGAGGGGGTACGCATCGAGTAGCGTAAACCGATTAATGGTCTGACTATAGTCCACGACCATGTGGAATTTTTCCCCGGTCTTGACGACCACCACCTGAACTCTTCAGGGGCTGTTACTGGCCTCTATTATCCCCTCATGTAGGAGCCTCCAGACCTCGGTTCTGATAAACACCCTGTCCTGCAGGCTGTACCGCCTGCTGCGAGTGGCTGCGGGTTTACAGTCCGGAGTGAGATTGGCAAAGAGTGCAGGGGGTGGGAGATTCGCAGTGTGGCTAGGCTGCAGATGGTGAGTGGGGGTAGGGGTCCGCCGAAGCTGAGGGTGAGACTTTTGAGGTTACACTGGAAGTCGAGTCCCAGTAAGAGTGGGGCGCAGAGTTCGGGCAGGACGTATAGTTGAAAATTAGAGTAGCTAGCGCCTTGGATCGTTAGGGTTGTGACGGTGCTCCCTTCGAGGTGAACAGAGTGGGAGCCCGAAGCGAGGGAGATAGTTTGCCGTGTAGGAAAAACAGGGAGCGAACAGCGACTTACCAGATCTGGGTGTACGAAGCTCTCAGTGCTCCCGGAGTCGAAGAGGCACGGTGTACTGTACCCGTTGATTTTAACGGTCGTCATGGAGTTGTGGAGGTGTTTCGGACGCGACTGGTCCAACGTGACCGTGCTGAATTTTTGGTAGTCGGCAGCTCGATCAGCTGTGCTGGAGTGGCCCCGTGATGAATGTCCACTGAGGTTGCAGTCTTCGATCTGGGTTGCTGAGTTTGGAGGGGATGGAGCCCAAGATGGTCGCCCGTGGATCGCACGTGGTGGGCGGCGAGGAAGATGGCATCCAAGATGGCGGCGCCCATGAGTCGCACGTGGTCAGCCGCGTGGTGGGGGTTTGCCAAGATGGCAGCCCCCATGGGTCGCACATGGTGGGTGGGGACGGAGTCGGAGTACAGGCCGCGGCGTTACGGGGCCTGTGGGCCTGCAAATTCAGGGAGCGAGTGCTCTGGGTTGTGGGAGGGTTTGAGGCTGGAGCTTTCTTCGCCAGACATACTCTGGCATAGTGTCCTTTGCGACCGCAGCTGCCGCAGGTCGCGTTGCGGGCCGGGCAGTGCTGCCGCGGGTGCTGGGGCTGGCCACAAAAGTGGCAGGCTGGAGTAGCATAGTGGCTGGGTGGCCGCGCAGCACAGGCCTGTGGTAGTCGCTGGTCGGGGGCCCATGATGGGGTCGCGGAGTCTGGGGGAACAAGTTTTGGGCTCCCTTCTCAAGCAACCGCTGGCGCACGTAATTGGATCTGAGGCCTGCAACAAATACATCGTGGACAGCGAGTTCCCTATGTTCTGCATCATTTACAGCTTGGTAATTACAGTCCCGGGATAAGGTTTTTAAGTCTCTTGGGAATTCTTCTAGCGATTCTGTGGGGCGCTGGCGGCGAGTAGTAAAAACGTGGCGCGCGTAGACCTCATTGACGGGCCTCACGTACATTCTGTCGAGTAGGGCCAGGGCCTCTGTATATGAGCCGGTACAATTAAGTTGAATAGATATACGATGGCTCACCCTTGCGTGCAGTAGGCTGACTCTCTGCTCCTCTGTAGTTTCTGTAGTGCTTGCTTCAGCCAGGTAGGCCTTAAAACATCGGAGCCAGTGTGAAAAGATTTTTTTCACCTCTGCATTCTGTGGGTCGAGTTCCAGTCGATCAGGTTTGAGGGCTGATTCCATGGTCATTCCTTACTGTTTCATAAGACGATTAAATTATTGAGACCATCAATTCACGCGACACGTGGTTAGAAGTGAACAGTGGTTTTAATCATCTTACAACAGAGCCTGCCTGTGACTAGATGAACTCTAGATGAACTGGCAGGCAGGCTCACAACAGCAACCTTTATACTTCTGGTTAGGGGAAGGAGCCATGGGCAGAGCCAAGGGTGGAGCCCAGTACAAGCTCCTCATCTCCCCCTATGGGTAGAGCCGCGCAACTACACATGATCTAGTACAAGGTACAGGCTCAACACATGTACAATACAGTGTGGATTATTATTGTTTATAATTCACCACACCCGTTAACACACACATAGTGAATCTGTTGCAGTGTAGGTCAGTCCCGTTCATGCAGTGAATCTGTTGCAGTGTGGGTCAGTCCCATTCACACAGTGAATCTGTTGCTGTGTGGGACAGTCCCATTCACACAGTGAATCTGTTGCTGTGTGGGACAGTCCCATTCACACAGTGAATCTGCTGCAGTGTGGGTCAGTCCCGTTCACACAGTGAATCTGCTGCAGTGTGGGTCAGTCCCGTTCACACACACACTGAATCTGCTGCAGTGTGGGTCAGTCCCATTCACACAGTGAATCTGCTGCAGTGTGGGTCAGTCCCATTCACACAGTGAAGCTGTTGCAGTGTGGGCCAGTCCCGTTCACACAGTGAATCTGTTGCAGTGTGGGTCAGTCCCATTCACACAGTGAAGCTGTTGCTGTGTGGGTCAGTCCCGTTAACACACACAGTGAATCTGTTGCAGTGTGGGTCAGTCCCGTTCACACTGAATCTGTATTCTGGTTTTGTCCTGTTGAGCTGACACTCTGAGCTGATGTTAACTGATTCTCTCTCACCCCTCCCAGGTTCTGCTCTTTCCTGCTTTCAGTGCAATACTGCCAATGATGCGACGTGCGCTCGGACAGGCTGTTCAGTTGATCATGATGTCTGCATCAATGTTACCATAGCAGGTGTGTATTTCTGGGTTTTATCTTGTTTGTTGTTTGATGTTCTCTGCCTTGTGCTTGATTAAACATTTTGCTGAGGTCATAGAAAGCACTGGAATTAGTATTTTTTAAATCTTCAAATGGGATTAATTCATTAAGTTCGAGCAGATAGGTCCTGCCACTCTTGAAATCAGTCTGCTTAATGTTTCACAAGGTATCATGTATTGTTTCATAGCAAAGCTACAGGTTTTGTGTTCAGAATGTGGGGACTCTGGAATCCATGGCCTGTAATAACAAAGCTCAGGCCCAGTATCCTGATCTTGATTCTCCTTTTGGCATCATTAATTTTCCACAGGAGAATAACAGCTTTGCGCTCAAAAACCCAGCCCGTTACGTCGACCCACTCTTTCCTGAATTCTCCCATTTCCGGCCGCTATGCCCAGCCCTCCCCCAATTCCATTCGCTGTGCCCAAACCGCTCCCCGATTCCGGTCGCTGTGCCCAAACCGCCGCCGATTCCAGTTGCTGTGCCCAGGCCTCTTCGATTCCAGTTGCTGTGCCCAGCCCTCCCCCAATTCCATTCGCTGTGCCCAAACCGCTCCCCGATTCCAGTCGCTGTGCCCAGCCCTCTTCGATTACAATTGCTGTGCCCAGCCCACTCGCCGATTCTAGTTGCTGTGCCCAAACCGCCGCCGATTCCGGTCGCTGTGCCCAGCCCACTCCCCGATTCCAGTCGCTGTGCCCAAACCTCCCCGATTCCAGTTGCTGTGCCCAACCCTCCCTGATTCCAGTCGCTGTGCCCAACCCTCACCGATTCCAGTCGCTGTGCCCAACCCTCCCTGATTCCGGTCGCTGTGCCCAACCCTCCCCGATTCCAGTCGCTGTGCCCAAACCTCCCCGATTCCAGTTGCTGTGCCCAAACCTCACCGATTCCAGTCGCTGTGCCCAAACCTCACCAATTCCAGTCGCTGTGCCCAAACCTCCCCGATTCCAGTTGCTGTGCCCAAACCTCACCGATTCCAGTCGCTGTGCCCAAACCTCACCAATTCCAGTCGCTGTGCCCAAACCTCACCGATTCCAGGCGCAGTGCCCAAACCTCCCCGATTCCAGGCGCAGTGCCCAGCCCTCTCCCCGATTCCAGTCGCTGTGCCCGGCCCCCTCCCGGTTCCAGTCGCTGTGCCCAAACCTTCCTCCGATTCCAGTCGCTGTGCCCAACCCTCGCCGATTCCAGTCGCTGTGCACAGCCCACTCCCCAATTCCAGTCGCTGTGCACAGCCCACTCCCCGATTCCAGTCGCTGTACCCAGCCCACACCCCGATTCCAGTCGCTGTGCCCAACCCACACCCTGTTTCCGGTCGCTGTGCCCAACCTTCCCCTGATTCCAGTCACTGCCCAAACCTCCCCGATTCCAATTGTTGTGCCCAACCCTTCCCCCGATTCCGGTCGTTGTGCCCAACCCACACCGTTTCCCGTCGCTGTGTGCAAACCTCCCTGATTCCAGTCGCTGTGCCCAACCCTCCCCGATTCCAGTCGCTGTGCCCAAACCTCCCCGATTCCAGTCGCTGTGCCCAAACCTCACCGATTCCAGTCGCTGTGCCCAAACCTCCCCCACACAGTGCCCAGCCCCCTCCCGATTCCAGTCGCTGTGCCCAAACCTTCCTCCGATTCCAGTCGCTGTGCCCAACCCTCGCCGATTCGAGTTGCTGTTCCCAGCCCTCTTCGATTCCATTTGCTGTGCCCAGCCTACGCCCCGATTCCAGTCGCTGTGCCCAGCTCTCTTCGATTCCAGTCGCTGTGCCCTTGCCCAGCCCCCCGAATGCAGTCGCTGTGCCCAGCCCTCGATTCGAGTCGCTGTACCCAGCCCTCCCCCGATTCCAGTCGCTGTGCCCAAACCTTCCTCCGATTCCAGTTGCTGTGCCCAACCTTCCCCGATTCCAGTCGCTGCACCCAACCCACACCCCGATTCCAGTCGCTGTGCCCATACCTCCCCGATTCCAGTCGTTGTGCCCAAATCTCCCCAAACCGTCTCCAATTTTAGTTGCTGTGCGCAAACCTCCCCGATTCCGGTCGCTGTGCCCAACCCTCCCCGATTCCGGTCGCTGTGCCCAACCCTCCTTGATTCCGGTCGCTGTTCCCATCCCTCCCCGATTCCAATCGTTCTGTCCAACCCTTCCCACGATTCCAGTCGCTGTACCCAGCCCACACCCTGTTTCCAGTCGCTGTGCCCAACCCTCCTTGATTCTGGTCGCTGTGCCCAGACCACCCTCATGATTCTGGTCGCTGTGCCCAACCCAGCCCCCTAGTCCAGTCGCTGTGCCCAAACCACCTGATTCCAGTTGCTTTGCCTGGCCCTCCCCCGAAACCAGTCGCTGTTCCCAGCCCACTCTCCAATTCCAGTCACGGTGCCCAGCTGTACCCCGATTCCGGTCGCTGTGCCCAAACCTCCCCGATTCCGGTCGCTGTGTGCAACCCTCCCTGATTCCGGTCGCTGTGCCCAACCCTCCCCGATTCCGGTCGCTGTGCCCAAACCTCCCCGATTCTGGTCGCTGTGCCCAAACCTCCCCGATTCCGGGCTGTGCCCAAACCTCTCCGATTCCGGTCGCTGTGCCCAAACCTCTCCGATTCCAGTCGCTGTGCCCAGCCCTCTTCGATTCCAGTCGCTGTGCCAAAACCTCCCCGATTCCGGTCGCTGTGCCCAACCCTCTTCGATTCCAGTCGCTGTGGCCTTGCCCAGCCCCCCGAATCCAGTCGCTGTGCCCAGCTCACTCCCCAATTCCAGTCGCTGTGCCCAGCCCTCCCTGATTCCAGTCGCTGTACCCAGCCCACACCCCGATTCCAGTCGCTGTGCCCAACCCTCCTTGATTCCGGTCGCTGTGCCCAGCCCACCCCCATGATTCTGGTCGCTGTGCCCAACCCAGCCCCCTAGTCCAGTCGCTGTGCCCAAACCTCCTGAATCCAGTTGCTTTGCCTGGCCCTCCCCCGAAACCAGTCGCTGTTCCCAGCCCACTCTCCAATTCCAGTCATGGTGCCCAGCCGAACCCCGATTCCAGTCGCTGTGCCCAACCCTCCCTGTTTCCGGTCGCTGTGCCCAAACCTCCCCGATTCTGGTCGCTGTGCCCAAACCTCCCCGATTCCAGTCGCTGTGCCCAAACCTCCCCGATTCCAGTTGCTGTGCCCTTGCCCAGACCCCCGAATCCAGTCGCTGTGCCCAGCTCACTCCCCAATTCTAGTGGCTGTGCCCAGCCCTCCTTGATTCCAGTCGCTGTACCCAGCCCACACCCCGATTCCAGTCGCTGAACCCAGCCTACACCCCGATTCCAGTCACTGTGCCCAACCCTCCCCCGATTCCAATCATTCTGCCCAACCCTTCCCACGATTCCAGACGCTGTGCCCAACCTACACCCTGTTTCCGGTCGCTGTGTGCAAACCTCCCTGATTCCAGTCGCTGTGCCCAAACCTGATTCCAGTCGCTGTGCCCAAACCTGATTCCAGTCGCTGTGCCGAAACCTCCCCCGAATCCAGTCGCTGTGCCCAAATTTCTCCGATTCCAGTCGCTATGCCCAAACCTCCCCGATTCCGGTCGCTGTGCCCAAACCTCTCCGATTCCAGTCACTGTGCCCAACCCTCCCCGATTCCGGTCGCTGTGCCCAAACCTCTCCGATTCCAGTTGCTGTGCCCAAACCTCCCCGATTCCAGTTGCTGTGCCCAGCCCTCTTCGATTCCAGTCGCTGTGGCCTTGCCCAGCCCCCCGAATCCAGTCGCTGTGCCCAGCTCACTCCCCAATCCTAGTTGCTGTGCCCAGCCCTCCTCGATTCCAGTCGCTATACCCAGCCCACACCCCAATTCCAGTCGCTGTACCCAGCCTACACCCCAATTCCAGTCACTGTGCCCAACCCTCCCCCGATTCCAATCGTTCTGCCCAACCCTTCCCACGATTCCAGTCGCTGTGCCCAACCCTCCCCGATTCCAATCGTTCTGCCCAACCCTTCCCACGATTCCAGTCGCTGTGCCCAACCTACACCCTGTTTCCAGTCGCTGTTCCCAGCCCACTCTCCAATTCCAGTCATGGTGCCCAGCTGTACCCCGATTCCAGTCGCTGTGCCCAAACCTGTTTCCGGTCGCTGTGCCCAAATCTCCCCGATTCTGGTCGCTGTGCCCAAACCTCCCCGATTCCAGTCGCTGTGCCCAAACCTCCCCGATTCCAGTTGCTGTGCCCTTGCCCAGACCCCCGAATCCAGTCGCTGTGCCCAGCTCACTCCCCAATTCTAGTGGCTGTGCCCAGCCCTCCTTGATTCCAGTCGCTGTACCCAGCCCACACCCCGATTCCAGTCGCTGAACCCAGCCTACACCCCGATTCCAGTCACTGTGCCCAACCCTCCCCCGATTCCAATCATTCTGCCCAACCCTTCCCACGATTCCAGACGCTGTGCCCAACCTACACCCTGTTTCCGGTCGCTGTGTGCAAACCTCCCTGATTCCAGTCGCTGTGCCCAAACCTGATTCCAGTCGCTGTGCCCAAACCTGATTCCAGTCGCTGTGCCCAAACCTGATTCCAGTCGCTGTGCCGAAACCTCCCCCGAATCCAGTCGCTGTGCCCAAATTTCTCCGATTCCAGTCGCTATGCCCAAACCTCCCCGATTCCGGTCGCTGTGCCCAAACCTACCCGATTCCGGTCGCTGTGCCCAACCCTCCCCGATTCCGGTCGCTGTGCCCAAACCTCTCCGATTCCAGTCACTGTGCCCAACCCTCCCCGATTCCGGTCGCTGTGCCCAAACCTCTCCGATTCCAGTCACTGTGCCCAACCCTCCCCGATTCCGGTCGCTGTGCCCAAACCTCTCCGATTCCAGTCACTGTGCCCAACCCTCCCCGATTCCAGTCGCTGTGCCCAAACCTCTCCGATTCCAGTTGCTGTGCCCAAACCTCCCCGATTCCAGTTGCTGTGCCCAGCCCTCTTCGATTCCAGTCGCTGTGGCCTTGCCCAGCCCCCCGAATCCAGTCGCTGTGCCCAGCTCACTCCCCAATCCTAGTTGCTGTGCCCAGCCCTCCTCGATTCCAGTCGCTATACCCAGCCCACACCCCAATTCCAGTCGCTGTACCCAGCCTACACCCCAATTCCAGTCACTGTGCCCAACCCTCCCCCGATTCCAATCGTTCTGCCCAACCCTTCCCACGATTCCAGTCGCTGTGCCCAACCCTCCCCGATTCCAATCGTTCTGCCCAACCCTTCCCACGATTCCAGTCGCTGTGCCCAACCTACACCCTGTTTCCAGTCGCTGTGTGCAAACCTCCCTGATTCCAGTCACTGTACCCAGCCCACACCCCGATTCCAGTTACCGTGCCCAACCCTCCTTGATTCCGGTCGCTGTGCCCAGCCCACCCCCATGATTCTGGTCGCTGTGCCCAATCCAGCACCCTAGTCCAGTCGCTGTGCCCAAACCTCCTGAATCCAGTTGCTTTGCCTGGCTCTCCCCCGAAGCCAGTCGCTGTTCCCAGCCCACTCTCCAATTCCAGTCACGGTGCCCTGCCGAACCCTATTTCCAGACGCTGTGCCCAACCCACCCTGTTTCCGGTCGCTGTGCCCAAACCTCCCCGATTCTGGTCGCTGTGCCCAACCCTCCCCGATTCCGGTCGCTGTGCCCAACCCAGCACCCTAGTCCAGTCGCTGTGCCCAAACCTCCCCGATTCCAGTCGCTGTGCCCAAACCTCCCCGATTCCGGGCTGTGCCCAAACCTCTCCGATTCCAGTCGCTGTGCCCAAACCTCCCCAATTCCAGTCGCTGTGCCCAAACCTCTCCGATTCCAGTCGCTGTGCCCAAACCTCCCCAATTCCAGTCGCTGTGCCCAAACCTCTCCGATTCCAGTCGCTGTGCCCAAACCTCCCCGATTCCAGTTGCTGTGACTAGCCCTCTTCGATTCCAGTCGCTGTGGCCTTGCCCAGCCCCCCTAATCCAGTCGCTGTGCCCAGCTCACTCCCCAATCCTAGTTGCTGTGCCCAGCCCTCCTCGATTCCAGTCGCTATACCCAGCCCACACCCCAATTCCAGTCACTGTGCCCAACCCTCCCCCGATTCCAATCGTTCTGCCCAACCCTTCCCACGATTCCAGTCGCTGTGCCCAACCTACACCCTGTTTCCGGTCGCTGTGTGCAAACCTCCCTGATTCCGGTCACTGTGCCCGACCCTCCTCGATTCCAGTCGCTGTACCCAGCCCAACCCCGATTCCAATCGCTGTGCCCAAACCTGATTGCAGTCGCTGGGCCCAAACCTCCCCTGATTCCAGTCGCTGTACCCAAACCTGATTGCAGTCGCTGGGCCCAAACCTTCCCCGATTCCAGTCGCTGTACCCAGCCCACACCCCGATTCCAGTCGCTGTGCCCAACCCACCCTGATTCCGGTCGCTGTGCCCAACCCTCCCCGATTCCAGTCGCAGTGCCCAACCCACCCTGTTTCCGGTCGCTGTGTGCAAACCTCCCTGATTCCAGTCGCTGTGCCCAACCCTCCCCGATTCCAATCGTTCTGCCCAACCCTTCCCACGATTCCAGTCGCTGTGCCCAACCTACACCCTGTTTCCAGTCGCTGTGTGCAAACCTCCCTGATTCCAGTCGCTGTACCCAGCCCACACCCCGATTCCAGTTACTGTGCCCAACCCTCCTTGATTCCGGTCGCTGTGCCCAGCCCACCCCCATGATTCTGGTCGCTGTGCCCAACCCAGCCCCCTAGTCCAGTCGCTGTACCCAAACCTCCTGAATCCAGTTGCTTTGCCTGGCTCTCCCCCGAAGCCAGTCGCTGTTCCCAGCCCACTCTCCAATTCCAGTCACGGTGCCCAGCCGAACCCTGATTCCAGTCGCTGTGCCCAACCCACCCTGTTTCCGGTCGCTGTGTGCAAACCTCCCTGATTCCAGTCGCTGTGCCCAAACCTCCCCGATTCCAGTCGCTGTGCCCAAACCTCCCCGATTCCGGTCGCTGTGCCCAAACCTCCCCGATTCCAGTCGCTGTGCCCAAACCTCCCCGATTCCAGTCGCTGTGCCCAAACCTCCCCGATTCCAGTCGCTGTGCCCAAACCTCCCCAATTCCAGTCGCTGTGCCCAAACCTCCCCGATTCCAGTCGCTGTGCCCAGCCGAATCCCGATTCCGGTCGCTGTGCCCAAACCTCCCCGATTCCGGTCGCTGTGCCCAAACCTCCCCGATTCCAGTCGCTGTGCCCAGCCGAATCCCGATTCCAGTCGCTGCGCTCAAACCTGATTCCAGTCGCTCTGCCCAACCCTCCCCGATTCCAGTCGCTGTGCCCAAACCTCTCCAATTCCAGTTGCTGTGCCCAAACCTCCCCGCTTCCAATCGTTCTGCCCAACCCTTCCCACAATTCCAGTCGCTGTGCCCAACCTACACCCTGTTTCCGGTCGCTGTGCCCAGCCCACACCCCAATTCCAGTCACTGTGCCCAACCCTCCTTGATTCCAGTCACTGTACCCAGCCCACACCCTGATTCCAGTCACTGTACCCAGCCCACACCCCAATTCCAGTCACTGTGCCCAACCCTCCTTGATTCCAGTCGCTGTGCCCAGCCCACCCCCATGATTCTGGTCGCTGTGCCCAACCCAGCCCCCTTGTCCAGACGCTGTGCCCAAACCTCCTGAATCCAGTTGCTTTGCCTGGCTCTCCCCCGAAGCCAGTCGCTGTTCCAGCCCACTCTCCAATTCCAGTCATGGTGCCCAGCTGTACCCCGATTCCAGTCGCTGTGCCCAAACCTGATTCCAGTCGCTGTGCTCAAACCTGATTCCAGTCGCTGTGCGCAACCCGCCCCGATTCCGGTCGCTGTGCGCAACCCGCCCCGATTCCGGTCGCTGTGCCCAAACCTCCCCGATTCTGGTCGCTGTGCCCAAACCTCCCCGATTCCGGTCGCTGTGCCCAACCCTCCCCGATTCCGGTCGCTGTGCCCAAACCTCCCCGATTCCGGTCGCTGTGCCCAAACCTCCCCGATTCCGGTCGCTGTGCCCAAACCTCCCCGATTCCAGTCGCTGTGCCTAAACCTCCCCGATTCCAGTTGCTGTGCCCAGCCCTCCTCGATTCCAGTCACTGTACCCAGCCCACACCCCGATTCCAGTCGCTGTACCCAGCCCACACCCCGATTCCAGTCGCTGTACCCAGCCTACACCCCGATTCCAGTCACTGTGCCCAACCCACCCCCAATTCCAATCGTTCTGCCCAACCCTTCCCACGATTCCAGTCGCTGTGCCCAACCTACACCCTGTTTCCGGTCGCTGTGTGCAAACCTCCCTGATTCCGGTCACTGTGCCCGACCCTCCTCGATTCCAGTCACTGTACCCAGCCCACACCCCGATTCCAGTCACTGTGCCCAGCCCTCCCGATTCCAGTCGCTGTGCCCAAACCTTCCCAATTCCGGTCGCTGCGCCCAAACCTCTCTCCGATTCCAGTCGCTGCGCCCAAACCTCTCCGATTCCGGTCGCTGTGCCCAACTCTCCCCGAATCCGGTCGCTGTGCCCAGCCCACCCCCATGATTCTGGTCGCTGTGCCCAACCCAGCCCCCTAGTCCAGTCGCTGTGCCCAACTCTTCCCCGAATCGTCGCTATACCCAGACCTCACCCGCCATTCCAGTCGCTGTTCCCAAACCTGATTCCAGTTGCTTTGCCTGGCTCTCCCCCGAAACCAGTCGCTGATTCCCAGCCCACTCTCGAATTCCAGTCACGGTGCCCAGCCCAACCCAGTCGCTGTGCTCAAGCCCTTGCCCAGCCCCCCTGAATCCAGTCGCTGTGCCCAGCTCACTCCCCAATTCCAGTTGCTGTGCCCAGCCCACACCCCGATTCCAGTCGCTGTGCCCAGCTCACTCCCCAGTTCTAGTTGCTGTGCCCAACCCTCCCCAATTCCAGTCCCTGTGCCCAGCCCTCCTCGATTCCAGTCGCTGTACCCAGCCCACACCCCGATTCCAGTCGCTGTGCCCTTGCCCAGCCCCCCGAATCCAGTCGCTGTGCCCAGCTCACTCCCCAATTCTAGTTGCTGTGCCCAACCCTCCTCGATTCCAGTCGCTGTACCCAGCCCACACCCCGATTCCAGTCGCTGTGCCCTTGCCCAGCCCCCCGAATCCAGTCGCTGTGCCCAGCTCACTCCCCAATTCTAGTTGCTGTGCCCAACCCTCCTCGATTCCAGTCGCTGTGCCCAGTCCTCTTCGATTCCGGTCACTGTGCCCAAACCTCCCCGATTCCGGTCACTGTGCCCAAACCTCCCCGATTCTGGTCACTGTGCCCAAACCTCCCCGATTCTGGTCACTGTGCCCAAACCTTTCCCAATTCTAGGTGCTGTACAAAACATCTCGATCTAGTCGCTGTGCCCAAACCTCCCCGATTCCAGTAGCTGTGCCCAGCCCTCTTCAATTCCAGTCGCTGTGCCCTTGCCCAGCCCCCCGAATCCAGTCGCTGTGCCCTTGCCCAGCCCCCCGAATCCAGTCGCTGTGCCCTTGCCCAGCCCCCCGAATCCAGTCGCTGTGCCCAGCCCACACCCTGATTCCAATCGCTGTGCCCAACCCTCCCCGATTCCAGTCGCTGTGCCCAACCCTCCCCTGATTCCAGTCATGTGCCCAACCCTCCCCGATTCCCATTGCTGTACCCAACCCTCCCCGATTCCGGTCGCTGTGCCCAACCCACCCTGTTTCCGGTGTCTGTGTGCAAACCCCTGATTCCAGTCGCTGTGCCCAACCCACCCTGATTCCGGTCGCTGTGCCCAACCCTCCACGATTCCGGTCGCTGTGCCCAACCCACCCTGTTTCCGGTGTCTGTGTGCAAACCCCCGATTCCAGTCGCTGTGCCCAACCCTCCCCCGATTCCAGTCGCTATGCCTAACCCACCCTGTTTCCAATCGTTGTGTGCAAACCTCCTTGATTCCAGTCGCTGTGCCCAACCCTCCCCTGATTCGACTCACTGTGCCCAAACCTCCACGATCCGTCGCTGTGCCCAACCCACCCTGTTTCCGGTCGCTGTGCCCAACCCACCCTGTTTGCGGTTGCTGTGTGCAAACCTTCCTGATTCCAGTCACTGTGCCCAACCGTCCCCGATTCCAATCGTTCTGCCCAACCCTTCCCCCGATTCCAGTCGCTGTGCCCAACCTACACCCTGTTTCCGGTCGCTGTGCCCAACCCTCCCTGATTCCGGTCGCTGTGCCCAACCCTCCCCCGATTCCAGTCGCTGTGCCCAACCCTCCCCCGATTCCAATCGCTGTGCCCAACCCTCCCCCGATTCCAGTCAATTTGCCCAACCCACACCGTTTCGGTCGCTGTGCCCAAACCTCTCCGATTCCGGTCGCTGTGCCCAAACCTCCCCGATTCCGGTCGCTGTGCCCAACCCTCCTTCATTCCGGTCGCTGTGCCCAAACCTCCCCGATTCCGGTCGCTGTGCCCAGTCCACTCCGATTCCAGTTACTGTGCCCAACCCTCCTTGATTCCGGTCGCTGTGCCCAGCCCACCACCATGATTCTGGTCGCTGTGCCCAACCCAGCCCCCTATTCCAGTCGCTGTGCCCAACCCTTCCCTGATTCGTCGCTATACCCAGACCTCACCTGCCATTCCAGTCGCTGTGCCCAAACCGCCTGATTCCAGTTGCTTTGCCTGGCTCTCCCCCGAAACCAGTCGCTGATCCCAGCCCACTCTCCAATTCCAGTCACGGTGCCCAGCCCACTCCCCGATTCCAGACGCTGTGCCCAAACCGCCTGATTCCAGTTGCTTTGCCTGGCTCTCCCCCGAAACCAGTCGCTGATCCCAGCCCACTCTCCAATTCCAGTCACGGTGCCCAGCCCACTCCCCGATTCCAGTCGCTGTGCCCAAACCTCCCCCGATTCCAGTTGCTATGTCCAGCTCTCTCCCCGATTCCTGTCGCGGGTGCCCAACCCACACCCCAGTTCCAGTCGATGTGACCAAACATCCCGATTCCAGTCGCTGTGCCCAAACCTCCCCCGGTTCCTGTTGCTGTGCCCAACTCACCCCCCTATTCCAATCACTGTGCCCAACCCTCCCCCAATTTGTCCTTACCCACCATTCCAGTCGCTGTGCCCAGCCCACTCCCACGATTCCGGTAGCTGTGCCCAGCCCATCCCCCCCCCCCCCATTCCAGTCGCTGTGCCCACCCCTCTGCCTATTCCGACCCCCACCATTCTAGTCGCTCTGACCACACCCCCAACCACCCCGATTCCCAGCTCCTGTGTTTTCTTCCCCGCCCTTGTGTCGCATACTTCTATGAGACCATTTCTTCGAATTCAACCTATATCCCTCATCCATGCCCGTTTGTTCACTGATCCGCTGAGGAATTTGCTACTGTATTTCCAATTTTCTTTCAGCAACCGGAGAGGTGATGCGCCGCTGCTGGTTGGATCAGCGCTGTGAGAGCACGGATGTGCAGGCAGAGTTCGGTAAGGGCAAGGACATCAGCTTCATCTGCTGTAACTGGGACTTGTGCAACTCCAGGACCAGTAGGACCATCAGAACCGATGTAAACCTCTTTTTACTGGGCTTCTTGGCTGCTTCTGCTGGTCTGCACCTTATCTGGTTCTGAAACCGGACATGGTGTGACCTCCAGGCAAGCAAATAAACATTCCTTACAAAGCATTGTTCCTGAAGGCCAACGGCATAGTCTTGTAGTGAGTGTCTTCGGTGCACTAGGTTGTATCTGCTCAACTTTCCCATAATGTTTATGAAACTATCATTATGTAACAGGCAAATCCCCTTCTCATTCTCTACTATCTGATAAGCTAACCTGCAAAGTGGAGTTCCCTGTACCTCTTCAGGATGAGATTGCTGAAGATATGTGCTTGCCCTCAGGACACCACCACACTCTGCTTCCCTGCAGTGTGAATCAGCCACTTCCAGCTCCAAAAACTGCATTGATGTTTGAAATTTTCTTTCAGAATTAAACCTGACCTGTTGCTGTTGCCAATCTTAGTGACTGCTGTAACATGGCATCCATGTAGCCCTGGGGACAGACTTGTGGCAGTGGGTCAATGTCTAACATTCATTTGATCTCACCCTCTGCACTAAGCAGATCGCTGTTAGGTAATAACTAGAGCAGACTAGATTATCCTGTCTGAGCGAATAAATCTCATTTTAATCCTGCCTACAATAAGTGTAACGAGAGCTCGTACCTGACCAGTATTACTGGAATGAATTTGTTATGTATAGTGAATGAAGCAGCTTGCCGATGCTTCTGTACTTATTTTGATGGTTCAATAAAAGCTTTTTTAATGGAGGACTCCATATTTGTGTGTGATGTTACAGAAATGATCTACTATGAGCAGGGTGTGATTCAGTGACTTCATGTCCAGCAGAGAGGACTGCTAGCTCCCATACCTCCATGACATAAACTGTAAAGGGAGTTGGCAGAGGAGCCAGAGGTATTGACACAATAGGAGCAGCCAACTATTCTCCTTGGCTAAGTGCACAGATAAACAACATCAACATATTTATTTAGCGTCTTTTAACATATTAACTTGGGCTCTTTTATGAGGATCGTTATAGAAATGATGGACAGTCTGCAAAAGGATCCAGCAGAGGGCAGTAGAGCAGAGCTGCTGATTGGCAGTTGCAGGGAAAATTTGCATCAGTGCATTGCTATCACTGCATCCATAAAGTGTACCTGAGCAAGACACCCTCTGTGATCAAGTGAAGGCAGGCATCCAGCAGAATCAACTGCTGTTGATTGGCAGTTGCGGGGAAAATTTGCATTAGTGCATTGCGGTCACTGCATTCATAGATTGTAGTGTCCCCCACCCTTCCACCTCCTCTAACCTAAGGGGCTAAGTGAATATCAGGTAAGCTCTTTCTTTTATCCGCAAGTTATAGCTTCAGATTTTCGGCGGGAGCAGTAACCTGGGGTCTGTCGGGAAGGTAAGTTTACCTCTTTTAAAAACTTTCCTTGAAGAGTGACATCACAGCAAAGCAGTGACCTGATTGGCTGGTAAGGAATGTGCTCCAATTAGCAGTAGCTGGGAGAAATCTAACTCTTCATGTGTTGGTAAGTAAGATTATTATTCCTTTCACGTATTCATTATTTGGTAGTATATTTGTAATCGGTTAAGGTAAAGTATAAAAATGGCAGGAGATCCCAGACCCGTATTATGCTCCTCGTGCTCAATGTGGGAGTTCAGGGACGCGGCCGATGCCCGACTCCTTCATGTGCGGGAAGTTTGTCCAGCTGCAGCTCCTGTTAGACTGCATGACGGCTTTGGAGCATCTGCGATGCTGAGGAGGTCGTGGATAGCACGTTCAGTGAGTTGGTCACACCGCAGATTAGGATTAATGAGGGAGACAGGGAATGGGTGACCGGAAGGCAGTGCAGGTGTCCCCTGTGGTCATCTCCCTCCAAAACAGGTATACCGTTTTGGATACTGTTGGGGGTGATGACTCACCAGGGGAAGGCAGTAGTAGCCAGGCTCATGGCACCATGGCTGGCTCTTCTGCACCGAAGGGCTGGAAAAAGACTGGCAGGGCTATAGTCATAGGGGATTCAATCGTAAGGGGAGTAGACAGGCATTTCTGTGGTCGAAAACGAGACTCACGAATGGTACGTTGCCTCCCAGGTGCACGGGTCAGGGATGTCTCAGATCGGCTGCAGGACATTCTGAAGGGGGAGGGTGAACAGCCAGTTGTTGTGCATATAGGCACCCACGATATAGGTAAAAAACCAGGATGAGGTCCTGCAATCAGAATTTAGGGAGTTAGGCGATAAGTTTAAAAAGTTAGACCTACAAGGTAGTAATCTCAGGATTGCTACCAGTGCCACGAGAGTCAGATTAGAAATTCAAGAATAGTCAGAATGAATACGTGGCTTGAGTGATGGGGCAGGAAGGAGGGGTTCAGATATTTGGGACATTGGAACCGGTTCTGGGGGCGGTGGGACCATTACAAATCGGATGGTCTACACCTGGGCAAGACTGAAACCAATGTCCTAGGGGGTGCTTTTGCTAACATTGTTGGGGAGGTTTTAAACTTAAGTAGCAGGGGGCTGGGAACCAGATTAGGCAGTTAGAGGTCAGTAACGAGGCAGCAACTAAAGCCAGTAAGGTACTAGATAATAAACTCAATGTGACTAAGGGGAAGAGATGATGAACGCAAAGGGACAGGTGGTCTGAGGTGCAGATGAACTTAGGGCTTGGATTAGTACCTGGGAATGTGATGATATTGGTATTACTGAGACTTGGTTGAGGGAAGGGCAAGACTGGCAACTAAATATCCCAGGGCAAAGATGCTTCAGGAGGGATAGAGAGGGAGGTTAAAGGGGTGGAGGAGTTGCATTACTGGTCAGAGATGATATCACAGCTGTGATTAAGGAGGGCACGATGGAGGATTCGAGCACTGAAGCAATATGGGTAGAGTTAAGAAATAGGAAGGGTGCAGTAACAATGTTGGGACTTTACTTCACGCTCGCTTTTGGGAGGCCTATAGTAGAGGTACAAATATGTAGACAGATTATAGAAAAATGTAGGAGCAATAGGGTGGTCGTGATGGGAGATTTTAACTTCCCCAACATTGAATGGGACTCGTGTAGCGTTGGAGGCATAGATGGAGCAGAATTTGTAAGGCGCATCCAGGAGAGTTTTTTTTAAGAGCAGTATGTAAATAGTCCAACTCAGGAAGGGGCCATACTGGGCCTGGTATTGGGGAATGATCCCAGACAGGTGGTTGAAGTTTCAGTCAGTGATTACTTTGGGAATAGCGATCACAATTCCGTAAGTTTTAGAATACTCATGGACAAAGACGAGTGTGGTCCTAAAGGAAGGGTACTAAATTGGGGAAAGGCCAAGTATAACAAAATTCGGCAGGAGCTAGGGAATGTGGATTGGGAGCAGCTGTTTAAGGGTAAATCCACATTTGAAATGTGGGAGTCTTTTAAGGAAAGGTTGATTAGAGTGCAGGACAGACATGTCCCAGTGAAAATGAGGGATAGAAATGGCAAGATTAGGGAACCATGGATGACAGGTGGAATTGTGAGACTAGCTAAGATGAAAAAGGAAGCATACATGAGATCTAGGCGACTTAAAACTGATGAAGCTTTGGAGGAATATTGGGAAAGTAGGACAAATCTCAAACGTGTATGAAAGAGGGCTGAAAGGGGTCATGAAATATCTTTGGCTAACAGGGTTAAGGAAAATCCCAAAGCCTTTTATTCGTATATAAGGAGCAAGACGGTAACTAGAGAAAGGATTGGCCCACTCAAAGACAAAAGAGGGAATTTATGCGTGGAGTCAGGAAATGGGTGAGATTCTTAATGAGTACTTTGCATCGGTATTCACCAAGAAGAGGGACATGACGGATGTTGAGGCTAGGGATGGATGTTTAAATACGCTAGGTCAAGTCGGCATAAGGAGGAAGTTTTGGGTATTCTAAAAGGCATTAAGGTGCACAAGTCCTCAGGTCTGGATGGGATCTATCCCAGGTTACTGAGGGAAGTGAGGGTTGAAATAGCTGGGGCCTTAACAGATATCTTTGCAGCATCCTTGAGCATGGGTGAGGTCCCGGAGGACTGGAGAATTGCTAATGTTGTCCCTTTGTTTCAGAAGGGGAGCAGGGAATTATAAACCTGTAAGCTTGACGTCAGTGGTAGGCAAACTTGGAGAAGATACTGAGGTATAGGATCTATTCACATTTGGAAGAAAATACTTATCAGTGATAGGCAGCATGGTTTTGTGCAGGGAAGGTCATGTCTTACAAACCTAATAGAATTCGTGGAGGAAATGACAAAGTTAATTGATGAGGGAAGAGCTGTAGATGTCATATACATGGCGTTTGATAAAGTTTCCCATGGCAGGTTGATGGAAAAAGTGAAGTTGTATGGGGTTCAGGGTGAACTGGCTGGGCAACAGGAGACAGAGTAGTGGTGGAAGGGAGTGTCTCAAAATGGAAAACGGTGACTAGCGGTGTTCCACAGGGATCCATGCTCGGACCACTGTTGTTTGTGATATATATAGGTGGTCTGATTAGCAAGTTTGAAGATGATGCAAAGACTGGTGGAGTTGCAGATAGTAAGGAGGACTGTCAGAGAATACAGCAAAATATAGTTTGGAGATTTGGGCAGAGAAATGGCAGATGGGGTTCAATCCAGGCAAATGCGAGGTGATACATTTTGGAAGATTTAATTCAAGAGCGGACTATACAGTCAATGGAAGAGTCCTGGGGAAAATTGATGTACAGAGAGATCTGGTAGTTCAGGTCCATTGTACCCTGAAGGTGGAAACGCAGGTCAATAGAGTGGTCAAAAAGGCATACAGCACGCTTGCCTTCATCGGACAGGGTATTGAGTACAAGAGTCAGCAGGTCATGTTACAGTTTGTATAGGACTTTGGTTAAGCCACATTTGGAATACTGCGTGCGGATGCTTTAGAGAGGGTGCAGAGGAGGTTCACCAGGATGTTGCCTGGTATGGAGGGTGCTAGCTATGAAGAAAGGTTGAGTAGATTAGGATTGTTTTCGTTGGAAAGACGGAGGTTGAGGGGAGACCTGATTGAGGTCTACACATGGTGGGTAGCTTTTTCCAAGAGTGGGGGTGTCAATTACAAGGTGAGATTTGCGTGGAAAGTTTTTTTACGCAGAGGGTGGTTGGTGCCTGGAACGCTTTGCCAGCGGAGGTGGTAGAGGCGGGCCCGATAGCATCATTTAAGATGCATCTGGACAGATATATGAACGGGCGGGAAAAAGAGGGAAGTAGATCCTTGGAAAATAGGCGACAGGTTTAGATAAAGGATCTGGATCGGCGCAGGCTTGAAGGGCCTGCTCCTGTGCTGTAATTTTCTTCCTTCTTTGGATAAAGATATAACTTGGGAGGAAGAATAGAAAATTTAAATGTGGGGAGCTTACAGAACGCTACTGTCCAGTGTTCTGTGTTCATGTACATTATTGTATATCTCTGCTGTACTGAGAGTTTGAGTTGGAGGATTTCCAGTTGACTGATTCATTAGTATTTCCAGGGACAGTACAGCTACGTGGTTTGTGTTGAAGTAATGTAACAGCAGAGGAGCTGAATGTTTATGCATTAAGAGCAGTTTGTGAAGCATCAATACAGAAAGCTGAGAGACTCTCCCTTCACCCTTTCTCTGACACAGAGCAGGGCTGAGCTCAGTCAGCTCCTCAGCAGTTGCAAACCGCTTTTCATTTCATTGGAGTGGGTACTACACCACAGTAAAACACAGCTAGTCATTTACTGTGTCTTCAAACTGTCAGCACCAGAACCCCGATGAGATATTTCAGCCTCCCTAACAGGGACAGTGAATATTCTTTTCTGTTCTTTATATAACTTCAATATGCTTGGAGACAAACTTAATGGCAGGAACACCAAGTGCGGCTTCAGGTTTTTGAGCTCTTCTTGATAACATACATACTTGTTAGCATACAACCAGATTGGTTTTAACCCTGAAAACTGAGGTGATGAGGGCAGCACAGTGGCTAGCACTACTACATACAGCACCGAGGACCAGGCTCGATCCTGGCCCCGGGGTCACTGTCCTTGTGGCGTTTGCACATTCTCCCCGTGTCTGAGAGAGTTTCACCCCCACAACCCAAAGATGCGCAGGGTAGGCAAATTGTCCATGCTAAATTGCCCCTTAATTGGAAAAAAAATAATTAGGTACTCTAAAAACAAAAGAACCAGGGGCATGCACTTGTAGTAAGGGGCAGGAGATTGAAAAGGGATTTTAGGAAGAACTTGGAACACAGTGTGAAAGGCTGGTAGAGGTGGGAACACTCAGAACATTTAAAACACCATAGCGTACAAGGCTTATAGACCAAATGCTGCAAAATGGGATTAGGAGAGATGAAGGTGCTTAATAGCCAATGTAGACATGATGGGCTGAAGGACCTCTTTTTATGCTATAAGGGTCTGGATTGGACTAAGTAGATAAGACCAGCACATCCTTCCTTAGATACGGGGTCAAAAGCTGCTCACAATACACCAAATGGAGTGTGACTAGAGTTTTTATCCAGCCTTCGAAGTACATCCCTGGGCTTGTATTCTAGCTGTCTCAACATGAATGCTAACATTGCATTTACTTCCTAGCTGCCGACTCAGTCTCAGTTCCTTTGGGCGATTTCCTAACAAAGGGTCAAGTACCAAAGACACAAACTTAAGGTGGCAAAAGAACTGCTGGTGATATGAAGAATGATTATTTTATGCAGCAAGTGGTTGTGGTGATGGACGGCAAAGGGTCAGCCTGAGTACTATCTATACCTATTGTCCCAGGGTGGTTTCAACAGGGTTGCTGTGGTGAAAATCTCCAGTTAGCTTCTTTTGAGTTCAATGACGGAACACATTGACAGAAAAGCGGTGGGTGGGGTGGGCAGGGCACCAATGTAACTATCAATTAGCCTCTTTTCTCACTTTCCAACAACAATGAATAATGCTCCAATGAGAAATTGGGAGATAAATTAACACAATTATAATTCCTTTATTTTATTAAACCTGATTGGAAAAAAAATTCCAATAAATAAAAGCCTCAAAAAGGCAAATCTTTAGCATTCATATACAGTAAAAAAAAAAGTCTCCTGGAACCACAGCCCTGCTCTAGTACCCTGCCTGATCAGGAGATTCCCATTCCCACTTTTAGAAGCAGTGGAAACTGGACTGGCTGAGCAAGCAGAACTTGATCCAGAAGTTGGACATTATAAAAAACATGTGTATGAAGTGGATACGAGGAGTATCCTTGCTTTGATTAAGAGTCTGTACAGGCACTCGAGGACACGTAGGAAAGGCAGCGAGGTTCACTCACACATTGGCATCGTAAGAAATCATTATCCCATGGCACCCAGCCCTGGAGACAGCTCTCATAGATTAGCCCCATCTTCAAACTGCTGCTGCCTCCTGTAGCTGGTCATGTCCGAAGTTGTTTGATCCACCTGCTGGTGATAATCTGCCAGTCTTCTCCGGAGTCTGTCACATAACTGAGGAAATAACAGTAAGTCTATTATATACCAGAGTGCTTTCACATGAGATACGTTATCAATGAGTCTAGGGATTTATGCAAGGAAGAGGCTGTAGCATTTTGTTTCAATTAGTTCTAATCGGGAAGGAGGGGCGAGCAGCACATTGAAGTGATTGCCTGTTACAAAAGTTGGAAGAGAACAGAACCTGTCTGCATTGGCACACTGGGAGGTTTGCTGGTCATCAATAAAGGCGGTGTTCTCCAAATGAAAGGTCAATTATTATGACTGCTGGGCATCCTGGTTACACTCACCCTCACGTTATTCATGTTGCTCTCCCCAAGTGCCTGCAGTAACTGGTCGATGGCTGTGTAAGGAAGCCAAACCGGTGGAGCTGTGGCTGACAGCGACCTCTGAAACAAACATTTTAGGACATTAAAGTTGGTTCCCAACTCCTGCGCAGCGTCACATAATGATAGGTCCCAGTGGAACATTGACTTTGGAAGAACATGGAGAGATTTCTCACAGTAACTCGCTAGTACTGATGCAGGGTGGGGGAAGAGAACAGAGAGAGAATGGTCATAATGCCCAGTTAGTGCGCGGTGGGGGTCAGAAGCTGCTGAATGCCTGATGGAACATCGGACTAAAATTTTCAAATGCCAATTTACTAAACACTTGACAAGGAGAATTCAAGCAAATGAGATGGGGATGGGATTAAAGTCAACAAGAGGCATGATGGCCTGAAATGTCATGTCCAAAGGTTGCAATGGGTTTGCCTCTAGAATATACAATCCCAGGATTCTATCTAAGCATATCCTTACAATACTGTGTTCACACTCGACCCCCGAGGATGAACTCACTGTCAAATACCGTATCTATGTCCAATCTTACCTCAATGCCAAAATATTGATGTCCTTTTCCCATTAACGCATCAATGTACTCTAGCACAAGGTCCACTGCTTCCTCCAGAAGGTCATAGTTCAGGT
This sequence comes from Scyliorhinus canicula, assembly GCF_902713615.1. Taxonomy (NCBI): domain Eukaryota; kingdom Metazoa; phylum Chordata; class Chondrichthyes; order Carcharhiniformes; family Scyliorhinidae; genus Scyliorhinus; species Scyliorhinus canicula. The sequence continues at coordinate 104,038,211 of NC_052154.1, forward strand.
ACAGCCTCAGGAGTCCTGCCACGTCCACTTTCTGTTAAGGGATAAAACGGATCAGTCTGCAGCTGCTCTTGCCTCCCGAGTATTCTAACAATTTCCAACAACACTGCTAGAGAAACAGCGCATCTCTCTGACCCAGGGCTGGTGCGGTGCGAGCCTCTTCATGCTGTCCTACTGCAGGTAGGATGTTAGATCACTCAGTCTAGCACTCCCCTCCACCCCCACAACACACATCCAGTCCTTACCTGGTGGTATATCACCACTTTCTGCCAAGTGCATAATGATATCAGAACCATGTTCACCCATGTGATTCTCATGTTCAGGAACCTGGCTACCAAAACTGATGGATTCCCTCAGTAAATCCCAGCTTTCTCTGCCACAAGTAATCCCACACATCAATGCTCATAATCCCCTAACAGATACAGCAGGGAGGGCAGAGAGTTTCATCAGCTGTATAAGAAAATATTTTAACCTCTTACACCTCACCAACTTGACAGCTTCAACACGATGACCAGGGTTATAATATTCACACCCTCCCTCACCAGAGAGAATGATTTGCATTTCTACCATTTGGATCTTTCAGAAAGTGGAAAAAAAAAGTCACCCTTGCCTTATAGCTGTTAATAAGCCAGTTAGGAAGTGGCACTCCATGTGACAGTAGTTTATTAATGACACAGCGATGGTACTGGGAACTTTGAGACTGGTAGCGATCAAGGTAGGAAGACAGCAACCTCCAGGCTTCATCTGTGGCACTAAACACGGATAGAACAGACAGAGAATTTAGTGAGAGATTCTCCTTTACACCAGGGCTAAAAGCTAGTTGGAACCCTTGAGCTAGGTGAAGAATTAGCCATAAATAAGAACAGGAGGGTGGCACAGTGGTTAGCACTGGTGCTTCACGGCACTGACAACCTGGGTTTGATCCCAGCCCCGGGTCACTATCCATGTGGAGTTTGCACATTCCCCCCGTGTCAGCGTGGGTCTCACCCCCACAACCCAAAGATGCGCAGGGTAGGCAAATTGCCCGTTAATTGGAAAAAAAAAAGACTTGGGTACTTCAAATTAAAAAACAGAAAATGCCGGATAAACTAAGCATGTCTGGCAGCATCTGTAGAGAGAGAAACAGAGTTAATGTTTTGAGTCTAATAAAACGTTTCTTCAGAGCAATTAGCCAGTTTTATAACAGCATTCCTGAGCAGCCCAACTCCAGTGTTACAGGACTGGACTGACATTCACAGATTAAACATGAGGCTCTACATAATTCAGGTGGTTGAAGATCCTACAGAACTATAAAAGAGCAGATAATTCTCCTGGAGACTTGGGAAGGGGACAACTTTCCCTCACCTCACGATGTTGGTGATGCCTATTTAACAGCCACAGTGACACATGCATTACAGTCGAGACACCATTAACAATCAGGTTGAACTGGCTGACTGGGCGGAGCCTCCTTGGACTACCACTTTATTAGCTACCAACTAATAAAGGCTCAGGAAAGCGGATTACTACTGGAGCCTGAAAGTACACCCCTCCCTGCACAGCCAAGATGATATCGGTATGAAGATGCAAGCACAGGACATAGCAGGCGCTCTGTAACTTCCTGGTTAAGTATTCATCTCCAAATGATGGGAGGCCAAAAAAGGAGGGGCGTCATCCTTTACAGAAAAGCTGAAATATCAGCTCACCAAGAGAGATTTGACAAAGACAGTGACACACAAAAAGAGATTTCCAGGATATAGGTGTAATAGTCTTTAACCTGCCCATTAGAAATTCCTCATCTATCGCAAATATCTAAGTGCTCGGTCAGAACTAGTCACTGCAGCAAGTTGTCGGAGTGTCTGGCATTGAGGAGATTGCCACAATGGCCAGTATCTAATGTATATTCTTAACCAAGGGTTGGAAACTGTTTGAGCTCCTACTGATTGGGGTTTCATCAATCAATCAGCAGGTAGACAAGGAGCACTTTGGGAAGATGTGGTTTAATGTGAATCATAAAACTGTGAATTTAAATGGCAAGTGAACACAAATCAAAGCAACTTCACCTTTCATGATGACTCAAGCATACAGTGCCCTCGAGAAATCTCCTGTGCAATTCACAGCCTCACTTTTGGCATTTCCTGGCTACTAAATTCAAAAGCTTAAAAAATATATATATTTAGAGTGCCCAATTCTTTTTTCCCCAAGTAAGGAGCGATTTATCGTGGCCAATCCACCTGACCTGCACATATCAGCGTTGTGAGGGTGAAATCCATGCAGACACAGGGAGAATGTGCAAACTCCACACAGACAGTGACCCGGGGCCAGGATCGGACTCGGGTCCTCAGCGCTGGAACTAAATTCAAAACCTGCCCCAAACCAGATTGCAGCTCGATCCCACAGTAGAATTATCCTCACTAGGAAATATATTCCTATTCTGATAGGCCAGTGATGGGTTTGTGATATACTTCATGTAACTTCAGCCTGCGCATATTGCTTTATTGAGTGCAGTGACACCTTGTGAGATGTATACAATCAATTAGGACACAACTAACACAGCAGCCACCATTACGCTAAATAGATTCACAGGGTGTGCACTAAACACAAATCCCAGCCCCACTGGACCTCCCCTCCACCCCGTGACTACCCCCTCCGTCTTGCGGGACTTGCCTCCGGCCTCTTTCCCCAACTCCGAGACGCCTTCACTATCAGGAGCAGTACCTGGATTCCTTTGTTGCAACGATTGAAGGTATCTGATTGGTTTTCAACCAGTCCCAGGCAGCAGACTGCGCCGCCTCACCCATGAATTGTAGTTTAATGCACCTGAAACAGAAGGAGGTACATTTGTTTTTTTTAGGTTTTGGAATTTTTATATTTTATATCCAATTTATAAATTACAAAACCACGCCAAAAAACCAACACGCATATTCTTAAGCACGTATCTTCACTATAAATGTGGCCATAACACCCCTTTAGTTGGCATACTTATTTTACAATCACCAATATGGGCAAAACACAGATGTACAAGCATTTATATAGTTTGGCTTGGACGTTAGCTTGCTCTCAGGCTGGTCCCTTACGGAATTGTCCCTCCCGTTCTTTTTGCGTTGCCATGCATCCCCTCCCCCCTTCGTTCCTTTTCCTCTATGTCCTGTGGCTCGCCAGTGTCTCTCTCCCCGACCTCCGCGCTCTACTGGTTGCTGGCTACGAACAAGTTGGTGAACAGCTTCCCATGGAAGCCTTCTTCCTTCCCACGGGTGGCAAATTTTATTTTTGCCAGCCTGAGAAATTCTACCAGATCGCACAGCGAGTCCGCAAACCTTGGGTAGTGCTGCCGATTTAAAGGCTAGGGCGTCGGCCCCATGAAGAGTTCTGGCTGATCTGTTACCCCGAAGACCACCACATTTGGGCATGGCAACACCCTCACTCCCATAACCCTGGACATTGAAAGAAGGTCGTCCAGTACCCGACAAGTCTGGAGCACCCCAGTGGGTGTGGTTGGCCATGCCTCCCTGGCACCATTCGCATTTTACTTTACATTGCTCAACAATTGCAGTCCGTGCTAGATTACATCATATGGTTCAACAATTACAGAATACTGCAGAAAGAGATGAAAACCAAGATTCTAATAGGTCTATCACTCTGAGGAGACAATCAATCCTTATATAAACTGGGGGGGGGGGGGGGGGGGGCAGGGTATTAAAAGACCTGTTCCTGGGGGGACTTTCTGCGAGGTTTGAAGAGTTGGGGGAGAAATATGGACTGGGGTAAGCTAGGAACGAGGTTCAGAGCTTCCCGATAGCGCCAGCCCAGTCATTGTTGGACGTGGTATTGATGGCATGGGGAAGGAGGTGGTGTCAGCGATCTACGGGAGGATTTTGGGGGAAGATGGGGTGTCCATGGAGGGGATCAAAGCCAAGTGGGAGGAAGATTTAGGGGAGCTTAGGGAAGACTATTTGTGATGTGAGGTAGATGTCGGAGGGTGAAAGCCGTAACCTTGTGTGCGAGATTGGGGCTGATACAGCTAAAGGTTGTGTATAGGGCACACCTCACTAGGGCGAAGTTGAGCCGACTCTTTGAGGGAGTGGAGGACATGTGAGAGTGATGTGGGAGGAGCCCCACAAACCCTGTACATATGTTTTGGTCCTGTCCGAAGCTGGAGGGGTATTGGAGGGAGGTTTTCAGTGTCAACTTGGAGGTAGTCCACGTGAATCTGGAACCAGGGCCCCATGAAGTCATTTTCAGGGCGTCGGACCGGCCAGGGCTGCAGGCGAGTGCGGGGCAGATGTTTTAGCCTTTGCCTCACTGATTGCCGGGAGGCGGATCCTGTCGGCGTGGAGGTCAGCCTCTCCGCCTTGTGCCTCGGCTTGGCGGGGGGGGGATCTACTGGAATTTTTGACTCTCGAGAAAGTGAAGTTTGAGCTGAGGGGTGATGAAGGAGGGGTTCTACAATCCATGAGGACTGTTTATTATGCACTTTCGAGAATTGGTTGCCATCGAACATTGTGGGGGTGGGGGGGGGGGGGTTATTGTTGCCTCTGATTATACTGTTTACTGATTGATTGTTCATTTTCTTTTGTATTTGGAATGTATGGGTGATTTTTTGGTTTGTGTACTGAATGGGGGCTGTTTGGAATTGGCAGTATATTTGTTTTATTTGATCGAAATGTTGAAAATGACAAGAATGAAAAGGTTTTTAAAAAACTGAACAGAATCTGCTTGTACAAACTGGAACTAAAACTGAAAACCAAACCATTTTCCCCAGAATATTAAAAATCTTGTTCAATGAAGGTTCCAAAAGCTGAACAACCACAAATGTTAGTGAAAACATACCCGAGTCACTGCCTTGGTCATTCCCACACCTGTCTGTCTGTACTAATGGATTCCCCGTCTTATTCCAGAGAAGTAGGTAGTGGTGCCAATTCTGTACACAATTCTGGCAAGAAGTTTTCATAATAGTTTATCAAAGCTACAAATGACTGGAGCTTGGCCATATTCCTGGGCTCCGGAGCTTCCTTTATTAAAAATACATTTTTTGCCAATTAAGGGGCAATTTAGCATGGCCAATCCACCTACCCTGCACACCTTTGGGTTGTGGGGTGAAACCCACGCAGACATGGGGAGAATGTACAAACTCCACACAGACAGTGACCCGGAGCCAGGATTGAACTTGGGTCCTCGGCGCCTTGAGGCAGCAATGCTAAACACTGCGCTGCCATGCCGTCAGAGCTTCCTTAATCACTCGAAAATTCCCTTCCACAGGAGATAAGCCTTTAGCAGTGATTCAGTGGTCTAGATACTCCATGCTCGGTGCTCCATTTCAGACGCAGTCCCTCCTCTGAAAACCTTTTTAAAACTTGATCCAGGTTGCTGAGATGTTCCTCCTCAATCTTACTCAAAATTTAAATGTCATCTAAGTCGACTGCCATGAGGAATGCCTTGCAACAGGTTGTCCATCCTACTTTGGAAGATCTCCAGACTGGAGGATATACCAAAAACCAAACGATTATTCTTGAACAACCCTTTATGCATGTTGATTGTCACATACTGCTTCGAATCTTCCTTCAGCAAGAGTTGTTGATAGGCCTGGCTCATGTTCAGTTTTGAAAATGTTTTGCCTCCTGCAAGAGTTGAAAACAGATCTTCTACCCTCGGCAACAGGTAAGCATCCAGCTTGGAAACATGATTAAGTCTGTAATCTCCAGGAGTGGCATGTGGCGCAGTGGTTAGCACTGGGACTGCGACTGAGGACCCAGGTTTGAATCCCGGCCCTGGGTCACTGTCCATGTGGAGTTTGCACATTCTCCTTGTGTCTGCGTGGGTTTCACCCACACAACCCAAAGATGTTAGGTTAGGTGGATTGGCCACGTTAAATTGCCCCTGAATTGGAAAAAAATAATTGGGTACTCTAAATTTTTTTTTAAAGTTTGTAATCCCCACATGAGCATAGTTCCATCACTTTTAAGAACAGGAGCTGCCCAACGTAAAAACTGAATGAGCTCAAATGATTCTTAGCCTTTGCCGCTACTCCAACTCCTCCTCCACTTTGCCTTTCATGGCGTCTTTGGTTTGAAAAAGCGAGGAGTAGCCCGAGGATCTATGAACAATTAATCATAGAACCCACAATGTATCCAATCTCAGAGGATGTCATTCAAAAGTTTGGGGGGGGGGGGGGGGGGCTGGTTTAGCACAGGGCTAAATAGCTGGCTTTGAAAGCAGACCAAGGCATGCCAGCAGCACGGTTCAATTCCCGTACAAGCCTCCCCGAACAGGCGCCGGAATGTGGCATCTAGGAGCTTTTCACAGTAACTTCATTTGAAGCCTCCTTGTGACAATAAGCGATTTTCATTTTTCATTTCAGAAACATCCTGAAGTTTTCAGTCATTTTTGTGTGCTTTATCTCACCCCAGTTCAACTGAATTTTCCTGAGCCAGTCACGCCCGAATAGACGAGGCCCATGCCCTTTTTCACTATCAAGAGTCATGCTCTTAACTCTTGGCTGTTAAACGCAATGTCTACCTCTAACGCACCAAGCAATGGTATATTCTCGTTGGTATACGTCCGAAGATTGATTCGTGGCTCAGTTAGGGCTGATGCCTGCTAAAGCCCCAAATATTCCTGAACGTCTCCTCACAGATTAATGTCAAGTGAGGCTTCCTTGCATTTAAAAGTATGTAATTACAAGTCTGATGATGACCATGAAATCATTGTCGATTGTTATAAAACCCATCTGGTTCACTAATGCCCTTTAGGGAAGGAAATTGGTCATCCTCACCTGGTCTGGCCTACATGCGATTCTAGACCCATAGCAATGTGGTTGACTCCTAAATGCCCACAGGGATGGGCAATAAATGAGGGCATGGCCAGCAACACCCACATCCCATGAACGAATAAGTTACCTGCTCCACCTCAGAAATGCTGAAAGTCTTCACTAAAAGTCCCTTCTGTCACTGGTGACAAACACCATCCAAAAACTTACAATGATTCACATTGTGTAACCCTCCAGATCTAAATCACTCCCAATATCTTCACCTGTTCACTTCACAGCTTCTTTTTCTACTTAATGCAGTGCACCTACCCAACTGTTTCCACTGACTTTCTGAATATCTTTTGCATCACTGGCAGCCATTCCCATGTCCTGAGAAATTTCTAGAGCCTTCTTAAAAGTAATTGTGGCTTCTCACAGCAAACACCGCATGCCACAAACTAGTCTGTCTGGAAGCAGGTCTTCCAAAACTGCCCCAAACTAGCAATGTTCAAAGAGCTGGCATAATTCAGCAACAAAGTTAGTTACAGACTGTCCAGTCTTCCAAAAATCACTATGAAATTTGAAATGTTTAATTACTGAAGGTTTAGGATTGTAGTGATCCTGAATGAGTGTAGTTAAATTCACAAATGAAATGCAGCCCCTCCCCAAAGTTTCCATGGTGTAGCTACATTTCTCACTAGTTTGTAAGTCTTCGCCCCACACACACTGAGAATTGAGCTCTTTCTAGCCTCATTTTTAAAAAATAAATCTTTTTATTCTCCACATTTTCATCAAAAAGGGGCTGGTTTAGCACACTGGGTTAAATAGCTGGCTTGCAATGCGGAACAAGGCAGCAGCGCTGGTTCAATTCCCGTAAGAGCCTCCCCGAACAGGCACCGGAATGTGGCAACTAGGGGCTTTTCACAGTAACTTCATTAAAGCCTACTTGACAATAAGCGATTATTATTGTTACTATTAAATAATAAAACAAAAGCAAACATGATAACAATCCCTCAGAAACAATATACAACCCAATATATTCATTCATACATTCCAGGTAAAAGTTAACAAAACAGTAAAATGTAAACCCACCCCCACCTTCCCCTCCCCAATGTTCAATGGCAACAAGTTCCCAAAGTGCATAATAAACAGTCGGCTCTCCACCCCCTTAGCTCAAATTTCACAAGGGTCAAAAATTCAAGTAGGTCCCCCCGCCAAGCCGAGGCACAGGGGGAAGAAACTGACCTCCACCCCAACAGGACCTGCCTCTAGGCAATCAGCGGGACGAAGGCTAAAACACCTGACCCCGCACCCACCTGCACCCGCCTGCAGCTCAGGCCAGTCCCACACCCCGAAAATAGCCACTAGGGGCCCTGGTTCCAAGTTAACGTGTAGTACTCCCCGAAATGATGCTAAAGACCTTCCTCCAATACCTCTCCAGCTTCGGACAGGTCCAAAACATATGTGCATGGTTTGCTGGGCCCTTCCCACAGTGCTCACAGACATCCTCCACTCCCTCGAAAAGTTGGCTCATCCTCGCCCTCATGAGATGCACCCTAGATACAACCTTTAGCTGCATCAGTCCCAACCTCGCGAATGAAGTTGAGGCGTTCAGTCTTCATGGCACCTCACAACACAAACTGTCTTTCATTACCTCCCCCACCTCTTCTTCCCACTTGACCTTCAACCCTTCCATGGACACCCCGTCCTCCTCCAGAATCTTCCGATAAATCGCCGACACCACCCCCTTCTCCAATTCCCTGCCATCAATACCTCTTCCAACAATGATGGAGCCGGCGCTATCGGGAACTCCTTCCTTGAAAAGCTGCAGGTACCAAAACCCTACCCCTTGCCCCAGTCCATTCTTCTCCTCCAACTCTTCCAACCTTTCAGTCTTTGAATACCCTGATCCCCCTTTCCTCCCATCTTCAAAACCTCCCATCCAGCCTCCCCGGCTCAAACTGTGATTCCCCCTGGTTGGCATCTCCCCTGACCTAGCCCCCAACTTAAAATGCTGCCTCCAAATCTTCAACGTTGCCACAACCACCAGACTCAGAGTACTTGCCTGGGGCTAACGTAAGCGGCGCCATTATCAGCACCCTCAACCCCGACCCCCTACACAGACCCTCCTCTATCCTAACTCCCTGGTGACCCAACTACTCACCCTTTTGGCGTTCGGCGCCAATTGGTATAGCAAATTTGGGAGTCCCACCCCCCCAGATAATTTATTTTAAAAAACTGTTTTTCAAATTCCACGGCCATCACTTCTGCTGTGAACGGCGTGACTCCCACCCAGTGACCAAGACTACGACATCTTTCCTGTTGCCGGGCTGACCCTTACGTTCTGCGGCAAAACTTCACTTGCCCCCTTCTTTGCGGCAACTGTTCGTTTAAAAATTGCCCCTGGGACCGAGCGATAAGTTCCAAAAAAATTGACCCTCGAGCAGGAGCTATCCAATGTGCGACTTCCGCCGACATGCCTCCACTGGAAGTCCAGCTTTCTAGCCTCATCTGTGGGCACATTTGCCAAGAAAAAGTGATCCACTCTTTCCACATACTCAGCCCAGTTCTTGTTCTCTTCCATATAGTCACTGATGGACCCAATCATACCCATGGTGCTGCTAACGTATCTTCCATCAGTAAACTTAGCAAAACTGGTGTAGAAAGTATCGAAACTCGAATTTATTTTATTCACCTCACCAAACAAGATGTGGTAACTTGACCACAAAAAGGTAGTTAAAACACATCGTTAATAAATAAAATTAATCTTCTTTAATATATAAAAATAATGAAGTTTAAAGTAGCAGTATGGGCTCAAAAACAAGAGCAACTAGCTAAATATCAAAATAAGAACAACAAGAATACAATTAGAACTAACGGCAGTTAAAATTGAACAGACACAGGTAACAACAATGAATGGATTTGCAGCTCTTACTAATAACACCAGCAATAGATTTAAATAAGGAGATGCATAATAATAATACACTATAGCACATATATCATGGCGGACCTAACCAGCAGAATATGCCACCAGTACAGCCCCCATCCCCCCACTCCATCCATAGAGTGACATCTTCAGTTCAAGACACAGTCTTCCACTGATTTAGATAATCTGATTTGAATTCTGCCCAAGGGGAAGGAGGTGCTATGAACTGTGTGCTGTACTTACAAGAAATGACATACTTACTTGAAAGAGAGCCCCTCAAAGATAGGGGTCAATGAGAGTTTGAAGGTTTGACACAAGGAGACAGCAACATCAAAGAGTCCCACTTGAACAAGTAAGGCCACCATCTCCTCAGCAGAGGCACTCCCTGCAATAGAATGGAGGGTTAAATACAGAACAAGCAGGCTCAATGTACAGCTTCATCCCCAACATTTAAACAAGGCTTCAACACAAAACACTAGAGATTTACCAACTCAGCACTGAGGGAGCACATCATTGGCCTAATAACTTGGAGAATGCAAGTTCAAATCACACCAATTTGAATTAAGATTTTGAAAACACAAGAATAAAGTGGCTCAGGGAAGATCATTAGGGAAGGAAACGTACTGTTCTGATTTGTTCAATTCTATAGACAACTTCACTTTTCCCCAATGGCTCACTCCATAAATCCCCAGAACAGGCCATTCAGTTGTACAGAGCAAGTAGGGTTGGCCAATAAATGCTGGCCTTGGCAGTGATAGCCAAATCTTTACAACAAACCTTTTATATCCTGACTGTAGACTGTGAGCTTGTGATCTAACACAGACCAGGATAGTCTCACATTCCACCTGAGATTGGTTAGTCTCAACCCGGGATTGCTAATATGATCTTGATCCCTCAGATTTTGGGCGATGGAGACCTACACTGGGATTAAGTGAGGCAAAGATTAGGCTGGGGTTTATTACGCATCAAATGAGCTTTGTATAGGAAGGAGCACTAGGTCCCAACTGGAAGGATGGGAAGTTACTGAAAATAAATTAAGCACTGACATTCGCACACTCCAGTATTCATGTTCCACTATTCATAGGAGAATAATTAAAGCTGAAAATCGCTTTAGCATGCTTGCAGATGCAGAATTTTCTCCTTTCAACAATTAACCAGGGTCATCACATAACTGAACCTCAATCCCAACAAGTCACATTGGGATTATTCCCATTTTCTCCTTCTCACCTGCTATTGCTGCGGAGGCAGGGTCATGTTTTGCAAGTAGTAGTCGTGTACGCGCCAACACAAACTCCTTCTCTAAATTCTTCAGTTCCACGATATCAATCTGTTGGCAAACTGCAACCACACATTAAACAGTGACATGGGCAATTCCACACAGGTGGTTTCCAAAGTCAGTCTCTCCACCAGCCCTCATCACCCCCCTGACGTGAAACTACTGGATAGATGTAAACACAATCTAGTTCATTAATGTCCTTTAGGAATGGAAATCTTCCTCCCTTACCGGTGCCATGATGGAGAAAACCCCAAACTTCTCAGACACACCGAACTCCTGAAATAAGACCTGTGGTCATGCAAGCCAAAGATGTAAATTCTGTCACTGGCTGAATTGCTGATGGATGGAATCACACCTTTGTTTCCAAGACAAGGACACATCAAAAGCCCAAAGACCATGCAGAAACTGTCATCTCCTGTGTAGATAATGGGAACTTAATATCATCTCAGCAGGAATGATATCCAGTGAGCACCGTCCCAGACGGTATGTGAATTTTAGCCTTCCAGGAATGTACAGTGAATAAAGTCGGCATAATTCCAGATGACCATAAGCTGCTTTTCCTTTTGAGGGAGAAGAGCTGATTAGTGATGATTTAACCTAACAATCACCACACCTCAGGCAAGGTACAAGGTAGAGAAGGCGGGGCCTTCATGAATAACCTTAGCTATTACGGGAATTTAACCAACGCTATTGTTCTCGCTGCCTCAGAAACCAGCTGTCCCGCAAACTGAGCTAAACCGGCTCCCATGAGGAATATACAAAGACTGGGATAAAAGCCAGCTCGGAGTCAAATAGTGTTGGATGTGTCAGCGCCTGACACAAGAGGAAAGACAGCAGCAGCAGATATATGCAAACTTTTTTTGCAGGTAATTCTCTCTCTGATTGCTGAAGCAAGCCCAGTCAACAAAGCCCCAGCTGAAAAGGAAGCAGGGCAAACTGCAAAATACTAGAATCTCAAACTGACTCGTCCAGCGCTGCTGGAATCACAAATTGCAATAACTGCAACATTCCACCATCAACTCTTCACAGACAAGTCAAGGACTGATTCGTATGTTTCTTTTGGACTATTCTCATTTCTAATCTGTGTGAATGCATATGGATCTCTTTTATCCTTTTTCGCGCATTTAGTAGCTAATGAGCTTAAACTCTTTCTTAAACTCAAGAAAGCCTGGTTAAATTGGCTCCGTTTGAAACATAAATATTGGGCTGGGAAAAGATATCCACAAGGGAACGGATCCTTTTAAAATTAATCTTGTTGTGACAAACCAAGGAGATTGAATAAAGAATGAGCGCCATGTCAGACCTCCTCACCCAGGATAACACAATCAGAGAACCTCGCCTGGGGACTGGTCATAACACCAGTCTGGCTGACATGTGACTGCAGACCCACAGCAATGTGGTTGACTCTTAACTGCCCTCTGAAATGGCCAAACAAGCCACTCAGTTGTATCACAACCATTACAGTAAAATAAAAATAAAACTGAACAGATCGCCCAGCAATGAGCCAGGCACCAGAAACTTTGAAGACACACCATGCACTGTCGACCTTGCAAAGTTCTCATTACCTTAGCAATTGTTCCAAAATGGGAGATCTCCCACAGACTAGACAAGCAACAGACAGTCATACCTTATAATGTCCCAGACACCACTATCACCATCCTTGGGCATGTCCTGTCCCACCAGCAGGATTGACCCCGCAAGAGGTGGCACAGTGACATAACAGACTGGAGAGGGTTGCCCTGGGAAACCTCAACATTGGCTCCAGACCCATTAAGTCTCATGGTATCAGGTCAAACATGGACAAAGAAACCTCTTGCTGATTACCACCTACTGCCCACTCCCACCCACCAGCTCAGCTGATGAATCAGAATTCCTCCACCTTGAACACTAATTGGAAGAAGCACTGAAAGTAGCAAGGGCACAGAATGTACTCTGGGTGGGGGACATCAACGCATTCAACCATGTTACTACTGACTAGAGATCGAGGGGAGCTGGAAGCAGTAAAATATCTCCCTCCCTGTTGACGATAATTCAAGCAATCCTTTGTCTGGCCTACATGCCACTCCAGATTTACAGGAATGTGTTTGCCTCTTAAATGCCTTCTGAAATAGCCAAGCAAGCCTCTTAGTTCAAGGACAATGAAGGATGGGCCTTAAATGCTGGCCCAGCCGGCAACACCCACATCTCATGAAACCTGCCCTGAAGAGTCAGATTCAAACTGAACATTGGGCGCAATTCTCTGGCCCCGTTACGCTCTCGCTCAACCGAAACGAGGTCGGTGAATAGTGGAAGAGGCTAAAACCGAGAACACGTCAGGTGTCAAACAGTTTGCGATGCAACCGGGCCGCTCCTGTAGGGTAAATTGGGATCTCGCCGAGGAGAGAAATCAATTATCACCACTTAAGCCCTATTTCCATACAATAAACGAGAGCCACCCATACCCAGCAGCCCCCAGTCATTCAGCGGCCTCCCTAGCAAGTGGTCACGCTATTGCCGATTTTTAAAAATGGGAACCTGGAGGAAGGGCTTCTATGGGCAGCCGAGGTGGTGAGTAGCCATCTTTGCTCACAAGCAGAGAGTCCGGGGGCTTTCAGCTTACTGCCCCTGTGTTCGGCGGGGGTTGGAGGCTGCCATGGGAAGGTGAGAAGGGGGAAGAGACGCGGGGGATTGGGGGGGGGGGGGGGGGGGGGAGAGATTGGGGCAATTTAGCGTCACCAATTCACCTACCCGACACATCTTTGGGTTATTGGGGGTGAGACCCAAGAGACACGGGGAGAATGTGCAAACTCCACATGGACAGTGATCTGTGGCCAGGATCGAACCCGGGTCGTCGACATCGTGGGGCAGCAGTGCTAATCACTGTGCCACCGTGCTGTCCATGGCTTTTGCTAATAGGGAATTGGCAATCGTGGTTAAGTGAGCACTTCACACAACCCAAGTGGATCCCCCTGGATGGGTGGGCCATGCAGCATGTGGGAGTCACTGCCTTGCATCCCAATCAGACCATGATGCCTGGACACTGTGCCTGAAAACTGCGGGAGACAACACCACACATCCAAACACCCAGGGGATGGGGCACAGCTCCGGGGATGCATTCACTGCCAGAGAGTGGGCGAGTGCCACGGGGTGGGGACCAGCGCCCGATCCAGGTGACATTACAAGCAGGTGTCCGGGTTACATGGTCTGGGGTCCGGTAAGGGGTCCCGCTGCATTCCTGGTTGGGGGATTAATGGGGGAATGGAGAGTCCCAGGGTGAGCCACCGGTGTTTGTCAGTCTAACACCCTGTCCCAATTCCTTAGATATTGAATGCTGTGGCAGGGATATTGGCTGTATAAGTTGCCCTAGTGTTGCTGCTGCCAGGCAATGCAACCAGACACAGGAGGTGGCGGCAGCAAAGTCTGCAGATGTTCGGTTTGGCGGCCACGTGCAGGGACCCACCTCACACCGAGGCCACCCTTTTGGCCAGGGAGGAACCCAGAAGGGGAGTCCCACGACGGCCCAGGGTGTAGTGGCGTCGCTGGTTCTTTGAACAGATGACAGAAAGCCCTTGTGCAGGAGGTTCCGTCTCAACAAGGAGACGGTGCGGCACCTGTGTCATGTCCTCGCGGACCTGGCACCATGTGGAGGAGATGACCCCCCACTCCTGGTGACTGTCAATGTCACCACAGCCCTGAACGTTTACGCCTTGGGATCATCCCAGGGCTCTCGCGGCGATCTGTGTGGCATCTCAGGCCACAGATGCAAATGCCCTGTTTGACCGAGCAGAACACTAGCTTGTCTTTGACACCGAGACCAAGTTCAGCAAAATGCCCAGGCAGCAGGTTTCTCCGCCATCGCTGGGATGCCCCAGGTCCAGGGGCACGCATGCTGCCCTGTGCTCATCGGGCCACCTGGGGGTGCCCTATGTTAACCGAAAGGGGTTCCACTCCCTCAACGTACAGCTCATGTGCAATCACCAGATGAGATAATGCACGTGTGTACACACTTCCCGGGAGTGTACACGACAACTACATCCTCGGGCAGTCAGTCATCCCCGCCCTCTTCAAGGTCCACCCAGGATGGACGGGTGGCTCCTGGGGGGGATAAGGAATATCCACTGAGGACCTGGTTAATGACGTCAGCACGGAGGCGGGTGATCCGGTAAAACGAGGCACATAAGTGGCAGTACGGTGGCAGTGGGTTAGCTGCGCTGCCTCACGGTGCCGAGGTCCCAGGTTTGACCCCGGCTCTGGGTCACTGCCCGTGTTGAGTTTGCACATTCTCCCCGTGTTTGCGTGGGCTTCGCCCCCACAACCCAAAGATGTGCAAGGTAGGTGGATTAGCCACGCTAAATTGCCCCTTAATTGGAAAAAATGAACTGGGTACTCTAAATTTATTAAACAAACGAGGCCCATATGGCCACCCAGGCGTTGATTGAGCGGAGCATCGGACTCCTCAAGAGTAGGTTCTGATGCCTTGACTGCACTGGTGGTGCTCTCCAGTACACCACCCGGAGGGTCGTCCAATTTGTGGTGATCTGCTGTGTCCTCCACAACCTTGCACAGGAGCAGGGCGACATGTTGGAAGTTGGTGATGAGGAACATGTGGCCATCTCCGAGGAGGAGTACAAGGACGATGGGGAGGTGCCGGACCAGCACAGGCTGGTGAACGAGGCCGGGGAGGAACCGGATGTCCAGGAGGCTGCAGAACAGGCGGCAACGGTAAGTATGAGGGCCAGGGAGGCCCTCATACTCACCCACTTCACTTAGGATATAGCCTGGTCCGTCACTACCCATCCCATTTCCCACCCTCCCAAGGTATGTGTCACATCACTCCAGTGTGCTGGGACTGTGTCGACACCGTTAGTGGGCCACCGTTGAAGGCAGGGGGGTGATGATAACCTGCAGAGAGCTGAGCACCAGTGATCCTCAATCTATGCCATAGTCTGACCCCTGCCTGTCTGCTGAGTGCTCGCTCACACCCATCACCTGCATGCGGTGTGCCTGGGTGGGGGGGGGATGCCTGGAGAGATGGGCCAGAGGTTCGGTGGTTGGCCCGCATTGCAGGAGAAAGTGACAGAAGCATCATAGTGGTTGTGCACCAGGGTGTTTAATGTGTAACACAAGTCCCCACACTCCGCATGGTGCCGCCACCCCCCTCCAGCTATCCCACCCTCTCCCGGTGCCCTCGGTGATCCTCAAAGTGCGTTGTCTTCATAGTTCTACCACTATGTCTTTGTGTTTCCCCAGGATGCACATCTGAGGTGGAGGCAGCCAGCTGATTACCTCGCCCCTTGGCCTTCAATGTCCATGGTGGGTGTCCTCTGGGGGCCCCGACTCACCTGTCGCCGGCACTCATTAAGCATACAAAGTGGCAAAGATTGGTGGGAGACTAGAGGACTGGAAAATATTTGGGGGGCAACAGAAAGCTACTAAAAAAGCTATAAAGAAGAGTAAGATAGATTATAAGAAGCTTGCTCAGAATATAAAAACAGATGGTAAAAATTTCTACAAACATATAAAACAAAAAAGAGTGGCTAAGGTAAATATTGGTCCTTTAGACTGAGGATGAGAAGAGAGATTTAATAATGGGAGATGAGGAAATGGCTGAGGAACTGAACAGATTTTTTGGGTCGGTCTTCACAGTGGAAGACACAAATAACATGCCAGTGACTGATATAAATGAGGCTATGATGGGTGAGGACCTGGAGATGATTGTTATAACTATGGAGGTAGTGATGGGCAAACTAATGGGGCTAAAGGTAGACAAGTCTCCTGGCCCTCTTGGAATGCATCCCAGAGTGCTAAAAAAAAGAGATGGCTAGGGAAATTGCAAATGCACTAGTGATAATTTACCAAAATTCACTAGACTCTGGGGTGGTCCCGGCGGATTGGAAATTAGCAAACGTGACACCACTGTTTAAAAAAAGGAGGTAGGCAGAAAGTGGGTAATTATAGGCCAGTTAGCTTAACTTCGGTAGTAGGGAAGATGCTGGAATCTATCATCAAGGAAGAAATAGCGAGGCATCTGGATGGAAATTGTCCCATTGGGCAGACGCAGCATGGGTTCATAAAGGGCAGGTCCTGCCTAACGAATTTAGTGGAATCGTTTGAGGACATTACCAGTGCGGTAGATAACAAGGAGCCAATAGATGTGGTATATTTGGATTTACAGAAAACTTTTGACAAGGTACCACACAAAAGGTTGCTGCATAAGATAAAGAAGCATGGCATTAAGGGTAAAGTAGTAGCATGGATAGAGGATTGGTTAATTAATAGAAAGTAAAGAGTGGGGATTAATGGGTGTTTCGCTGGTTGGCAATCAGTAGCTAGTGGTGTCCCTCAGGGATCCGTGTCAGGCCCACAATTGTTCACAATTTACATAGATGATTTGGAATTGGGGACCAAGGGCAATGTGTCCAAGATTGCAGACGACACAAAGTGGTAAAGCAAAAAGTGCAGAGGATACCGGAAGTCTGCAGAGGGATTTGGATAAGTTAAGTGAATGGGCTGGGGTCTGGCAGATGGAATACAATGTTGGCAAATGTGAGGTTATCCATTTTGGTAGGAATAACAGCAAAAGGGATTATTATTTAAATGATAAAATATTAAAACATGCTGCTGTGCAGAGAGACCTGGGTGTCCTAGTGCATGAGTCCCAGAAAGTTGGTTTACAGGTGCAACAGGTGATTAAGGCTGCAAATGGAGTTTTGTCCTTCATTGCTAGAGGGATGGAGTTTAAGACTAGGGAGGTTATGCTGCAATTGTATAAGGTGTTAGTGAGGCCACACCTGGAGTATTGTGTTCAGTTTTGGTCTCCTTACCTGAGAAAGGACGTACTGGCGCTGGAGGGTATGCAGAGGAGATTCACTGGGTGAATCCCAGAGCCGAAGAGGTTGGATTACGAGGAGAGGTTGAGTAGACTGGGACTGTACTCGTTGGAATTTAGAAGGAGTGGGGATCTTATAGAAACATATAAAATTATGAAGGAAATAGATAGGATAGATGCGGGCAGATTGTTTCCACTGGCGGGTGAAAGCAGAACTAGGGGGCATAGCCTCAAAATAAGGGGAAGTAGATTTAGGACTGAGTTTGGAGGAACTTCTTCACCCAAAGGGTTGTGAATCTATGGAATTCCTTGCTCAGTGAAGCAGTTGAGGCTCCTTCATTAAATGTTTTTTAAGATATAGATAGATAGTTTTTTGAAGAATAAAGGGATTAAGGATTATGGTGTTCGGGCCGGAAAGTGGAGCTGAGTCCACAAAAGATCAGCCGTGATCTAATTGAATGGCGGCGCAGGCTCGAGGGGCCAGATGGCCTACTCCTAAGTTCTTATGTACAGCTGTGACGCGGCCTCCTCGGAGGGGTGCAACTCAGGCGAACTGGTGGCCACTGACGCCACTCCATGGGACGGGTCCAGATTGGCACCCAGCGGCCCCTATTCCTGGTCAGTGCCCATAGGGCTCTGGGGTTCACCTTGGGACGGAGGGTTAGTTGGTTCAAGTCCCGGCTACCCCTGCATCATCTGGCTCTGCCAGCCCTGGCGGTTTCCCATAGTCTGCACCATCGCGTTGATGCCCTCGGCAATGCACCTCAGTGACTGGGACATGCTCTGCAGCATCTCGGCAATGGCCACCTGCAACTGGGACATGTCCCACAGAACCTCATCAAGGTCAGCCTAGAACAGGGTGACATAGCCCAGAGTCAGACATTCTGCTGAGACCCTCCGCTATGGCCGTCACCGACTGCGTGACGCCTTGAACACCTTCCCGAATGGTGCTGACGTCATGCACCAGGCTCTCCACTGCGGTCGCCACCCTAGCAGTGTTGGCCTTGGTGCTATTCATTGCTGGCAACATCTCCTGTTGGCCCGTAGTCTCTGGGACTTCTCCAAGTGGCTATGGATCTGCTGGAGTGACGCGGACATCTCCCACTGAATGTCCCGGCTGCTCCCTATCGTCTCCATCAGCTCTGGGTACCTCTGTACCACAGGCTCAGGATCAGGCTGAGACCCAGTAGGGTCCTGGGATCCAGCAGCCCTCTGACTGCTGTCTCACCTGGAGTTCCTGCCTCCACCTGACGTGCATCAGCAGCAGTCTGTTGCTCACGTTGTTTCCCCCCAGAGCCAGTCCACTAACATGTCTCACAGAGGTGTGTGTACCTGTGCTGTTGGAGGCTGGGGGATGACAGCTGTGCCGCGACTGTAACGGTGGCATCCGCAGAGGTCTCTCCCGAGGTGGTCTCATGGGAGACTGCAGAGGGTGCTGCCTCGGATGGACCGGCACCGTCGGCTGGAGGACCTGAGGGAGATTGGACATATGGTCAGTGGGAGGGATGGGTCAGTCAGTAAGGCAATACACCAGCTCACGTTTGACAGGTCCCCTGGGTGGAGCCCGATGGTTCCTCACCTCTGCGGCATCCACCAGTCTCTGCGTGGGTGACCGGCCTGTCCTCGGCCACCCCAGTCACCTCCAGGGCATGCTCTCGAAGGAGGTGTTGATTGTCAAGTTGAAGGGGGAAGAGGGGTGGATGCTCCCTTGAGGGAGGTGGTGGGGGTGGGGGGGTTTCTACTCAGTCATGCTGCCCATTGTAGGCTGTTGACCTTTTTTCCCCACACTGGAGGCCATTCCTCCTGGCCTCCACACATTCCCGAGCTCACAGCTGCCACCACCTCGTGCCAGGCTGCCTTGTGGCTTACTCCCTGGGGCCGTCCTGGCCTCCACCGTGTCTAGGAGTCTCCTTCCTAGGTCAGCACCCCCGAATCTGGGGCTGGTCTCCTCAGCGCCATAATTGTGAGCTGGCTGGGGTTGGCCGAGCAAGTGCTGCTGAAGTGCTGCTCAACCTTATTAGCAGGGGGATGGCGAGCGCTGTTCCAGCGAACCAGCTGGCGAGGCATTATTTGTGCGAGAAGCCAGTGAGGCTTCTTTAAGTGGGCCAATTAACGTTGATGAGCGTTGTCGGCCTCGCTGGGCCGAGCAACGGGAAGCTCGCGACAACTCTCGCTCGCTTAGAATTTTTTCCAGAGAATCACGCCATTAACTCTTTTCCTCAACAGATTGAGTATTTCCAATACTTTCTCTTATTACAGTTATGTAACCGGTTTCACATGTTGTTTACATGCTTGTATGTTTAAAGCACTCTTCAGTCCATTTGGGTAAATCACCAACTGGAAATGATCTCAGGTTGGTGAATTCTGCAGCTAAAGGTACCAATGAAATACTGATTCCTGCTGAAGGAATGGGAGAGGGAAAATAAACTATGGAGGCAACAAACTCAATGTGATGTAATTTAGTGACCTAAACAGCCGTCACGAACAGTGCTCCCAGAATGTGGATATTGCACCGGACTTAGGAAAAACGACAAGAGGGCAAGTTGATGAGTTTCCATCAGAGACAGTCAACAGCCGATAACAGAGGGCAATGTGAATAGGTCGGAGTAGGTCTCAGCAACCTGCTTTCAATGGTTAGAAAGTAGTCATCATGAAATGGGATCAAAGGGCCAGAACCCAAAGATGTGCAGGATAGGTGGACTCGCCAGTCAATTGTCCCTTGATTGGAAAATTAAAAAAATTCCACAAGACATCATATTCTGTCAGATGCTTTATCACAGAAAAATACAATGCAGAAAGGCCGTTTTACCCACCGAGCCTGAACCACCACATGAAGGCACCTGATCTGCCAATCCTTATCCCATTTGCCAACACTTGGCCCATAGCCTCAAATGTTAAGACGTACCAAGTGCTCATCCAGGTAATTTTTAAAGGATATGAGGAAACCCCGCCTCTGTCACCCTCCCAGGCAGTGTGCTTCAGAGTGTCACCATCCTTTGGGTAAAAAGGTTTTTCCTCAAACCCCCCTGAACCTCCCGTCCCTCACCTTGAACTTGATCCCCTTGTAACCGATCCTTCAACTAAGGGGAACAACTGTTCCTATCCATCCTGTCCATGCCCCTCATAATCTTGTAAACCTCAATCAGGTCGTCCCTCAGTCTTCTCTGCTCAACAACCCAAGCCTATCCAACCTCTCTTCATAACTTAAAAGCTCCGTCCCAGGCAACATCCTGGTGAAATGCTTTTGCACCCGCTCCAGTGCATTCACATCCTTCCTATAATGTGACACTAGAATTGCACACAGTACTCCAGCTGGTGGCCTCACCAATGTTCAATGTAACTCCACATGACTTTCTTGCTTTTGTAATCTGTGCCACGATTGATAAAAGCAAGTGTACCAAATGCCCTTTTCACCACCCTATTAGCCTGCCCTTCTTCCTTCAGAGATCTATTTACAAACACACCATGGTCTCTTTGTTCCTCAGGACTTCCCAATGTGGTGCCATTCATTGAATATTTCCTTGCCAAATTGCTCCTTCCAAAGTGTAACACCTCACACTTTTCAGGATTAAATTCCATTCTGCTATTTTTCTGCCCATTTAACCATCCTGTCTATATCTTCCTGTAACAGACTCTCAGCCTCACTGTTAACCACCCGGCCTATATTTGTGTTATCCGCAAACTTACTGATCCTTCCCCCCCCCCCGCCCCACCCCCACATAGTCATCTAAGTCATTTGTATAAATGACAAATAATAGGGGACCCAGCACAGATCCCTGTGGTACATCACTCGCTTCCAGTCACTA
Source organism: Scyliorhinus canicula (assembly GCF_902713615.1). NCBI lineage: Eukaryota > Metazoa > Chordata > Chondrichthyes > Carcharhiniformes > Scyliorhinidae > Scyliorhinus > Scyliorhinus canicula. The sequence goes on from NC_052154.1 coordinate 104,059,745, forward strand.
AAGCAACAATCTGTCATCACCCTCTGTTTCCTACAGCTCAGCCAGCTTTGCATCCACCTTATCAAGTTCCCCTGTATCCCATGTGCATTTGCCTTCTGTATATGTCTCCCATGTGGGACCTTGTCAAATGCTTTGCTGAAATCCATGTAAACTACATCAACTACACTACCCTCAAATACACTTAGTCACGTGCTCAAAAAATTGAATCAAGTTTGTTGGACATGACCTCCCTCTGACAAAGCCATGCTGACTATTCCTGATCAAACCTTGCCTCTCAAATGGAGGTAGATTCTCTCCTTCAGAACTTTCTCCATTAGTTTCCCCAACGCTGACATGAGATACTTCACAGAATTTAACCAGCTTCCTTTGATTTGCAGCCTCAAGGAGTGAAACAAAGCAACGTGACTTACTTTGTGTGACAGTGTGTTCGCCGTCATGATTCCTCTTTGGTGATGCCCCAGGACGCTCATACTGTTAAAGCAGGGAGAAAGGTTTAAACACGATTCAGTGCCACAGAAAAGACAACAACCAGTGTGTTCCAGAGGGCTACACTGTATTAACCATTATAGCCTTTAATTCTAGCCAAAACCTATTAGCAGGGAGAGCACGGTAAAGATGTCTGTCAACAAATTCCCCCGCCAGCGGGGGCGCACTGCGCCCGAAAACGCAGCTGTCGGGTGAACCCGACCCCCTCCCCTCCCCATGTTTTCTTTTAGAAACAGACACCTCGGTTTAGGTGGGTATACTCATTGATTTGTACATTCATAGTTCTCTGTTCCTGCAACCACTTTAAAACTAAATAATTTAGTTTGTTTTACCTCTGCTCATTTTACACGTCTTAAATTTTATCTACTGTATAACTGCTTATTTCATCAGTCTGTCTACTATTTTCTTCATTACTACATTTCTGAGCTTTGTGTCATACACAAACTGTGAAATGATGCCAGATCATTAATATACATCCAAAAGAGTAGCCAGAAATTCAACGTGGCAGACATCACCACACATTTCCCCCCAGTTCACCACCAGTCTCGGATTTTTCCTCTTAGCCAATTTTATATCCACACTGGCACTTTCCATTAACCCATGGGCTGTAGCTTTTCTCACAAGTCTACCATGTGGTACTTCGTCAAATATGTTTTGAAAATCTATATACAAAACAAGCCCTCTCCAGAACTATATCCGGGACCTGAAGTGAGGCGATCACAGACAATGCAGAGAGCTTTATTTCAAATTACCAACACCCGCTGTGCATTAGGATGAAGGTGCCTGCAACCCACTCTCACAAAGTGAGTCCTTCCCTTACCTAGACTGAAGACAAGTCGTCCAAATTTAACATGGAGCATGCACAGACTCACAAGCTGCTCACATCTCCCCAGGTCACCCAGCAGCTAGAACTCCAGATACCAGAATTTCAGGTGCTCTCACCAGCTGACACTGAAACTCTGTCATCCCACAAAGAAGAGAGTGCTAAAACGTGCTTTCATACCATAGCTCCTGCTGCAGGCCGTACAATCCAGGCATATTCCGGTCGGATTTGTCGCAGGCAATTTATTCCCACTAGGTAACAATTTACTTGTTTCTGCAGCCCATCCAGAGTGCGAACCTCCCGCCCAAGACGCATTCCGTATTCGAACATCACTGTCCCAGCTAGAAGAGAAAGAAACGTTACGAAAACCATCACAAGGTAAAGCATTTCCACACACCGTGGCCTCCACCGGTCTGCCCAATACCCCCCCACGGCTCCAATATATCCCCCCTGTGGGCATCTCTGGCCCCACATGAGCTCCTCCAGTCCCACCTCAAAGGGGGACTCCAGCGCACCCCTAGACTGCGAAGAGAAGAAACACACAAGTGGATAGTTTGGTGGGAGCAGTGATGGTTAATTACAGAGACAAAAGAGCTTGGTGCGAGCAGGGATGATGTAAGGAACTTGTTAAATCTTTGTCTCTTTTGAGTTTCCCTTTTCAATCCCTGCCCCTGTAATGTTGCAGTTTCATTTTAAACTGCAGACCGTGGTCAATTTGGTCCAACCGGAAACACTCCTCGTCCAATCCTTGCATCCTTTTATTGCCTGTCCTGCCAGCTGGTTTTAAAATCACTGCCTTTTGGTTTTGAACGGAAATCCCCACTGCTACAAGCTGCCATTTGGACTGATCCCACATCTCCCCTTTATGCGCTGTGGCACAGCTGTGATGTCAGCTCGATGGACACGGCAAGCAGCCAATTAGTATGTCTGAAAATCTGGGGCATCTCCTGTTATTGCTTGTGATTGGTGGAATTATCCAGAACGTTCTGGAAGAAAGGCAGGTCATGCGGCGAGCTCCATTTTGTCCACAGTTCTGAGAATGATCGAGGCATGGGATAATTTTAAAACTCTCTCTCAACTCTCTGTCTGGTGAGTTAAGAGGTTTCCAGCCAGACCTGTGAAAGAAACCACTATATTCGCAAACTTTAACCAGGCGATCACGGACAACCAAAGAGCCTTATTTCAAATTACCAACACACTCTCGTGCATTAGGATGAAGGTTTAAAAGGCTGCAAGCAGTTTCTCCCACCAGGCCTGTAACAGCTTAATCCTCCATCTGAATGACAAGGAAAAGCCCAGTCTGTGAACACTCTTCACCATGCAGCTATAATCTCTGTACAGAGACCAGGCGGACAGTTGAAAGGCAGAGTGGATCGAGAATCTGCTGCAAAAAGAGTATTCTACAGCCTCAGTTTTTGTTGCAGACAGCAGGAGAAAAATCGCTAGCTACATAGACCGTTACCAGCAAAGAACTCTCTCATATCTCTTAATCCCGGTTATTTTTGAAACTTTCCCCTCCCCTTTCCACTATGTGTCTGGGTGGAGGGTGGGATGGGGTTTTGGGAATAGTTATATCAGCAGACCATTGTTCCATTCGAGCCATGATATAGATAGAGAAATACAGCACAGAACAGGCCCTTCGGCCCACGATGTTGTGCCGAACTTTTGTCCTAGGTTAATCATAGAATTTTGGACACTAAGGGCAATTTTTCATGGCCAATCCACCCAACCTGCACAGCTTTGGACTGTGGGAGGAAACCGGAGTACCCGGAGGAAACTCACGCACACACGTGGAGGATGTGCAGACTCCACACAGATAGTGACCCAAGTCGAAATCGAACTTGGGACCCTGGAGCTGTGAAGCAATTGCGCTATCCACAATGCTACCCTGCTGCCCTTAAGAAGTTAACCTACACTCCATTATTCTACCCTAATCCATGTACCTATCCAATAGCCGCTTGAAGGTCCCTAATGTTTCCGACTCAACTACTTCCACAGGCAGTGCATTCCATGCCCCCACTACTCTCTGGGTAAAGAGCCTACCTCTGACATCCCCTCTATATCTTCCACCATTTATCTTAAATTTATGTCCCCTTGTAATGGTGTGTTCCACCCGGGGAAAAAAGTCTCTGACTGTCTACTTTATCTATTCCCCTAAACATCTTATAAACCTCTATCAAGTCGCCCCTCATCCTTCTCTGTTCTAATGAGAAAAGGCCTAGCACCCTCAACCTTTCCTCGTATGACCTACTCTCCATTCCAGGCAACATCCTGGTAAATCTTCTTTGCACCTTTTCCAAAGCTTCCACATCCTTCCTAAAATGAGGCAACCAGAACTGCACACAGTACTCCAAATGTGGCCTGACCAAGGTTTTGTACAGCTGCATCATCACCTCACGGCTCTTAAATTCATTCCCTCTGCTAATGAACGCTAGCACACCATAGGCCTTCTTCACAGCTCTATCCACTTGAGTGGCAACTTTCAAAGATCTATGAACATAGACCCCAAGATCTCTCTGCTCCTCCACATTGCCAAGAACCCTACCGTTAACCCTGTATTCCGCATTCATATTTGTCCTTCCAAAATGGACAACCTCACACTTGTCAGGGTTAAACTCCATCTGCCACTTCTCAGCCCAGCTCTGCCTTCTATGTCTCTTTGAAGCCGACAACAGCCCTCCTCACTATCCACAACTCCACCAATCTTCGCATTATCTGCAAATTTACTGACCCACACTTCAACTCCCTCATCCAAGTCGTTAATGAAAATCACAAACAGCAGAGGACCCAGAACTGATCCCTGCAGCAGTACTCCACTGATAACTGGGCTCCAGGCTGAATATTTGCCATCCACCACCACTGTCTTCTATCAGTTAGCCAGTTTGTTATCCAACTGGCCAAATTTCCCACTATCCCATGCCTCCTTACTTTCTGCACAAGCCTACAATGGGGAACCTTATCAAATAGATAGATAGATAGAACAGTACAGCACAGAACAGAACAGGCCCTTCGGCCCTCGATGTTATGCCGAGCAACGATCACCCTACTCAAGTCAACCTATCCGCGTAACCCAACAACCCCCCCCCCCCCATTAACCTTATTTTTTAGGACACTAAGGGCAATTTAGCATAGCCAATCAACCTAACCCGCACATCTTTGGACTGTGGGAGGAAACCGGAGCACCCGGAGGAAACCCACGCACACACGGGGAGGACGTGCAGACTCCGAACAGACAGTGATCCAGCCGGGAATCAAACCTGGGACCCTGGAGCTGTGAAGCATTTATGCTAACCACCATGCTACCATGCTGCCCACGGTAAATGCCACAGTAAATGCCTTACTAAAATCCATGTACACTACATCCACTACTTTACCTTCGTCCACATGCTTGGTCACCTCCTCAAAGAAGTCAATAAGACTTGTAAGGCAAGACCTACCCCTCACAAATCCGTGCTGACTATCCCTAATCAAGCAGTGCCTTTCCAGATGCTCAGAAATCCTATCCCTCAGTACCTTTTCCATTACTTTGCCTACCACCGAAGTAAGACTAACTGGCCTATAATTCCCAGGGTTATCCCTATTCCCTTTTTTGAACAGGGGCACGACATTCGCCACTCTCCAATCCTCTGGTACCACCCCTGTTGACAGCGAGGACGAAAAGATCATTGCCAACGGCTTTGCAATTTCATTTCTTGCTTCCCATAGAATCCTTGGATATATCCCGTCAGGCCTGGGGGACTTGTCTATCCTCAAGTTTTTCAAAACGCACAACACATCTTCCTTCCTGACAAGTATCTCCTCGAGCTTATCAGTCTGTTTCACACTGTCCTCTCCAACAATATGGCCCCTCTCGTTTGTAAATACTGAAGAAAAATACTTTAACAAGACCTCTCCCATCTCTTCAGACTCAATACACAATCCCCCGCTACTGTCCAAATATATTCATTTTTTTCCTGGTTATAAAAATAGTTTTAACATTTTACTTATAAATCTGGTGCCTGCAACTCATTCGAGCAGCCTGGGACCCAAAATCTCGACATGTTTATAAAAGTTAGTTGTTAATTCACTTGTAGCAGTCTAAGGCCATAAATCTCACGTTTATAAGAATTAATTGTTAATTCACGTATGTTGTGACTCTGAGTCAAGGGGGCTGGAATTGACCACGCACTCACCCAGGGTGTCATAACAATGATAATTGTCTCAAGCCAGAACAGTTGGTGGAATTTTGCAAGTCCAGGCCAGATGGTGGGGAGTGGATGTAATGTGACATGAATCCAAGATCCCGGTTGAGGCCGCACTCATGCGTGCGGCTTGAGACAATTCACACCTCCTTAACCTGTGATTATCCCTCTCTCTGGATCTGTAATGATTTGATTACCTGCAAATTCTTCCATTCCAAGCATTGTCCGGCATCGCTGACTTTGTCTATATAAATGTTTCTGGATCATACCTCTCCAGTCACCTGAAGAAGGTGCTGCGCTCCGAAAGCTCGTGTTTGAAACAAACCTGTTGGACTTTAACCTGGTGTTGTAAGACTTCTTACTGAACCCACGGAAAGCCACAGGCCCGGATGGGATACCTGGACGAGCACTCAGGTCTTGCGCGGATCAGCTGGCAGGGGTATTCGCAGACATTTTTAACCTCTCTTTACAACAATCTGAGGTCCCTATCTGCTTCAAGAAGACGACCATCATCCCTGTACCAAAAAAAAGTCAAGCAGCGTGCCTTAATGACTATCGTCCAGTGGCTCTAACATCCATCATCATGAAGTGCTTCGAAAGGTTAGTCATGGCACGAATCAACTCCAGCCTCCCAGATTGCCTTGATCCACTACAGTTCGCCTACTGCTGCAACAGATCCACAGCAGACGCCATCTCCCTGGCCCTGCGCTCTACCCTGGAACACCTAGATAACAAAGACACCCATGTCAAGACTCCTATTTGACTACAGCTCAGCCTTCAACACTATTATTCCGATGATACTCATCTCCAAACACCGTGGCCTGGGCCTCGGCTCTTCCCTCTGTGACTGGATCCTGAACTTTCTAACCCATAGATCACAATCAGTAAAGATAGGCAGCAACACCTCCTCCATGATCATCATCAACACCAGGGCCCCACAAGGCTGTGTCCTCAGCCCCCTACTATACTCCTTATACACCTATAACTGTGTGGCCAAATTCCCCTCCAACTCGATTTTCAAATTTGCTGATGACACCACCCAGTGGGTTGGATTTCAAACAATGACGAGATAAGAGTATAGGAATGAGATAGAGAATCTGGTGAACTGGTGCGCCGACCATAATCTCTCCCTCAATGTCAACAAAACGAAGGAGATTGTCATCGACTTCAGAAAGCGTAGAGGAGAACACAGCAAATTGATATTGCAACCCAGATTACCAACAACCAGTCCTGGTCCCCCATGCTGACAATATAGTTAAGAAAGCCCAGCAACGACTCTACTTTCTCAGAAGACTAAGGAAATTTGGCATGTCAGCCACAACTCTCACCAACCTTTACAGATGCACCATTGAAAGCATTCTTTCTGGTTGTATCACAGCTTGGTATGGTTCCTGCTCTGCCCAAGACCACAGGCAACTACAAAAGGTCATGAATGTAGCCCAGTTCATCACACAAACCAGCCTCCCATCCATCGACTCTATCTATAATTCATGCTGCCTCAGAAAGGCAGCCAGCATAATTAAGGACCCCACACACCCCAGACATACTCTCTTCCACCTTCTCCTGTCAGGAAAAAGATACAAAAGTTTGAGGTCACGTACCAACTGACTCAAGAACAGCTTCTCCCTGCTGCCATCAGACTTTTGAATGGACCTACTTCGTATTAAGTTGGTCTTTTCTCTACATCCTAGTTATGACTGTAATATTACATTCTGTAGTCTCTCCTTTCTTCCCTATGTATGGTATGCGTTGTCTGTATAGCATGCAAGAAAGAACACTTTTCACTGTATACTGATACGTGACAATAATAAATCAAATCAAATCAAAGTTTGGTGGGGGCAGTGATGGTTTATTAGAGTTAGGCAGGCAAGAATAGAGTTGGCGTCAGCATGTGGCTGGAGGGTTTGGGGGCCAGGGTCCTGATGCATTCTACTGCAGCGGATTTAGAATCATAGAATCCCTACAGTGCAGAAGGAGGCCATTCAGCCTATCGAGTCTGAACCGACCCTTTGAAAGAACACCCTAACTAGGCCTACTCTCCCCGCCATATCCTCATAATTCCATTTAACCTGCACATCTTTGGACTGTGGGAGGAAACCCACGCAGGCACATTAAGAAAGTGCAAATTCCACACACACACATTCATCCATGGCTGAAATTGAACCCGGGTCCCTGGCGCTGTGAGGCTGCAGTGCTAACCACTGAGCCACCGTCTTAGATGAGGACCTTGATACAATGGCATTCAGGGGAATGCTAATGAGGATGCACACTGACGTTAAAGCAGAAACTAACTACATACCGAACACTAATCTTTCCCAAGCCCATTGTCAATATATTAATTGGCCGAACCCAGATTCTTTCATGTCATCTGCCCACTTCTTGGCAAGCCCTGTACTACAATGGAGTCGGTAAGGATTATATTCACTGGAGTTTAGATGAGGGGGATCTCATAGAAACCAATAAAATTCTAACAGGCCTAGACAGGGTAGATGCAGAAAGGATGTTCCTGATGGCGGGGCAGACCATTTAATAATAATAGTCGCTACTCTCCTTACCTGGTCTGGCCTACATGTGACTCCACAGCAATGTGGTTGAGCCTTAACTGCCCCCTCAAGGGCAATTAGGGACGGGCAATAAATGCTGGCCCAGCCGGCGACACCCACATCCCATGAACAAATTTTAAAAAGGCATGGCTGGGAGAGAGATGTGTTTTAGGGGACAGGAAAGGAAGAAATGAAGCAGTGAGAGTGGAGCGAGTTTGGACAAAAGAATAGTAGCTTTGTGCGTGGAAGAGACAGACAGCCACCAGTTAAAGTACATGGCGAACACTTCAGTATCTGTAATTCACAAAATAAGAATGGTTGGTTGTTAATTTCATGGTGAACCACAGCAAATTGATATTGCAGGTTTAGCAGTGGACTGGCTGCCTGCTTTACTCGTGATAAATACCCTGGCCTGTAGACAGAGCTGTTCAATTTACAGAAAAATTCACCAATCCAATGCAGCTGGGATTGCAATGGTTTCGGCTGACAGCAGGAACCGGCAGCGTAGGTTTTGACTTTACCTTTGCGGAAGTTGTGCCGTTGAACATGGAACGCGTACAAGAGCTCATAGTAGTTGTGAGTCAGGAGGTCCACAGCCCGAGCACGAGACTCAATGATTCCAACAACCTGAAATACAGGAGCAGAGAGAGACTGAAACTGAGCCCTAAACACAGAGAGGGGAGTGGCATAATTATATTGTCACTAGACGAGTAATCCAGAGTCCCAGGCTTGAATTCCACCTTGGCAGATGGTGGAATTTAAACTCAATAGAACATCTGGAATTAACCATGAAACATGGCAATCGCCCATCTGCTCCATGACTTGGAGGAAAAAAAATCTGCCATCCTTGCCTGGTCTGGTCCACATGCGACTCCAGACACACAGCAATGTGGTTGACTTTTAAGCACCCTCTGAAATAGCCATGCAAGCCTACTGTACTCCATTACATTCAACCGCTACATCGAAAACACTAAGGAATGAAATCAGACAGACCGCCCAGCACCAACCTAGGCACCGGAAATGACAAAGGCAACGACAGCCCTATTGTCCCTACCACCTTTCCAAATGGGATAGACTTCAAACATATCTAGCGACACAAGGCTGGGCATCTACAAGATGCTTTGGGCTATCTGCAGCAGCAGAATTGTATTCAACCACAATCTGTAACCTCGTGGACCGGCATATCCCCCACTCTACCATTACCACCAAGCCAGGAGATTAACCTGGTTCAATGAGGACAGCATGTCAGGAGCAACAGCAAGCATACTGGAAAATGAGGTGTCAACTTGGTGAAGTTACAACACAGGACTAGTGTGTCAAACAGCATAAGCAGCAAGTGATACAGCTAAGCGATCCCACAACCAACAGATCAGATCTAAGCTCTGCAGTCCTGCCACATCCAGTTGTGAATGGTGGTGGACAATAAAGCAACTCGCTGGAGGAGGAGGAGGCTCCACAAAAATCCCCATCCTCAATGATGGAGTCCAGCATATCAGCACAAAAGACAAGACTGAAGGATTCACAACTATCTTCAGCCAGAAGTACTGAGTGGATGATCCATCTCTGCCTCCTCCCAAGTCCTCCAGCATCCTATATGTAAGTATTCAGTCAATTCGATTCACTCCACATGATGTCAAGAAACAGCTAAGACACTGGATTCTGCAAAAGCTATGGGCCTTGACAATATTCCGGCAATGGTCCTCAAGACTTGTGCTCCAGAACCTGTTGCACGCCCTAGCCAAGCTGTTCCAGTACAGCTACAACACTGGCATCTACCCGACAATGTGGAAAACTGCTCAGATATGTCCTGCATACAAGAAGCAGGACAAATGCAACCTGGCCAATTACCGCTCCATCAGTCTACTCTCAAACAGTAGTGATAGGAGTAACAGCGCTATCAAGCAGCACTTACTCAGCAATAACCTGCTCATTGGCACACAGTTTGGGTTCTGCCAGGGTCACTCAGCTCCTGTCCTCATTACAGCCTTGGTTCAAACATGGATAAAAGGGTTGAACTCCAAAGGTGAGGTGACAGTGACTATCCTTGACATCAAGACAGCATTTGACTGAGTATGGCATCAAGGAGCCCTAGCAAAATTGGGATCAATGGGAATCAAAGGAAAACTCTTTGCCTGTTGGGAGTCATAGCTAGTACAAAGGAAAATGGTTGTGGTGGTTGGAGGTCAATCACCTCAGCTCCAGGACATCACTGCAGGAGTTCCTCAGGGTCGTGTCCTTGACTCAACCATCAGGTGCTTCCTTCCATCATAAGGTCAAAGTGGGGATCTTTGCGGATGACTGCACAACGTGGCTGGTTTAGCTCAGTGGGCTAGACAGCTGGTTTGTAATGCAGAACAAGGCCTGCAGCGCGTGTTCAATTCCTGTACCAGCTGAGAATTCAGAATTCTCCCTCCTTGTGCCAAACAGGCGCCGGAATGTGGTGACTAGGGGCTTTTCACAGTAATGTCATTGCAGTGTTAATGTAAGTCTACTTGTGACAATAAAAAGATTATTATAATAATGTTCAGCACCATTTGTGACTCCTCAGATAATGAAACAGTCCATGTCCAAATGCAGCCAGACCTGGACAATATACAGACTTCGGCTGACAAGTAGCAAGTTAGATCCACGCCACACAAATGCCAGGCATCTCCTACAAGAGAGGATCTAACCACCTGCCCTTGACATTCAAAGGCATTACCATCATCGAATCCCATTATCAACATCCTGGAGGTTACCAATGACCAGAAACTGAACTGGCCTAGCCATATTAATGCTGTGACTACCAGAGCAGGTCAAAGGCTAGAAATCTTGGTGGTGAGTAACTCACCTCCTGACCCCAAAAGCCTATCCACCATCTACAAGGCACAGGTCAGGAGTGTAATGGAATACTCACCACTTGCCTGGATGAGTCCAACTCCAACAACACTCAAGAAGCTCAACACCATCCAGGACAAAGCAGCCTGCTTGATAGCTACCCCTTCCACAAAAGTTCACTCCCTCCACCACTGACGAACAGTAGCAGCCGTGTGTACTGCAGTAACTCACCAAGGCTCCTTAGGCAGCAGCTTTAAAACCCAGGATCACTACCATCTAAAAGGACAAGAGCAGCAGATACCTGGGAACAACTGCAGGTTCAACTCCGAGTCACTCACCATCCTGACTTGGAAATATATCACCATTCCTTATTGTTGCTGGGTCAAAATTCTGGAACTCCAACCATAACAGCAGTGGGTGTACCCACACCAAATGGACTGCAGCGGTTCAGGAAGGCAACTCCCCATCACTTTCTCAAGGGCAACTACGGATGGGTAACAAATGCTGACCGAGCCAGCGACGCCCATATCCCGGAAACGAACAATAAAAACACACCAGAATCAGTAATACCAGGAGCAGAGAGACTGAAACTCAGCACCAGAGAACATGGAGAGCACCAGAATCAAAGTAATACCAGGACGTTGCCAAAATTCATATTAGCAACCCTCGCAACTACTATTCTGGTACAACACTAACCAGCAGTCCCAATAGTAAGGTCACAGGTTTTCAAAGCAGCAGCAGGATTTTTATTAATCGGTCATTGCAAAGTGGATAGGTGATTAGCCAGAGGCTGTGGTCCACGTCATCCTCACGTGGCCCAGGGGCTGCATGGTACTTGGAAGTGCATGATAAAATAGGACTGAGTCAGCACGGCTATGTCAAAGGGAGGTCATGTCTGACAAATCTGTTAAGAGTTCTTTGAGGAGGTAACAAGGAAGTTAGACAAAGGAGAACCAGTGGATGTGATTTATTTAGATTTCCAGAAGGCCTTTGACAAGGTGCTGCATAGGAGATTGTTAAATAGGTTAAGAGCTCGTGGTGTTACGGGAAAGATCCTGGCAATGGATAGAGGATTGGCTGACTGGCAGAAGGCAGAGAGTGGGAATAAAGGGTATTTTTCAGGATGGCAGCCGGTGACTAGTGGTGTGTATCAGGGGTCTGTGCTGGGACCACAACTTTTCACAAAATACATTAAAAAATTTTTTTAGAGTACCCAATTCAATTTTTCCAATTAAGGGGCAATTTAGCGTGGCCAATCCACCTAGCCTGCACATCTTTAGGTTGTGGGGGTGAAACCCACGCAAACACGGGAGAATGTGCAAACTCCACACGGACAGTGACCCAGAGCCGGGATTGAACCTGGGACCTTGGCGCCGTGAGGCAGCAGGGCTAACCCACTGTGCCACCGTGCTGCCCTCTCACAATATACATTAATGATCTGGAAGAAGGAACTGAAGGCACTGTTACTAAGTTTGCAGATGATACAAAGATCTGTAGAAGTGACAGGTAGTATTGAGGAAGCAAGGGGGCTGCAGAAGGATTTGGACAATCTAGGAGAGTGGGCAATGAAGTGGCAAATGAAATACTATGTGGAAAAGTGTGAGGTTATGCACTTTGGAAGGAGGAATTTAGGCATAGACTATTTTCTAAATGGGGAAATGCTTAGGAAATCAGAAGCACAAAGGGACTTGGGAGACATTGGTCACAATTCTCTTAAGGTTTACATGCAGGTAATGGTCAGTAAAAGGGTACAGTAATGGTCAGCAAAAGAGTATGGTTCCAGATGGAGAATGTGGTTGGAGATCAGGGGGGTAGATATGTAATTGTTACAGGGGCGCTGGATGGGAGGTTAGTGGTGCTGTTAAGTGTATATGGCCCCAATTGAAGGCGTTGTACTCGTTTTTCTCAGCGGTCCACAAGGTATACTCGCCGACCGACTTTTCCGTGGTGGGGAAGGCTTTGCTGGCTGGGGTTGAGGGGTTGGAGTACTCGGCAATTGCAATATAGATCATGCTAAGCTTGGGTGAATATGGTACTCGAGAAGGGGGTAGTACAGAGGCTGGGGTGGAAATTAGATGTGGGACTGTTGGGGGACCAAGGGTTCAGTGACAAAATTGAAAAAGTGATTGAGGAATATGTGGGTTTCAACTGTACGGGTGAGGTGTTGAAGGCAGTTGTCTGGGAGGCTCTAAAGGAGGTGGTGAGGGGTGAGGTGATCTTGTTTAAGCCGAAGGTAGACAAAGAGGAGAGGTTGGAGCGGCAGAGGGTAATGGATGAGATGCTGGAGGTAGATAGGAGTTAGGCAGAAGTTGGGGACCCAGCGAAGTTGGAAAAAAAGGAAGGAACTACAGGCGAGCTTTGACCGACTATCTACCAGGAAGGGCAGCACAGTAGAACACAGCACGGTGGCACAGTGGTTAGCATAGTTGCTTCACAGTTCCGGCGTCCCAGGTTCGATTCCCGGCTTGGGTCACTGTCTGTGCGGAGTCTGTACATTCTCCCCGTGACTGCGTGGGTTTCCTCCGGGTGCTCCGGTTTCCTCCCACAGTCCAAAGACGTGCAGGTTAGGTGGATTGACCATGATAAATTACCCTTAGTGTCCAAAAAGGTTGGGTGGGGTTACTGGGTTACGTGGATAGGCTAGAGGTGTGGACTTGGGTAGGGTGCTCTTTCCAAAGGCCGGTGCAGACTCGATGGGCTGAATGGTCTCCTTCTGCACAAAATATTCTATGATTGTATGAAGTGGGTGCGCCAACTGAGGCAAGCAAGGGGGGCTGTTTACGAGCTTGGAGAGAAGGCAGGGCATACGTTAGTGGGTCAGCTCCGGAGGGAGGCAGTGGGAAGGGAAATTGTTCAGGTGAGGGACAGGGCAGGGAAGTTGGTGGTGGCTCCGGATCAGATTAACAAGTTCTTTGAGGAATTCAATGAGCGGTTGTGCAGCTCAGAGCCACCTGGGGGAGACCGGGAGATGCAGGAATTTCTAGATGGGTTGGAGTACCCGAGGTTAGGAGAGGGGGACAGGGCTACATTAGAAGGAGCGATAGTGGAGCAAGAGAAACGCCTTTGGGAGTCACTCCTCCTCTAGTGGAGCAGGAGATAAAAAAACGCGATTGGGAGGATGCAGTCGGGGAAGGTGGCAGGGCCGGATGGGTTTCCGGTGGAATATTATAAAAAATTCAAGGATAAGCTGGCACCCCTGATGGTGGGGATGTTTGAGGAGGCGATAGGGAAGGGGGTGTTAACACAACCCTTGGGGCAGGCATCAATATCCCTGTTGCTTAAAAGAGATAAGGATCTGACGGAGTGTGGTTCGTATAGGCCCATATCACTTTTAAACGTGGGCACAAGGTATTGGCGAAGATACTGGCAGTTAAGCTGGAGGAGTGCCTCCCGAAGGTGATAGGTGAAGATCAGACAGGGTTCGTGAGAGGGAGGCAGCTCTTTTCGAACATTAGGAGGGTATTGAACGTGGTTATGGTACCGGCAGAGGGGAAGGAAACAGAGATGGTTGTGGCATTGGACGGCGAGGAAGCGTTTGACCGAGTAGAATGGGGTCACTTGATGGCAGTTCTGGAGCGGTTTGGGATTGGTCCACGATTTGTGGACGGGGTAAAGCTACGTATAAGGAGCTGAGGGCGAGTGGTTTGTATCAGGTGTCTGCACAAATAACATCAGCTCCAGATACTTTTTCTCCACCATGGGACTAGGCAGGGATGTTCTATGTCTCCCTGTTGTTTGCACTCGCGATTGAGCCGTTGGCCATCGCGTTAAGAAGTTTGCGGGTATGGAAAGGGATAGTGCAGGGGGAGGGGGGGATAGAGCATAGGGTGTCCTTATATGCTGATGACCTGTTGTTATACGTGTCAGAACAGAGTGTGGCAATAGGGGGAATACTGGAGCTGCTTCGGGTGTTTGGGTCTTTCTCGGGTACAAATTAAATCTAGACAAGAGCGAGTGTTTTGTGGTGTCTCAGCCGGGGGTGGGAGCAGGGGTAGGGGGGCTGCAATTCCGTAGGGCAGGGACACATTTTGATACTTGGGATGCAGGTTGCCCGGGATTTGTGGGGGGGGGGGGGGGGGGGGGGGTGCTCCGTAGGTACAGCATTTCTAGTTTGGTGGGGAGGGTGAAGGCTGATCTGGCAAGGTGGGATGGTCTCCCTCTGTCACTGGCAGGTCGGGTACAGGCGGTTAAAATTAACGTGTTGCAGCGATTTCTGTTTATTTTCCAATGCCTATCGATTTTTGTGTCAAGGAATTTTTTTCTTAATAGAGAGATTGAAGGAATTATTACATCATTCATATGGGGAAGGAAGGTGGCCAGAGTGAGGAAGGTGCTGCTGCAGAGAAGAAGGCAGGCAAGGGATTTGGGTCTCCCGAACCTGATGTATTATTACTGGGCGATGAATGTGGAGAAGGTGCGGAGCTGGGTCTGAGGGGTTGATTCCCAGTGGGTCAGAATGGAGCAGAGTTTGAGTAGGGGTCGGGATTGAAGGCGCTAGCAACAACGCCATTTCCGATGGCCCCGGGGAAATACGCAGGGAGTCCGGTAATAATACTTTGTTGAGAATTTGGAGGCAGTTTCACCAACACTTCGGGTTGGGGGCAGGGTCAAGGGAAATGACGATTGGGGGGAACCACAAATTAGATGATGAGGGAAGTGGGACAGAAATTTTTGGAAATGGGAGGAGAAGGGGATTAAGACACTAAAAGATTTGTTTCTTGGGGGTCAGTTTGCAGGAGCTGGGAGTGAAATATGGGCTGGAGCAGGGGGAAATGTTTAGATACATGCAGGTTCGAGATTTTGCAAAGAAGGAGATACAGAGCTTCCCGGTGGAGCTGGCTTCCATATTGCTGGAGGATGTGCTGATGACAGGGGGACTGGAGAAGGGGGTAGTGTCCACGGGTTTATGGGGCTATTTTGGAAGAGGAGAAGGCACCACTGGAAGGGATCAAGGCAAAGTGGGAGGAAGAGTTGGGAGAGGGTATGGAGGAGGGGTTCTGGTGTGAGATGCTCCGGACAGTGAACGCCTCCACCTCGTTCGCGAGGTTGGGGCTGATACAGCTGATGTTGATATATAGAACACACCTCACAAGGCGAGGGTGAGCCGGCTCTTTGAGGGGGTAGAAGGTGTGTGTGAATGTTGCTGGGGGGAGGGGGCCCCCGTGAATCACGTTCGTATGTTTTGGTCCTGTCCAAAGCTGGTGGATCACTGGAAGGAGGTTTTTAGGGAAGCCATATTCGGGGTGTCAGACCAGCCGGAGTTGGAAACGGGTGCGGAGGAAGATGTTGTAGCCTTCGCCCCGTTGATCAACCGAAGGCGGACCCTGTTGGGATGGAGAGCAACCTCTCCAACCTGAGCCCTGGCATGGTGGGGGGACCTGTTGGAATTCTTAACTCTTGAGAAGGTTAAGTTTGAACTAAGGGGAAGGATGGAGTTGTTCTACAGTTCATGGGCATTATTCATTTTCAAGAATTGGATAACATCGAACACTGTGGAGCTAGCAGGGGGAGGGGGACCGTATGTGTTAATGGTGACTATGGGTTTTTTGTTATTTGTTTATGTTAACATGCGGGCTGCTGTTTGAGGGTTTGGTGGGAGGATGGGATTGTTGTTGTTGATATGGGGATTGACATTGAATTTGTTACAGATTATTGTTTATTGTTGGTGGGTGTAAATTTGGGAGAAAATGTGAAAAAGGAGAATAAAAATTTTTATTAAAAAAGGTTAACGTGCAGGTTCAGTCGGCAGTTAGAAAGGCAAATACAATATTAGCATTCAAGTCAAGAGGGCTAGAATACAAGACCAGGGATGTACTTCACGGCTGTATAAGCTCTGGTCAGACCCCATTTGGAGTATTGTGAGCAGTTTTGGGCCCCGTATCCAAGGGAAGATATGCTGGCCTTGGAAAGGGTTCAGAGAAGGTTCACAAGAATGATCCCTGGAATGAACAGCTTGTCATGTGAGGAACGGTTGAGGACTCTGGGTCTATACTCGTTGGAGTTTAGAAGGATGAGGGGGATCTTATACTTACAGGATACTGCGAGGCCAGGATAGAGTGGACGTGGAGAGGATGTTTCCACCTCGGAAAAACTAGAACCAGAGGACACAATCTCAGACTAAAGGGACGATCCTCCAAAACAGAGATGAGGAGGAATTTCTTCAGCTAGAGGGTGGTGAATCTGTGGAACTCTGTCACAGAAGACTGTGAGGCCAAATCACTGAGCGTCTTTAAGTCGGAGATAGATAGGTTCTTGATTAATAAGGGGATCAAGGGCTATGGGGAGAAGACAGGAGAATGGGGATGAGAAAAATATCAGCCATGATTGAATGGTGGAGCAGACTCGATGGGCCGAGTGGTCTAATTCTGCTTCTATGTCTTATGGTGTGCAGTGGTTAGCACTGCTGCATCATGCCACTGAGGAACCAGGTCCGATCCCTGCCCCGGGTCACTGTCTGTGTGAAGTTTGCATATTCTCCCCATGTCTACGTGGTTCTCACCCCCGTAACCCAAAAAGATGTGCAGGGAAGGTGGATTGGCCACCTAAATTGCCCCTTAATTGGACTAAAAAAAAAAAAAGAATTGGGTGCTCTACACTTATTTTTTTTAAATCACATTGCCCAAAAGGAAGATGACGCCATGCAGGCAAATCTTTGGAGTCAGGAAAGAAACAGGGAAGCAGGACGTCAAAGAAAGGAATCTTCAGCACACGCCCAATACCACTCACTAGTAAGTACACAAATAGGACAGAGTAGATGGACAGGTCACTGAAAAAATGATGAAGGAGTGGGAACTTTCAATTCTTGAGGCAATGAGATAGTTTCGGGTGGAGATAGGGACCTGTATGGGCTTGAAACTTTGTACCTCAACAGAGCCGGGATCAGTGGCCTTGCAAGGCAGTTTGCTAGTGCTGTTGACTAAATTGGCAGAAGGATGAGAACCAGGAGGTAGCATTAAAAAGGAGAAACAAGTCATACAGAAGATACAAAAAGGATTGGCAGAGGTAGATAGCAGTAGAACAAGAAACAGTGCAGTGTGGGGGTCAGAGGGAATGCCCGGAGGTCTAAATTAGGTTTGTATGCATATTTAAACGCACAAGAGTGTGGTAAACAAAGTTGCAGCTAGCCACCTGGGAATATGACGTTGTGGCTATAACAGCAACCGAACTGGAGGACAGCTTAAGGGGACTAAATAACTTTGGGGCAGAAATTTAGTGGGGCAGAATTTAGTGGATGGGAGGATTCCCTGCTCTGGACAACTGGCCACACAGCTATCAAACCTGTTTGGAAAAGGGGGCTCACGAAGAAGACCCCCCCCCCCCCCCCCCGGCCAAATAGGAGACTGGAGAATTGCAAATATTACATGCATTTTTAAAAAAGTGTACGGATAAATTCAGCAACTATCTTCCAACATGAAAGAAAAATTCCAAGGGGAGGGCCCACCATCCGTGGTTAACTAAAAAGCTTCATGATAGTATCAAACTTAAAGAAAAAAGTATAGAATTGTACAAAGATGGGTGACAGGTCAGAGGATTAGACAGCATTTAAAAACAGTAAATAATGACTAAAAGATTTGAGGGAAAAGTTAAGAGTACGAGAGAAAGCTAGTTAGAAATATAAAGACAGATAGTAAAGAGTTTTTGTGGATATTTAAATAACAAAGTTAACAAAGTAAGAGCTTGTCCTATAGAAAGTGAGTCTGGAGAATTGATAATGGAAAATGAGGTACAGATGAAGAGGTAATTTTCATCGGTCTTCACTGTACAGGATACAAGTAACAACCCATAATCAATGATTTGGATTAAGGGGCCGATGGTATGGTTGCTAAATTTGCTTATGACACAAACAAAGGTAGGAAAATGTGAATGGGACATAAGACTACAAAAGGATAGATAGGTTAGATGTGTAGGTTAGATGTGTGGCAATCGGGAGTATAATGTGCGAAAATGAGAGTTCCATTTTGGCAAGAAGAATAAAAGCACATTATCGAAATGGTGAGAGATTGTAGAGCTCGGAGGTACGGAGAGGGATCTTGGTGTCTTAGTGCATGAATCACAAAAGGTTAATATGCAGATACAGCAAGTAATTAGGAAAGCTAATAGAATGTTATCTTTTATTGCAAGGGGAATGGATTACAAAAATAGGGAGATCATGCACAAGTTTGAACAAAACCTCCTCACCGCACAAGACCTTCAACCGACATTACACACCAAACACATCGATGAAATTTTTTTCCTTTGGATTCACGGCGAAGAATCACTGAAACAACTACACGATGACATCAATAAGTTCCATCCTACCATCAGACTCACCATGGACTAATCTCCAAAATCAGTTGCATTCTTGGGACACACTCGTCTCCATTAAGGACGGTCACCTCAGCACTTCGCTTTACCGCAAGCCCACGGATAACCTCACGATGCTCCACTTCTCCAGCCTCCACCCTAAACACATTAAAGAAGCCATCCCCAATGGACAAGCCCTCCGTATACACAGGATCTGCTCAGACGAGGAGGAGCGTAACAGACATCTACAGACGCTGAAAGATGCCCTCATACGAACGGGATATGGTGCTCGACTCATCGATCAACAGTTCCAACTCGCCACAGCACAAAACCGTACCGACCTCCTCAGAAGACAAACACAGGATATAACCGACAGAGTACCCTTCATCGTCCAGTACTTTCCCGCAGCGGAGAAACTACAACATCTTCTTCGCAGCCTCCAACACGTCATCGATGAAGATGAACATCTTGCCAAGGTCATCCCCACACCCCCACTACTTGCCTTCAAACAACCGTGCAACCTCAAACAAACCATTGTTTGCAGCAAACTACCTAGCCTTCAGAACAGCGACGACACCACACAACCCTACCATGGCAATCTCTGAAAGACGTGCCAAATCATTGACACGGATACCTCCATTACATATGAGAACACCACTCACCAGGTACATGGTACCTACTCGTGCGACTCGGCCAACGCTGTCTACCTCATGCGCTGTAGGAATGAATGTCCCGAAGCGTGGTACATTGGCAAGACCATGCAGACGCTGCGACAGCGAATGAACGGACGTCGCGTGACAATCACCAGGCAGGAATGTTCCCTTCCAGTCGGGGAACACTTCAGCAGTCAAGGGCATTCTGCCTCTGATCTCTGGGTAAGCGTTCTCCGAGGCGGCCTTCAGGACGCGCGACAACGCAGAATCGCTGAGCAGAAACTTGTAGCCAAGTTCCGCACACATGAGTACGGCCTCAACCGGGACCTGGGATTCATGTCGCATTACATTCTTCCCTCACCCTCTGGCCTGGGCTTGCAAAACCGTACCAACTGTCCTGGCTTGAGACAATTCACACCTCTTTAACCTGAGGTTATCCCTATCTCTGGATCTGTAGAGATTCAATATCTGCAAATGCTCGCATTCTAAGCATTGTCTGGCATCTTTGAATTTGTCTATATGTATGTTTCTGGAACAAACCTCTTCATTCACCTGAGGAAGGAGCAGTGCTCTGAAAGCTAGTGTTTGAAACAAATATGTTGGACTTTAACCTGATGTTGTAAGACCTCTTACTGTTATTGAATGGTGGCACAGGCTCAAGGGGCCGACTGGCTCCAAATTAGTTTGTTCATGACTACAGACCAGTCAGCTTAACCTCAGTTGTGCAAAACATTTAGAAGTGATCATTCAGAATAAAATCATTTCGATAAACATGGATCAGCGAAGGAAAGTTAGCATGGGATCTGTTAATGGGCAAATCATGTTTAATTTGCGTTTTCTGATGAGGAAATCTAAAAGACTGATGTTAACACACTGCAAAAGGCCCTGGTCGCCACATTCTGGCACCTGTTCGGTACACAGAGGGAGAATTCAGAATATCCAATTCACCTAACAGCACGTCTTTCGGGACTTGTGGGAGGAAACCGGAGCACCCGGAGGAAACCCACGCAGCATGGGGAGAACGTGCAGGCTCCACAGTGACCCAAGCCAAGAATCGAGTTGTGAAGCAACAGTGCTACCCACTGTGCTACCGTGATGTGGTGTATATCTTAGAATTTATAGTGCAGAAGGAGGCCATTCGGCCCATCGGGTCTGCACCGGCTTTTGGAAAGAGCACCCTACTTTAAAAAAAAAATTTAGAGTACTCAATTCATTTTTTCCAATTAAGGGGCAATTTAGCATGGCCAATCCACCTACCCTGCAGTCTTTGGGCTGTGGGGGCGAAATCCACGCAAACACGGGGAGAATGTGCAAACTCCACACAGAAGTGACCCAGAGCCGTGGTTGAACCTGGGACCTCGGCGCCGTGAGGCAGCAGTGCTAACCACTGCAACACCGTGCTGCCCTGACACCCTACTTAAGCCCACACCTCCACCCTATCCCCACCTCACCTTTCTTTTTTGGACACAATGAACGATTTAGCATGGCAAATGCACCAAACGTGCACACCCTTCGACTGTGGGACGAAACTGGAGAACCCGAAGGAAACCCATGCTGACACTGGGAGAATGTGTAGACTCCGCACAGACAGTGATCCAAGCTGGGAATCGAACCTGGGACCCTGGAGTGGTGAAACAACAGTTCTAACCACTGTGCTACCGTGCCGCTCTTCCAAAAGGGCATCGAAGAACATTTCAAAGTTGAAGTCCATGAAATCAAAGGACAGTGACGGCAAGGATACAAAACTGGCTGAATGACAGGAAACAACAGTGGTGAACATTCGTTTTTCAGCCTGAAAGAAGTGTTTCCCCAGGGACAATATTAAGCCACTGCTGTTCATGACAGATAGTATTGATCTGGACTTGGGTGTACAAGGCACAACTTCAAACTTGCAGATGACACAAACCTTGGAACAATTGTGAACAGAGGAGGTTAATGACTGACTTCAAGAGGACATTGACAGGTAGATGAAATAAGTAGATGATTAAAAAATTTGTTTTTTAAAGAATACGCAACTATTTTATTTCCAATTAAAGGGAAATATAGCGTGGCCAATTGTCCTACCCTGCACATCATCTTTGGATTGTGTGTGGGGGGGGGGGTTGAGACCCACGCAGACACTGAAAGAATGTGCAAACTCCAGACGGACAATGACTCAGAGCCAGGATCGAACCTGGGTCCTCTGCACAGTGAGACAGCAGTGCTAACCACTGCACCACAAGTAGTTGAAATTTAATACAGAGAAATGAGATTCATTTTGATAGGAAGGCCGGAGCGAGACAATGTAAAATGTACAATTCTGAAGGGGATGCAGGGACAGGGAGACCGGGGGAAGGGGGGTGGTGCAGACAGGACACTGGACTTAATAGATAGAGCCAGAATCCAAAAGCAAGGATGTTACAATGTTGCCTTTCAGAAATACTGCTTCAGTCGGAATTGATGTCTGAACTTTGGGTACCAAACTTTAGAAAAGATGTTGAGGGCATCAGAGAAGATGCAAAAAAGATTTACACCAATGGGCTCCAAAGATGAGGAACTTCAGTCCTGTGGCTAGATTGGAGGAGCCAGGTTGTTCTCTGTAGAGGTTCGAGGAGATTTGATAAAGGTGTTCAAAATCATGAGGGGGGTCTGGTCAGAGTAGATAGAGAGCAACTGTTCCCTGTGGCAGAGGAGTGAGAACCAGAGGACACCGATTTAAGGTGACAGGTCAAAGGAACGAAGGTGACATGAGGAACCATCGCTTTACGGTGAGATCTCAGGATCTGGAATGTACTAGCTAATGTGGCGAAGATAGATTCAATCTTGGCTTTCACATGGGAATTGGTTAAGCAGCATTGCAATATTTTCAGGGATTTGGGGAAGGAGCCAGGTAATTGGACATTGAGTTCTCTTGCAGATAGCCAGAGTGGATTGGACAGACTGAATGACCCGTTCCTGTGCGTTTCTCTTTTTTTAATACAATGTGCAAGTCACTGGCTAGGTCAGCATTTATCGTCCATCCCTAGTTGCCCTTCAGAAAGTGGTGGTGAGCTGTCTTCTTGAACCACTGCAGTCCCTTCGGTGTGGGTACACCCATAGTGCTGATAGGGAGGGATTCCAGGGTATTGACCCAGTGACAGTGAAGGAACGGTGATATATTTCCAAGTCATGATGTTGAATGGCTTGGAGGGGAACCTCCAAGACAGTGGTGGTCCCAGGTATTTGCTGCTCTTGTCCTTCTAGATCATCACAGGTCTGGAAGGTGTTAGTGAATTATTTTATGATAGAATACTCCATTCTAACAGCAACTGGTTGAATGATAGCCTGTCTGAGAGGCCCCCTCCCACCTCCCCTTGTAAAATCCCAGGCCTCACGTACCTCATCATGAAGGTTGATGTAAGGAAATTCCACCAGGTCCTGAAGTTGTGAGCGCTCACACAAAACCACCACCAACTGACGCAGGCAGTCCAGCTGTCTGCAAGGAGACACACACACACCTCACACGTGAAACACAAAAGGACAATTAAATTGCTCCACTTTCCCAGCCATTCCCCTTCCTTCAGCCGTATCCCTCTGGGAACTCTAAACACATCTTTTAACTTTCTCACCTGGCTTAACTTTACCACCCTTCTTTGTTACTCAGTGGTTTCATACGAGTAATCACCTGGAAATAGCCAAAGACATGAAAATCTCTCTCTTCTAGTTCCTCCACATTGGTTTTATTGAAACCATGAAGATGGAGCTCGGTTTGATAACAAGTGTAACATGTCATACACCAGTCTGCCTGTGTGGGGGGTGTTCCTTTATAATAAAATGGCAGGTTTCCAAGGGAGACAGCCAAAGAGAAAGACATATCAATATAATATATCAATTGGTAACATTGGTTTGGAACAAACTGTGTTGTTGGCAACAGCAGTAAGCCGGCAGGAACCAGCCCGAATCCAGAATATTATCCAGACTACAAATTCATGTAGTTGAGACCAGAGCCTCCTTACACCAGGAACAGACACTCAATGGGTTCCAGTCCATGATAAATGGGTTGTAACATCACTTGCTGTGACAGGTATAGCTATAAAACCATACTAGTATCATTAGCAAGAGGTTGGCACTGCAATCCATATTTGTTTAACTCAGCACTCATTTTCACTGTCCTAAGACACATTAGGTTACATTTAGAACCGGACATACAAGGAGTGTCATCCAAAGAAAAATGACCCTTTTCAGCTGCTGAACACTAACCAACACTGGCCTGAGGCCCTTCCTCAATGTATTGTGCATGACATTTTACACCTCAGTCAGCTGGCATTACCTGCACAGGTCTCCATCAGTTCTGCCTCACACTTGCATACACAGCCCTGAAGCAAACTAAGTATTGTCTACAGGACAAACATACCAACCCTGTGAATATGGGAATATGCAGAGACAAAGTCCCATTGTAAATCAACAGCTGAGACAAGTCCCACCCTGAACAGCACCAGAATGAGTATCCCACCTCCCCTGTGGGGGAGGGGTGTGGGAGAGATTCAGCAGCTGTCACTTTCATCATTGCTGCTGTAACTCTGGCCATATGCCCCAGAACAGGACTCCACCATCCACTACAACACAGCTGTGTTGGAGCTAATCCAGGGTGAGCTCATAGCATGGCTGCTAATGACTCTTCAAACAATGCTCACAACGCTGAACTCAACATCACACCATGGTGTGCCAGCTCATCATGTCACTGTGAGGGGGCAGGGGCAGATGGTGCCAACAGCTCAGTTCCATTTACTCACCTGCTGCTGTCCGGGTTCTGGGTTAGTGATTCATAAGCCTGATGGTTGTGGCCCAGGTCCAAGTGATGCTTGAAAATCTTGGTCCAGAGCGCAGCCTGGGGAAAGCAAGATGATTAACATGGGTGGGTACTGCCCTCTGAGGGAAAACATCACTATTACAAGATTCAACAATCCCCAGGACTATAGTCACATAAACACATACACTCACCATCACCATGATTACTGTGGGCGGACACGATTTCTTTCACTATGGACACCCTGTCCTTCTACACCTCTATCCCCCACTTAAGTCAACCTGGGTATTCTCAATTTCTTTCTGGAATAGAGCCCAAATCAGTCCCCCTTCACGATCATTCCTCTTTGCCTGACTAACTTATGGACATCATCAACACCACCTCCATCCACCCCTCCTTATGATCTCCAAAGTAAAAGGTATCACCACAGCAACCTGGAATTAATATTTGTTCCTGGGATGGGAGGGCTGTTGGGAAAGCTAACATTAGTTGCCCATCTCCAACTGCCCTCCAGAGTTCAGCTCTTTTGTCTATTTTTGGACCAAGGCTTGGGCGAGTTACAGCCAAAGAGGAATAGAAACAATTACCAAAATCTTCCAGTCATCCCTTGCTTCAGTCACCGCAATTGCTGCCAACTGCAGGACAAGCTCTGGCAACGCCATGTCTTCCAGTAAACGCAGAACCTAGAAATAAGCAGCACATAAGTGTAGACTCAGTCCGAGAATAACAAAAGCAAAATACTGTGTATGCTGGAAATCATTTTTTAGTAAATATTTTTATTAGCCTTTTCAAAATTTCTCATATACATAAATTACACTTCCGATGGCGGCCATGGAGTGAGTGGTCGCACATTTGGCAGCTCCCGCTCGAGGCGGTATTTTCAGTCCCTTTCCCCGGTTGCCGGGCAGATGTTTTGAAGGAAAAGGGTGCAGGGGTGATGGAGAAAGACTATACTCTATTGGTAAATGGATTTGTGGACCAGAACTGGGTTTAGAAGAAAGGAGCTGCAAGAGCAAGAAGCTCTTCATGTGACACAGGGAAAGATGGCACAGAGTAAGGGGTCGGCCCTACCAGCCCAACGGAGCAGTTGATGGACTTTCGGAATGGAAAGTTGTGAGCAGAGGGAGGCTCTGGAGGACCTGGCGAAGATGGTAGACTCACTGAGAGCAGGGATCGACCATGTGGAGATTAGATGTGGGGTTGTTAGCGGATGAGGTGATGTGTGAGCGGGTGAGGGACGCTATTCTGGGGTATGTGGAGTTGAATGATACAGGTGAGGTGTCGGCCGCCACCCTATGGGAGGCACGTACGGCAGTGGTCAGGGGGAGTTTATATTGATCCGGACGCATAGGGACAAGGCAGAGCGGGCAGAGATGACTAGACTGGTGGATGAGATCGTGTAGGCTGATAGGAGGTCGTCGGAGGCAGGGTTGTTGAAAGAGCAGCAGAAGCTCCAGATGGAATTCAGGCTGGTGTCTACAAGTAAGGTGGTGGGGCAGTTGCGGAGGGCCAGGGGGATTGTTTATGAATATGGGAAGAAGGCAAGCAGGATTTTGGCTCATCAACTGAGGAAGCAGGAGGCGGCGAGGAAGATTAGAAAGGTGAAGAATAAGAGGGGAAAACCTTCACGTGTCCCCGCCAGAATCGCTCATTCCGGACAGGCCTAAAACATTGGCCAAATACTCTAATGCTAAAGCAAATAGTAGAGGGGACATGGGGCACCCCTGTCTCATTCCCCTCTGTAGCTGAAAGTACTGCAAACTCATTTCATTTGTTCATACAATCGCCCTCAGATCTGCATACAATAATTTGACCAAAGGAGAGAATTTAGGCCCAATTCCAAACTGTTCCACACTACAAACAAATACTTCCATTCGGCACTATCGAACGCCTTCTCTGCATCTAACGCCAGTATCACCTCCTGTTCCTTCCCCTCTGCTGAAGCCTAAACCATGTTTAACAGGCATTGTACATTTGAAGCTAACCATCTCCCCTTTCCGAATCCCATCTGGTCTTCCCCTATTATCAGCAGTAGGCACTTCTCCAATCTAAGAGCCAATATCTTCATCAATATCTGAACATCTATGATTAATAATATCAGTCAATATGAACCACACTCCATCTGATCTTTATCTTTTTACAACAATAGTGAAATTGATGCTTGTTTCATCATCTCTTGGAGCACACTACCCCCTTACTGCATCTTCAAACATCATTAGTAATGGAGCCAGCTAATCCATAAACTTCTTATAGAATTCCACCGGGAAACCATCCGTTCCTGCTGCATTCCTTGTCTGCATCTTCCCCGTTGCAATATGTATTTTGTACACCTTTATGGGCCCCTCCAGTCTGGCCCTATCCTCTTCATCTAGAATAGGAAATTTAAATTCCTAAGAATTTTTGCACATCCCACACATCCCCTGGGGGCTCTGATCTATACAAATTTCTTTTTTTTTTAAATTTAGAGTACCCAATTCATTTTTTTTCCAATTAAGTTGCCCCAATTTAGCATGGCCAATCCACCTAACCTGCATATCTTTGGGTTGTGGGAACGAAACCCACGCAAACACAGGGAGAATGTGCAAACTCCACATGGACAGTGACCCAGAGTCGGGATCGAACCTGGGATCTCGGCACTGTGATGCAGCAGTGCTAACCACTGTGCTAACCTCACATTTCTACAGAACTTTTCGAACACCTTATTCACCCGCTCCAGTGCTGACACCAATCTCCAACCAGGACCTGCATAATCTCCTATGAGCCACCTGACACCCACGTTGGCCTGCCTACATCCGACTAGCCTTGTACCCATAGTGGCAGATGGATTACATGTCGAAAAGTGTGAGGTTATGCACTTTGGAAGAAGGAATGGAGGCATAGACTATTTTCTAAATGGGGAATTCCTTAGGAAATCAGAAGCACAAAGGGACTTGGGAGTCCTTGTTCAAGATTCTCTTACGGTTAACGTGCAAGTTCATTTGGCTGTTAGGAAGGCAAATGCAATGTTAGCATTCATGCCCAGAGGGCTAGAATACAAGAGTAGGGATGTACTTCTGAGGCTGTATAAGGCTCTGGTCAGACCCTATTTGGAGTATTGTGAGCAGTTTTGGGCCCCATAATCTGAGGAAGGATGTGCTGGCCTTGGAAAGGATCCAGAGGAGGTTCACAAGAATGATCCCTGGAATGAAGAGGTTCATGAGAGACGGTTGAGGACTCTGTGTCTGTACTCGGAGTTTAGAAGGATGAGGGGGGAAATCTTATCGAAACTTGTAGAATATTGCGAGTCCTGGATAGAGTAGGAAAAACTAGAACCAGAGGGCACAATCTCATACTAAAGGAAGGATCCGTCAAAGCAGAGATGGAGGAATTTCTTCAGCCAGTAGACTGTCCAAATCATTGTGTCTTTGAGACAGAGATAGATATGTTCTTGATTAATAAGGAGATCAGGGGTTATGGGGAAAAGGCAGAAGGGGGGATGAGAAAAATATCAGCCATGATTGAATGGCACAGCAAACTCGATGGGCCGAGTGGCCTAATTCTGCTCCTACGTCTATGGTCTTATTCATACACGGCTCCTCTAGCCCGTCTTAATCAACTCACCTTTTTACAAAAGCCCTCACATGCCAACATTCCCATATTCATCCGTCAAACCGGTCTTTGAATTGGCCCCTTCTCCAAGACTACTTCTACCAAGTGTGGGGCATGGTCTGAAATAACAATGGTGGAATAAACCGCTTCCCTCACCCCCGGTAGTAGCATCCTCCCCATGATGGAAAAAAAAATGGATCCTTGAGTATACGTTGTGTACCGGAGAGGAGTACTCTCTTCCCTCCCGGTGTAAAAACTGCCACGGGTCTACGCCCCCATCTTCTTCATAAGTGTTGTCAAAACTTTTGCCCCACCTGAAGGAGTAAATGTGCGTGGATTCAAACAATTTAACTTTGAGTTCAGTACAGTGTTCGAATCTCCACTTAAAACTAACTGATGGTGTATCAAGCTGCCACCAGCTTTTTCATAAATCCTATATCGTCCCAGTTCGGGGCACATACACTGACCAGTACAACAGATCTCCCCGCCAAAATACTTTAGACGATGACCTACATGCCCCCTTGATCAATTATTACATGCTACATCTGAAATTTACATAGAATTTACAGTGCAGGAGGCCATTCGGCCCATCGAGTCTGCACCGGCTCCCGGAAAGAGCAACCTACCAAAGGTTAACACCTCCACCCTATCCCCATAACCCAGCAACCCCACCCAACACTAAGTGCAATTTTGGACACCAAGGGGAATTTATCATGGCCAATCCACCTAACCTGCACATCTTTGGACTGTGGGAGGAAACCGGAGCACCCGGAGGAAACCCACGCACAGACAGTGACCCAAGCCGGAATCGAACTTGGGACCCTGGAGCTGTGAAGCGATTGTGCTATCCACAATGCTACCGTGCTGCCCCTTAAATCTAACCCTTTTGATCAGCAATATTGCCAACTCAAGTATTGAGCCTTGCTATCAAAATCGGAGTGGAAGATCTGACTCACCTATCCCTTTTGGAACCATAACTGATCATTTACCCTCAAATGAGTCTCCTGTAGCAGCATCACATTGGCTTTCAAACTCTCAGATGGGAGATGACTCTTGTCCTCTTCACTGGACCTTGCAGTCTCCCTACATTCCAAGTCAGAAATCGGACTGGGGTTTTCTCACCTCTTCTTTCTACCCGTTCAACCATCACCCTTCCGAGGGGTATGTCTGTCACCTCACCAGTATTTCCATTACCTCACCTCATTTTTATAACATTTTGGGTTTCACCCACCGGGTGAGCCCAACCCTTAATCGATAATTCTATCAACCAGCTTTCCCTACCCCCTCCCCATCCCATAAATCCCCCAGATATTCACTCTCAAAACTACTTTCCTAATCTTTATTCCCCATTCAGGGTTCGACCTGCCACAGCCACTCCCCCACCACGCTTCCATTCACTCACCAGCCCCAGCTTACCAGCGAGGTGGCTCCTGTTAAAGCCTTACATTAAAGTCTCTAAAAGGGACATTGTGTTGTACTTCTCCCCTACTTCCCTCTTTTTCAAAATATTTTTAATCTATTTATTTATTTGTTTTTCCTTCCCAAACATTATCGTTTTTTTGGGATGCTGGAAATCTGAAATTTAAAAAAACAGAAAGTGCTTTAAAAACTCAGCAGGTCTGGCACCGTATGGGGAAAGAGAAAGAGTCAACATTTCTAGCCCGTACAACTCTTTGTCAGAGCTCTGAAGAATCATACGGACTGCTCACGGTAACTCTTGTTTCTTTCTCCACAGATGCTGCCAGACCTGCGGAGTTTTTCCAGCACTTTGTTTTTATCTGTGCGCTCTAACGTTGTGCATGGTGAGTTGATAAATATATATGTAATAAACAACGGCAGATGGTAGTTTGGGGTTTGAGCCTGCAACTTTATCCTGACAACTGAAAGTAGTGGTTTCTAGGCATTTTAGATTGGGAAACGTTAATGGAAGTGAGACGAGGTGACACTTGTCGGGAAATGTTTTGAAACTGTATACCAGTTCTCCCACGCTATTTGTACATGGGGTGTGATGGCAAAGTTCAGTCTTTAGACCAGAGCACACAAGTGTAAGACAGGTCTCAGTTTAAAGTCAGGCATGCTAGCCATGCTTTTGGATTTCCATTAAAATTTCCCACTGAAGTAGAAGATTTAGGTATAAACCTACATACTAGATTTAAATTAAAACCTAAGGGCTCACACTGTTTGCAGAGACAAAGGTGGTTCTGGAGAAAGATAATCTCAGGTTATACAACTCCCAAGGACTTGTAACTGAGGCGAGGATGCCTGCACACACAATGTTGATTGATACCAGGCAGCTGCCACTCACGTGATCATCAGAGAACACAGGACAATGGAGAGGAGTTTGGGGTGCTAAAGCTCAGGGTGTCTAATTAATCTACTCGCTGTCTGAGAGCTTGTAGATAAGATGAAGCACCAATGTGCTTGGCACTTTATAATATTGTGTACGTCCCTTGGTTATGATTGATAACTATACTCGCGTATAATGCATTATGCAATCCTAATTCATAATTGTGAGTGGATGTAGATAATTTTTGAACAAATGTATTCTCTTGATTGGTGTAAGTTAATTACTTCAGATAAAACACAGTAGAATTGACCTGTATTTTCTGTGCTCAGGAAACTAGCTAGCCATCTAGTGGTTGCTTAGTTCCCTGGATTTAGTTTGCAATAAAAGTTTAAACTGAACTTCAACTCTCAGTGCCGCCTGACTAGTTGGAGAGTGAAGTAAAATCTCGGGGCCAAGGTGGAGATGGTCAGCAGTTTCAAATTCCATGGGGTACACATCTCCAAAAATCTGTCCTGGTCCACCCACTTCAACTCTACCACCAAGAAAGCACAACAGCGTCTGTACTTCCTCAGGAAACTACGGCAATGCAGCATGTCCACATTAAATCTTACCACCTTTTACAGATGCACCATAAAAAGCATCCTATCTGGCTACCATCACAGCCTGGTATGGCAACTGCACGGCCCAAGACCGCAAGAAACTTCAGAGAGTTGTGAACACAGCCCAGTTCAGCATATAAACCTGCCTCCCATCCATTGACTCTCTCTACACCTCTTGCTACCTGGGGGAAAGAGGGCAGCATAATGAAAGACCCCTCCGGCTTACTCACTCTTCCAACTTCTTCCATCGGGGAGGAGATACAAAAGTCTGAGAACACCCTCAAAAACAGCTTTTTCCCCACTGTTACCAGACTCCTAAACGACCCTCTTATGGACTGATCTCATTAACACTACACCCCTGTATGCTTCACCCGATTCCGGTGTTTATGTAGTTACATTGTGTACCTTGTGTTGCCTATTATGTATTTTCTTTTATTTCCTTTCATGTACTTAAATGATCTGTTGAGCTGCTTGCAGTAAAATACTTTTCACTGTATCTTGGTACACGTGACAATAAACAAATCCAATCCAAGTATGCTATAGTTGAATATCTACTAGTGAAAATCCCACAAGCCCACATCCATACATGGAATAGGAACGCCTATGTAAACATGTCACACTATAAGATAACCACCTGCTTCAGTGGTGTGGCGTGGAGCAAAGGTTTCCATGAGAAGCGGGTTGGAAGGACCTGCAGACACGAGGGATTTCCTGTTTTGGACACTTGTCTGTAAATTGGGCACATATTGTACTAGTTTTCGGAAGTGAATTTGTTGCTTAAGTGTCTATTCCAACTCATTTGGACATTGCTGAACATAAAATCTGCCTCGATACAGCAGAATTGGGCTGTGTCAGAACGTAAATCCTTTATTTCATTAACATTACTGATATATTTAAGAACAGCCCCTCAGTGAAGTTTTATTAACAGCTGAAAATGGCTGTAATAAAAGAAATAAGCATTTTAATTGGAGTTTAGTTCTCCTGATTTTAAAATTGAAAATGACTTTAAGCACACAACTAGTTACATTTCAGATTTCCAGCATCCCAATTGGCTTCCAGCCAATTGTTTTAAATGAGCACAAACAATGGTTAAAAACCCAGTTTCCACTTGAAATTCCTCAATCTTTTGCATTAATTTGGGCAGATTTCAAGTGTATGCACAGTGGCTCCAGTTAGATGGTACAAAAAATAAATGTGCACAAACATAAATGTGCACGACTAAAAACATTTAAACTCACTCATCCTAAAAGCTGTAAAAAAAAATACATTGCTAACTGGTTCTGGGGAAGAAAACTTAAGATTTAGCTACAATTAAAACCCTCACGCAGTGTGTTAGAGCAGTTATTCAACAGCCCGGTGCCGTTTGAAGTACACATTTCAATATGCTGCACTGATATTTCGGAGCAGTTGTTGATTATTTCATGTTTCCAATGAAATTAGCTATATTAGAAAGTCTGACCAATGTTCCAGAAATTTGGGTCTGGGCGCTTAATAAACGGGAAGACAGAAATGGCCAACGGTCAGCAAAACCATGATGTGGATCAGATGATTAAAAAACTCCAAAACACAAGTCAGTAAGCAGGGTGTTGCTACCTTCCATACGGTAGAAAATATTGAAATACCAATATGGGGGCGAGGATAAGTAATTAAAGTGTGATCAGAATTATTGCTAAAACAGAATATGGAGATTATAACTGAGAGATTGAAGCTCGCTTTGCCAAACATGTGTTTACAGTCAGATATCGGACACAATGAGATCCTCAGTGAACCTCCGATAAATAGTCCTGGCACGAGTGCAGAATTACGGCAACTTGAACATCATACTGACCTTGTTGTAATATTGCACGCGAGGATTGGAGGCAGCTTCCTCATCCTCCACTCGGATCAGTCTATCCAGAAATTCCTCCCTCCCCACTGCTGCAGCAGCATCAGAGAAACACTCCAGTGCCTGGGGAAAGGAGCAAAGATATGTCATGAAATCAGGTATATGTTTCTATGGTCCCCAATCACTGTCCCCTGCCCCATACCGCCCCCCGCCATCCCCTGATCCCCACCCCACATAGCCCCCAGATCCCCGCCCCGCACCGGCCCCCCAATCACAGACCACCGCCCCACACCGGTCACTAATCACAGATTCCCGCCCCACATCATCCCCCGATCATAGATCCCCGCCCCCACATCGGTCCTCCGATCACAGACCCCCGCCCCACACTATCCCCCGATCACAGATCCCCGCCTTACCCTGCCCCCCGATCACAGATCCCCGCCCCACACCGGCTTCCGATCACAGACCCCCTCCCCACACCATCCCCCGATCACAGATCCCCGCCCCACACCATCCCCGATCACAGACCCCCGCCCCACACCAGTCCCCGATCACAGATACCCATCCCACACCGGTCCCCCGATCACAGATACCTGTCCCACACCAGTCACTAATCACAGATCCCCGCCCCACACCGGCTTCCGATCACAGACCCCCTCCCCACACCATCCCCCGATCACAGATCCCCGCCCCACACCATCCCCCGATCACAGATTCCCGCCCCACACCATCCCCCGATCACAGATCCCCGCCCCACATCGGTCCTCCGATCACAGACCCCCGCCCCACACTATCCCCCGATCACAGATCCCCGCCTTACTCTGCCCCCCGATCACAGATCCCCGCCCCACACCGGCTTCCGATCACAGACCCCCTCCCCACACCATCCCCCGATCACAGATCCCCGCCCCACACCGGCTTCCGATCACAGATCCCCGCCCCACACCATCCCCCGATCACAGATCCCCGCCCCACACCATCCCCCGATCACAGACCTCCGCCCCACACCATCCCCCGATCACAGACCCCCGTCCCACACCGGTCCCCCAATCACAGATACCCGTACCACACCAGTCCCCCGATCACAGATACCCGTCCCACACCAGTCCCCCGAATACAGATACCCGCCCCCCCCCCTCCCCTTACCGGTCCCCCGATCACAGATACCCGTCCCACACCGGTCCCCCGATCACAGATACCCGCCACCCCCCCCCACCAGTCCCCCGATCACAGATACCACCCCCCACCGCCCACACCAGTCCCCCGATCATAGATACCCGCCCCCCCCCCCCCCCCCCCCCCCCCACCCACCAGTCCCCAGATCACAGATACCCGCCCCACACCGGTCCCCCGATCACAGATACCCGCCCACACCGGTCCCCCGATCACAGATACCCGTCCCACACCGGTCCCCCGATCACAGATACCCGTCCCACACCGGTCCCCCGATCACAGATACCCGTCCCACACCGGTCCCCCGATCACAGATCCCCGCCTTACTCTGCCCCCCGATCACAGATCCCCGCCCCACACCGGCTTCTGATCACAGACCCCCTCCCCACACCATCCCCCGATCACAGACTCCCTCCCCACACCATCCCCGATCACAGATCCCCGCCCCACACCATCCCCCGATCACAGACCCCCTCCCCACACCATCCCCCGATCACAGACTCCCTCCCCACACCATCCCCCGATCACAGATCCCCACCCCACACCATCCCCCGACCACAGACCCCCCCCCCCCCCACCACCAGTCCCCTGATCACAGATCCCCGCGCCACATCTGTCTCCCGATCACAGATACAATCTCACCTTCTGTCCTTCACCCGTTGACAGGTAACACTGTCCCAGCACAAACCGTCGCGAACCCACATTAACCTCACACCAGGGCTGCAGCAGCCGGACATATTCCTTTGGAATTGAGAACATGTTTTCATGACCAAGTCCAACAGTCTTATCAAACAACATGAATTAGTTCAATCCAGCAATGTACCATCAACGATGCCATAAATGATATAAATAATTGAACATAGAACATAGAACAGTACAGCACAGAACAGGCCCTTCGGCCCTCAATGTTGTGCCGAGCCATGATCACCCTACTCAAACCCACGTATCCACCCTACACCTGTAACCCAACAACCCCCCCTTAACCTTACTTTTCATTAGGACACTACGGGGAATTTAGCATGGCCAATCCACCTAACCAGCACATATTTGGACTGTGGGAGGAAACCGGAGCACCCGGAGGAAACCCACGCACACAGGGGGAGGATGTGCAGACTCCACACAGACAGTGACCCAGCCGGGAATCGAACCTGGGACCCTGGAGCTGTGAAGCATTTATGCTAACCACCATGCTACCCTGCTGCCCTCTGTAACATCGGGCAGAAAGGCAATGGCGGCAGGGAGCTCATAATAATAGAAACCAGCTTATATAGTTAACCTTGGCATATGCTCATTGCATCAACTGGGGGAGGTTGCATACATTAGCCATATACCTACCCACTGCCATTCACACCCATGATATCTGACAGAATTGTCTTAACTAATATCACATAGAGTCCCATTAAAGCTCCGACAAAGTAGATTAACATCGGTAGAATCATATACACATGGAGCTCGACCATCTGTGCACACCAAGTGAAATGAGGTTAGAGGTCACAGAATCACATTGTACAGGTAAATGTGTACACACCATATGAGAACAACATCTTGCTGCTTTGGGCAGCTACCCTCCAACACACCATTCTGCCACACCTACCCCATCCAGCCCACCAGCACCCCATCATCAAATACCACCCACCCCAGCTCCTCCAGCCCGCCTGCCGAGCCAGACATCACCCCACAGCCCAGCCGGAGTGTGATATTACAGGAGGTGGAAATAGGCAGTCTAAGTGATGGTGCATATACAAGGTCAGAAACCCATTTAGAGTTCAAATAGAAGATAGAGGTTGTGACCAGACTGGCTTAATCTCAAAGTTTTGCCAGGGACAGGAATGGAGTTTGGAGCAGGAACTGAAAACAATATACAGAACATTTCTGTTCATCCAGCAATAGATTTTGATATGCAATCTGTTAATTTGGCAACAATGAAATAGGGAGGGGCAGTGGTGAAGTAAAATTGGGTATAAGTCAGTGAACATGTGAAAACTATAATTCGGTGTTTTTTCTTAAAATAAATTTAGAGTACCCAATTCCTTTTTCCCCCCAATTTAGGGGCAATTTCGTGTGGCCAACCCACCTAGCCTGCACATCTTTGGGTTGGAAGTGAGACCACGCAAACATGGGGAGATTGTGCAAACTCCACATGGACAGTGATCCAGGGCCAGGATCAAGCCCAGATCCTCAGCGCCTGAGGCAGCCGTGCTAACCACTGAGTCAACGTGCTGCCTCAATAATTCGCTGTTGCCAAGGGGCAGCATATAGATGAGAAATGTAGGGGACCAAGGACAGAGTCTTTACACCCAAGGTAATGGCACAGGAGCCGGAAGAGAAGATATTGCAAGTGGTCCTCGGCTACGATTCAATAAATTAGAATAGGACCAGGTGAGAGCAGTCCCACCCAGCTGGGTGGTGTTGGAGGATGGTGGGGTCAACCATGCCAAGGACGAGGAAGGAAAGTTTACATCTGTCACAGTCACAATGCCTGTTGTGAATTTTGATAAGAGCCGTTATAGTAATGGGAACCTGATTGGACTGGACGGAAACAAACAGGAGTTTTGAAAAAGCTGTGAATGGAATCGGGGAGTGACAACATGATCAAGAACCAGCAAGAGTACACAATGAAGGCTGTAAGTATTACCAACCTGGAGCTGTACATATTGACAATGTCCCATGAGAAACTCCGGAAACAGAAAACTGACGTTATTCGCCCATTTGAATAGCAGTTAAGGAAATAGGAGGGTATCATTGGAAAAGATCATACTGATGGGACACTGAGGAAGTATCACAAACTATACTTCAAACAAGTAGGGAACCTATATCACCTGCACAACAACTCTTGAGTACACAAGGGATCTGTAAATTCTGCCTGTTCTGTCCTGTCTCCATCATTGAGACTCTGGCCTCAGGCCTACTCTTTGGAACTCTCTTCCTAAACCTCTCCTACCTTCTCAGAATTTCTCAGTCAATCCTGAATCATATTCCCTAACATGCCCTCTTCTCATATGCAGCATCACCTAGATTGAACACATAGCTGGTTACAGATAGTCACAATGCCGTACAGAGGAAGGATATAAATACTGCAGGAGGTGGCTGGTAAGGGCAATACCAATCTGTGTCCAGCTGATCAGTGGCTGGTTTAAAGGACTATTTGCCTGGGACAGTAACCGGGAAAGAATGTGTTTCCTGGCCACATTCTGGTAGAACGATTCCACTACTGTCCTTGGGCCGGTGGCTGGAAAACAGGAACAGAAATTCATCAGCATTACACTAAACATGTTAGAAAACAGGTCAATACAAGGTAAACCAACTGCCCATATTAACCAAACCCATCATCATCAGCAATTGGCTGGAGACTGAAAGACATGACCAGAAATCACATGAACTCGAGCTGGAAACCCACTGGTACCTTATGATCCAGATGCTGCCACACTTAGTGCCTGTTCATACAGTCCGAAAGGCAGCAGTGACCCGAGTTGATGGGCTGAACTATTTTTTCACATTGTAACTGAAGACAGGCAGGTCAAATACAAGTCGGAAAGTCAGACAAGAGGAGACTGCTTAGCCGGTGAAACATTTTGTACAGCACGCTGACTAACCCACCCCAAACCTCTGCCCTTAAACCCTTACATGCTGACCCTATGTCTCGTGGCATGTAGTTTCCTCTAAAAGAGCCCGATTGTTTCTGTTTTCATTAGCTTTTCCGTACATTACTCTCTCAAGAAATGCAATGTGACATCTTCTGCATAACTGTACCATATTACAGTGCACTTCCTCCTAAACACCCACAGGTCATTACCCAGTCAAGCAGCCACTAGAGGGAAGGGGTTTGGCACATATACCCACCTGGCCGCTGTGATGTTAAGGCATTAGCATCCGTCAGTTCCAA
This sequence comes from Scyliorhinus canicula, assembly GCF_902713615.1. Taxonomy (NCBI): domain Eukaryota; kingdom Metazoa; phylum Chordata; class Chondrichthyes; order Carcharhiniformes; family Scyliorhinidae; genus Scyliorhinus; species Scyliorhinus canicula. Next base: position 104,097,651 of record NC_052154.1, read on the forward strand.
CACGGACAACTGTCGCAGGTTCGATTCCCTGAAACCACACAAAGTGTTAGTTTGTTTCTTTCTCCCACTGCTCTCGTGTCTTGTCATTTTAACACTTGCCTACACAGACAACTCCCTTTCCATCCATTGGGTGTACACAGACCAGGCAACAAACGTCTCAACAAATTTTTGTATTTCTCCATGGGATGGGGTGTTGCTGGCAAGGCCAACATTTGTTGCCCTTCCCCAATTATCCTTAAGACGGCGGTAAGCCATCATCTTGAACTACTGCGGTCCATGTGGTGTAGGCACTCCCACAGTGCTGATGGGAAATTCCTGTAGCGGTTTTATAAATAAAAGTCACTTGCTCTCCCCATTTCAGAAGGCAGCTAAGAGTCAACCACATTGCTTTGGGCCTGGATTTACATGAAGGCCAGACCAGGTAACGACAGATTTCCTTCCCCGCAATCAGTAAACCAGATGGGTATTTAAAACAATCGATACCTGTTTTGTGGCACCATTACAAAGACTTGCTACCAATTCCAATTTTTTTTATTAATTAAATCCAAATTTCATCAGCTGCTGTGGTTGTATTTCAACCCATGTCCCCAGAACATTAGACTGGGCTTCTGAATTCCCAGTCCAGTGACACTATCACTTCACCACTAAATGGTACCCAGAAACTGGTGTTCGGATCACTGCTGGATTATAGCTCCAGTTCACCCTGGAGAACAAGCGAATGTTGAGTGTTTTCTCCACTTGGGACCCTCTGCTGGTGCTGCTCTCAATTACCCAGCGCAGAACAAGTCACATATTGCCCAAGGCTAGGAATGAATATGCTCCTGAGTGCAACACTTGCTCCTTTATATACCTATTGTGTTGCCTCTCAGCTTGATTTTAATTGAACAAACTACCTCAGCCCCAACTTAAGATGTACCCCTCATTTTCGAAACCAGCCACATTGTACTTAAGACACATTGGAAAAGACCTTTTACCTTCCTCTCTCAAATCTGGTCAGGGCCCAGAGATGAACTGTGTGTTTGACACATGACCTGATCTACTCTCAATTATGCAACGAGAATTAAATCCCCTTAAAAAGGCACTTAAATGAGTGGGTGGCATCATGATAAATGAGAGTCTTCATACAAAGTCAAGCTATAAGCAACCGAGGGACCATTATGGTTAAAATTCAAGCAAGATACAAGAATCTTTTGAACATTTTTTCCCCCTTTCTTCCTCACACTCCCGATTGTACTTACAGCGTGTCAATGGGCACCACTGAGGCCAAGGAACGACTAGCCCACCTCACCACATAGTAAGAACACACGAGGAGAGATGTCCGGGGAATGAGATCCTGTTGGAGCTGCAAGAGATACCCTCCAGCTCCCAAATTCACCTGAAGGGCAGCACACAGTTTAGGATTTAACAAATCGCTCTCGGTTTACATGTTCAAAAAATTTACCGAATTTCATAACTTCAGCAAGTTCAAATTACTAAACTAGCTTCAAACTGTGAGATAATATTGGTCTCATCTGTATGGTCTCTGGGCGTGGAGATTGCTTCAAAAGGAATGCCCCGACCCCACATTCAATGTTCGGAATACATGCGATCAACAGAAAGTGAAAACACAATTGACTACACTCACCCTGAACAAACAACCACCTAAGGGACATGGTTACTTTGGAATGCAAACTTTTTTCTGTATCCAAGCATTAATAATGGAAACAGAATATACCGCAAACCAATAATAAATAGAGAACATACATTGTTATTTTAGAGTCCCAGAGGACCATAGGCTTCACCCCTCAGAGAGCTGACTGGTGGTGATTTAACCCGAGGGTCACCACATCTCAGGTGAGTGAAAGGTTGAGAAGGTGGGCCTTCATGAATAACCTCAGCTGGTGCAGGAATTGAAGCCGCGCTGTTGCTTCGCTCCACATCACGAACCAACCATCCAGCCAACTGAGCTAACCCACCAGCAGAAGGTACATCACAGCCAATCAGATACACTTGAGACCAACTGTTAGTCACCAGTAATCAGGAGCTAGAAGGGTTAAGCAGTACACATCCTGGAAGGGTACGTGACTAATGAGGTGATGAGGATACTTACACTGTCCCCAAGGTGCAACATTAGCTGCTCCAGGATCAGCAGGTCACGACAGATGAGAAACCGAGTCATGGACATGTGGTATGCTGCCTGACACACAATATTAATGGCAACATTGCTGCCATAAAATTGAGCCATGTTCATCCGGATGTGCAGAGGCTGGACTGGATAAAGTAGAACGAAAACAAGTGAAGAGGGCACTCAGTCAACCACATACATCTACCACGCTGCTTTAACTCAACATTATTGCATCTGCACAGTTCCTCCGAGACTTTTCCCTATATGGTTGATGCTTTGTAAGCACAAAGTTGGACAAAGAAATATTTTTGATAAGAGCTTCCTTCTCATTGAGGAGGCTCCAATCTGCTCTGAAAACTTGGCACATATTTTGACAGCTGTGGCAAATTTCACCACAGCAGCTGAAACAATCCACGGCATCTCCCAATGTTATGGTTGGCCGTGCATAACAAGCCAACCTTGGTCAAAAAGGATGACCACTTCCTGGATCTCCCAGATCTTAAAAAAATTTCCAGAATCCGAATCTGGATCTTTATTAAAGAACAACCACCCGTTCTTCCTTCCTCCGGGTGCACCGGTTTCCTCCTACAGTCCAAAGATGTGCAGGTTAGGTGGATTAGTCATGCGAAATTGCCCCTTTGTGTCCAAAAGGTTAGGCGGGGTTACTGGGCTATGGGGACAGGGTGGAGGCGTGGGCTTAAGTAGGGTGCTCTTTCCAAGGCCAGTGCAGACTTGATGGGCCGAATGGCCTCCTTCTGCACTGTAAATTCAATGATTCCCCATCTGTGCACCAAGTTTCATTGAAATCTGCCCATCAGTTTGAAATATATGGTGTACAAACAAATAGACTAACAAATGAGCAAAACAATTTCTCATGCACACTTTCAGTGAAGATAAATAAAACAAGTTTCAAGGGAATACTAAAATCCAATGGGCTGACAGCATACCTGGCAATAATCTAATGAAGTGTCAACAGGATCATAAAGGTCTATATCTGTATCTAGCGTCCCTGCTATCAAGTGTTAATAATGCAGCTACTCGGATGTGGGACGAGGTACAAGCAGATAGGGCACTCTGGGGTATTGCCATTCATCTGCCAGTAGCAGGGGAATGGGAACCGGATTTGTAGTCCAGCAACTAAGGAAGCCGATATTCAGGACGCCAAAGCACGTAGTGATGCAGTGGGGAAGGTAACACTGACAAAGGAGAGTACTTGCAGGCAAGGAGATGGGTTGAAGTGTGTATACTTTAATGCAAGAAGCATCAGGAATAAGGTGGGTGAACTTAAGGCATGGATCGGTACTTGGGACTACGATGTGGTGGCCATCACGGAAACTTGGATAGAAGAGGGGCAGAAATGGTTGTTGGAGGTCCCTGGTTATAGATGTTTCAACAAGATTAGGGAGGATGGTAAAAGAGGTGGGGCAGGGGGTGGCATTGTTAATTAGAGATAGTATAACAGCTGCAGAAAGGCAGTTCGAGGGGGATCTGCCTACTGAGGTAATATGGGTTGAAGTCAGAAATAGGAAAGGAGCAGTCACCCTGTTGGGAGTTTTCTATAGGCCCCTCAATAGCAGCAGAGATATGGAGGAACAGATTGGGAAACAGATTTTGGAAAGGTGCAGAAGTCACAGGGTAGTAGTCATGGGTGACTTCAACTTCCCAAACATTGAGTGGAAACTCTTTAGATCAAATAGTTTGGATGGGGTAGTGTTTGTGCAGTGTGTCCAGGAAGCTTTTCTAACACAGTATGTAGATTGTCCGACCAGAGGGGAGGCCATATTGGATTTAGTACTTGGTAATGAACCAGGGAAGGTGATAGATTTGTTAGTGGGGGAGCATTTTGGAGGTAGTGACCACAATTCTGTGACTTTCACTTTAGTTATGGAGAGGGATAGGTCCATGCAACAGGGTAAGGTTTACAATTGGAGGAAGGGTAAATACAATGCTGTCAGACAAGATTTGAAGTGCAGAAGTTGGGAACATAGGCTGTCAGGGAAGGACACAAGTGAAATGTGGAACTTGTTCAAGGAACAGGTACTGCGTGTCTTTGATATGTATGTCCCTGTCAGGCAGGGAAGAGATGGTCGAGTGAGGGAACCATGGTTGACAAGAGAGGTTGAATGTCTTGTTAAGAGGAAGGAGACGACTTATGTAAGGCTGAAGGAACAAGGTTCAGACAGGGCGCTGGAGGGATACAAGATAGCCAGGAGGGAACTGAAGAAAGGGATTAGGAGAGCTAAGAGAGGACATGAAAAATCTTTGGCAGGTAGGATCAAGGAAAACCCCAAGGCCTTTTACACATATGTGAGAAATATGAGAATGACTAGAGCGAGGGTAGGTCCGATCAAGGACAGTAGCGGGAGATTGTGTATTGAGTCTGAAGAGATAGGAGAGGTCTTGAACAAGTATTTTTCTTCAGTATTTACAAACGAGAGGGGGCATATTGTTGGAGAGGACAGTGTGAAACAGACTGACAAGCTAGACGAGATACTTGTCAGGAAGGAAGATGTGTGGTGCGTTTTGAAAAACTTGAGGATAGACAAGTCCCCCGGGCCTGACGGGATATATCCAAGGATTCTATGGGAAGCAAGAAATGAAATTGCAGAGCCGTTGGCAATGATCTTTTCGTCTTCGCTGTCAACAGGGGTGGTACCAGAGGATTGGAGAGTGGCGAATGTCGTGCCCCTGTTCAAAAAAGGGAATAGGGATAACCCTGGGAATTACAGGCCAGTAATGGAAAGGGTACTGAGGGATAGGATTTCTGAGCATCTGGAAAGACACTGCTTGATTAGGGATAGTCAGCACGGATTTGTGAGGGGTAGGTTTTGCCTTACAAGTCTTATTGACTTCTTTGAGGAGGTGACCAAGCATGTGGATGAAGGTAAAGCAGTGGATGTAGTGTACATGGATTTTAGTAAGGCATTTGATAAGGTTCCCCATGGTAGGCTTATGCAGAAAGTAAGGAGGCATGGGATAGTGGGAAATTTGGCCAGTTGGATAACAAACTGGCTAACCGATAGAAGGCAGAGAGTGGTGGTGGATGGCAAATATTCAGCCTGGAGCCCAGTTATCAGTGGCGTACCGCAGGGATCAGTTCTGGGTCCTCTGCTGTTTGTGATTTTCATTAACGACTTGGATGAGGGAGTTGAAGGGTGGGTCAGTAAATTTGCAGATGATACGAAGATTGGTGGAGTTGTGGATAGTGAGGAGGGCTGTCGTCGGCTTCAAAGAGACATAGATAGGATGCAGAGCTGGGCTGGGAAGTGGCAGATGGAGTTTAACCCTGACAAGTGTGAGGTTGTCCATTTTGGAAGGACAAATATGAATGCGGAATACAGGGTTAACGGTAGGGTTCTTGGCAATGTGGAGGAGCAGAGAGATCTTGGGGTCTATGTTCATAGATCTTTGAAAGTTGCCACTCAAGTGGATAGAGCTGTGAAGAAGGCCTATGGTGTGCTAGCGTTCATTAGCAGAGGGATTGAATTTAAGAGCCGTGAGGTGATGATACAGCTGTACAAAACCTTGGTCAGGCCACATTTGGAGTACTGTGTGCAGTTCTGGTCGCCTCATTTTAGGAAGGATGTGGAAGATTTGGAAAAGGTGCAAAGGAGATTTACCAGGATGTTGCCTGGAATGGAGAGTAGGTCATACGAGGAAAGGTTGAGGGTGCTAGGCCTTTTCTCATTAGAGCGGAGAAGGATGAGGGGCGACTTGATAGAGGTTTATAAGATGATCAGGGGAATAGATAGAGTAGACAGTCAGAGACTTTTTCTCCGGGTGGAACACACCAGTACAAGGGGACATAAATTTAAGATAAATGGTGGAAGATATAGAGGGGATGTCAGAGGTAGGTTCTTTGCCCAGAAAGTAGTGGGGGCATGGAATGCACTGCCTGTGGAAGTAGTTGAGTTGGAAACGTTAGGGACCTTCAAGCGGCTATTGGATAGGTACATGGATTAGGGTAGAATAATGGAGTGTAGATTAACTTCTTCTTAAGGGCAGCACGGTAGCATTGTGGATAGCACAATTGCTTCACAGCTCCAGGGTCCCAAGTTCGATTTTGACTTGGGTCACTGTCTGTGTGGAGTCTGCACATCCTCCCTGTGTGTGCGTGAGTTTCCTCCGGGTACTCCGGTTTCCTCCCACAGTCCAAAGATGTGCAGGTTGGGTGGATTGGCCATGAAAAATTGCCCTTAGTGTCCAAAATTCTATGATTAACCTAGGACAAAAGTTCGGCACAACATCGTGGGCCGAAGGGCCTGTTCTGTGCTGTATTTCTCTATCTCTAGCCAATTCAGAGCAGAAATCTAGGAGGTGGTCATCCTTTTTGACCAAGGTTGGCATGTTCTGCACGGCCAACCACAGAAAGGAAAGAGGACAATACCCTGACTTGCCCATCTACAACATACAGGCAACATTTTCAGACAGCAAAAAAAAAAATGTATTTCTCTTAATGCAATCAATATGCACTGCAATGGTAAGAGTGCAGTTAACATCAGAACCACTAAGTGAAACTACAAAGTAATAAGAATCATTCTAGTCTATTCTCATCTCCTTCCACGATGACTACAGCAGTAAAGTTTCAGGTAGATCAGCTCCTATAGCTCCAACGCAACTAGCACCATCATTGTCCAATGGGGTCTTTATTAATAACACGAGGCTGAAAGCCTCTGCTGCTTCTTAATCCATACTATTTTATCGGTTCAAAAGTTAAAATATGAGGGAGCATAACTCTACCAGGAAGACAGAGGGCCACAGTCAACCTCTTATCCCACAGCACAGATACCACAATGCACTCTAACACATATGGCCCATAAAGGCATGTGGAGGGCAAGTCCACAGTTAATTACTGAAGCAATGCTGTTTGTTTACCAAGTTGGTCAAAAGCAGATCAGGTTCTGCTGGACTTCTACATTTTCAGTTTCCTACACACAGACTAACACCAGCAATCACCACATACCATCGCCTATATCCAGGTCACCCTCATGGTCCATTTCACGCAGAAGCAGCTGGATGATGTTCCCTGGGTTACGGATATCCTGCAATTTACTTTGAAGCTCCATATGTGTCTCACTATGAAAAACAAGAGGGAGAGGAACAATTAAACTGATCCTTGGCTCTTGCTTCACAATCCAGTGAGGAAGAGCTGCAGTGAGACAATCCAGTAATCAGAAATACAACTAGACAAGCTGGAGGAGCAAGAAAACTCCAGAACATTCTAGACCCTTGCTCATATCACTGCTTTTTATTTCTGAAGAGTCCGTGCTCATTCAGCACTCGCTACAACTGAGCATATTTCAACAGCTTCTCCCTGCCCAGCGATCTCTGCCAACAAGGACAAGAACAGCAAGATCTTGAGAACACCGTCATCTGCTCCTTCACTATTAATGGAGAATTAAGTAATCCCTATTCAGTACCACTGTGGGGGAATCATCCACCACAAGGACAGCAGTGGGCCAAGGGAGCAGGCTAATTTAGGGGGGATGCCATTTATGGTAGTGAGGGATAGGTTTAGGTATTTGGGGATTCAGGCAAGGGAATGGACGAGGCTCCATAAGTGGAACTTAACGAAGCTGGTGGAGGAAGCCAGGGTGGATCTTAAGAGGTGGGATACACTGCACTTAACACTGGTGGGGAGGGTCCAAGTGGTGAAACTTAATATTCTGTCAAGGTTCTTGTTCATATTTCAGGCTCTCCCAACCTTTATATCAAGGCCTTTTTTTCGGAAAGTGGACACGATTATTTCAGACTTTGTATGGGCAGGGAAGGTGCCACGGGTGGCTGCTACAGAGGTAAAGGCAGCAGGGGGGGGTTGGTGTCGCCAAACTTGCTTCGTTATTATTGGGTGGTGTGGATAAGGTGCGGCGGTGGTGAGAAGAAGGGGTGGAGTGGGCTTGGATGGAGGAGGAATCATGTAAGGGGTCTAGTTTGAGGGCTATGGTGATGGCAGCGCTGCCAATGGCTCAGAGTAAGTATTCAGGGAGCCCAGTGGTGCAGTCCACGGTGAAGATATGGAATCAGTTGAGGAGGCATTTAAGGGTGGAAGGGATGTCGGTGCTAACGACGCTGTGCGAGAATCATGAGGGGGGGGCTGGTCAAGGTGAGGGAACTGTATTTGGAGGAAGGGTTCGCCATACTGGAGGAGAGAAGGGAGAGGTAAAGCTGCCAAGGGGGAGTGAATTCAGGTATCTGCAGGTTAGGGACTTTGCGCGAAAGGTCTGGAGGGAGTTCCCTAGGTAGCCTGGATACATAGGCTGCTGGAGGGATTGTTGTTGCTTCCAGATGTGGAAGGTGTCATGAGAATGTCACTAGGAAATGTTTGTCTGCTCACGTTACTGCAGTAATGTCAGAGTGTGGGTGGAGCTGAGCTCTGGCTCTGCTTTTTATTTTCACTTTGAGAAAAGCTTGGGTGTGTCTGTGGTTTTTTGGGTTTCTTTTCAGTGTTGGAGCTGAAGCCAGACATAGCAGGTGTACTGTTGTTCTCTCTGCCATGAAAAGACTATCACTTGATCATTTGGTGAATTCAGAGTAAAATGTTCTTAGTGAATTTAAACCTTGTGCTTCTGTTAAAAGGTGTTTATTTTGTCTTCGGTATGTTTGGGAATTTATTAAGGATTACTAAGCGTTGTATTCTTTGGGGGTTATATTTGAATTGATGGTTGCTAAGACGTTCACTATGTTTTTAAAAGGGTAACTTGAGTTCATAGAATAAACATTGCTTTGCTTTAAAAAAATACTTTTCCATTTCTGCTGTACCACACCTGTAGAGTGGACCATGTGCTCCCCATACCACAATCTATTAAAAGTTGTGGGTCAGGTGAACTCCATGATACACTTTGAGTTCTCTAAACCCTGGCCCATAACAAAGGGGAGGGGAGAATTGGGGATTCTGAATGAGCACGGCTGGGGGAGCAGTGAGGCGAGCGGATGGTGAAGATCAAGGAGAAATGGGAAGCAGAGTTGGGAGGTGAGATCAATTGGGGAGTATGGAGTGAGGCACCGCGCAGAGTCTTATGCAAGGATGAGTCTGATACAGTTTAAGGTGGTGCACAGGATGCATATGACTCGGGTGAGAATGAGTGGGTTGTTTCAGGGGGATAGCAGGTGAGTGTGAGAGCTGTGGGCTGGGGGCCAGCGAATCACACACACTCATTTTGGGGTTGCGAAAAATTGGGAAGATTCTAGGTGGGAGTGTTTGCGATCTTAGCCAGAATAGTGGAGGGGGTGGTGGACCCGGACTCTTTGGTGGCGATATTTGGCGTTTCAGAGAAGCCAGAGCTCATGGAGAGGAGGAAGGTTGATGTCATGGCCGATTGCACAACGACAAATTTTTGCTGGAGTAGCCGTCGGAATCGCCACCAGGAGCAGCGGCTTGGTTGAGTGACCTGTACGACTTTGTTCGGTAAGAGAGGATAAAGTATGAGTTAAGGGGCTCTTCAGGGGGGTTTGAGAAAAGGTGGGGGATGTTTGTGACCGTGTTTGAGGGGTTGTTCGTTGGTGAAAAAGGGACACTGCTCACTGTGATTAACCTGCTCCCACTCATGAGTGGGCCCACCTAAACAATCATTTGAACATGCTCCTGCAGGATAGCTGCCACTTCTATCATACCACAGCAAGATCCCAATGCCTTCCAATGAGGGAATGAGAAGTAAGGCAAGGAATTAAATTATACTGTGGGCAGCTGTTATGGGCCAGGGTTTAGAAAACCCCAAAGTGTAGCATGGAGTTCACCTAACCCACAACTTGTAATAGATTGTGGTATGGGGAGCACACGGCCCACTCTACAGGTATGGTACAGCAGACATGGACCAGTGGTGTTTTAAAACAAAACAATGTTTATTCTATTAACTCAAGTTAACCTTTTTAAAACAGTGAATATCTTAGCAACCAGTAATCAAATACACCCCCCAAAGAATACAACACTAAATAACCTGTATGTTGTCCTTTTAACATCCAAAATACTTAACAAACCTTCAAACAGGAGCACATTAGCTTTATATTCAATACTGAGACCTTTTTACAATTCTGAGTTCACCCAAATAATCCATAGTCTTTTGATGGCAGAGATCAGCAACAGTGCAGCTCACTTTTAACTTCAGATTCAGCTCACTGAAAAACACACACCCAAGCTTTCTCAAACTGTATTTGAAAGTAGAGCTCAGCTCCACTCATACTCTGACATCACTGCAGTAATATGAGCAGCTTCATTTCTTAAAGGTACATTTCTTAAACATCCATTTCATAAAGGGTACTCTCATATGGCAGCAGCACAGTGGGTAGCAATGTTGCTTCACTGCGCCAAGGTCCCAGGTTCAATTCCCGGGTTGGGTCACTGTCTGTGTCGCGTCTGCGTGGGTTTCCTCCGAGTGCTCCGGTTTCCTCCCACAAGTCCCGAAAGACATGCTGTTAGGTAATTTGGGCATTCCGAATTCTCCCTCTGTGTACTCGAACAGGTTTTTCCACAGTAACTTCACTGAACTGTAAATGTAAGCCCAAGTGTGACAATAAAGATTATTATCCCATTACAACGAACAATGACCAACTTGGAGTTAGGCATGTTTGGCAGAAGCTTCTTATCAAACAGTATCCTTTGTCCAAGTAAAGAGCAAGATTTAAGGACAAACAAAATATGGTGCAATTTTACTCACGTGTCTCTGGCCAGGAGGTATTCCAGGATTTGCTCTGCAGCCTTTTCAGGGGGGTGTAGATGGCTCACTGCTGTTTCCATCAATGAGGCCATTTCCAGAGTGATGGAGTCTCCCACAAGCCTGAGACACTGCACTAATCGATGCAGGTCCCTCGCTACATCTGGATCTAAAGAGGCAGAAATAAAACCCATTACAATTTAGACACATTTTAGTCATCATGAGATGGTTAAGGGGGCCAGAAACTTGGATGAAAGCGAATTAAAATTCAAAACCAACAAATTGCAATGCGCTGGTCTAAAAACAAAAATCAACAAACCCAGGGAGTTTTCTCAACAGACAGATAATGGGGGAAAGGCAGACAGAGCATGGGAAAATACTCCAAAGGATTGCAGCAATATCATGTTGTATTCGCACATAATCTTCAATCAAACCTTGGATTATCACTTGATGGCCATCAGGAGACCCCTTGCAATCTGTCCAATTCAAACCTGCTGCTACTAGTTGGATGGGTGGATGGATAAACACTCTGGCACACCATTCTCAATACACAATGTCGAACAGGTTTAATTTCTACACAGCAAGAGGTTGTCTCCTGGAATAGGCTGTCTCTGGATTATATTCTGTGTGGCTAGAACTCCTGAAAGGCAATCATCTGTGCGGAGTGAAGATAGTTAGGTTAATCCCAGAGTTGAGGGGATTGGATTATTTGGAGAGATTGAGTAGACTGGGACTGTACTTGTTGGAATTTAGAAGGATTGGGGGGGGGGGGGGGGGGGGGGATCTTATAGAAACATGTAAAATTATGAAGGGAATAGATAGGATAGATGCAGCGAGGTTGTTTCCACTGGCAGGTGAAAGCAGAACTAGGGGGTACAGCCTCAAAATAAGGGAGATTTAGGACTGAGCTCAGAAGGAACTTCTTCACCCAAAGGGTTGTGAATCTATGGAATTCCCTGCCCAGTGAAGCAGTTGAGGCTCCTTCATTGAATGCTTTCAAAATAAAGATAGATTTTTGAAGAATAAAGGAATAAAGGGTTATGGTGTTCGGGCGGTAAAGTGGAGCTGGGTCCACAAAAGATCAGCCATGATCTCATTGAATGACAGAGCAGGCTCGAAGGGCCAGGTGGCCTACTCTTGCTTCTAGTGTAGTGTAAAGGGTTAATGGTCACGTTAATGAGGACAATGTTGTTAATGATGACATAAGCATGATATCAGGATCAGAATGTTCAAGAGGGTCCAAAAGAGCAAGACACAGAACATCTGTGTCCATGGAACTAGTTCCTTTTTAAAAATTAAATTTAAAGTACCCAATTTTTAAAAAATTAAGAGGCAATTTAGTGTGGCCAATCCACCTGCCCTTCACATCTGTTGGTTGTGGGGGTGAAACCCACGCAGACACGGAGAGAATGTGAAAACTCCACAAGGACAGTGACCCGGGGCTGGGATCGGACCCAGGTGGCTAACCATTGCGCCACCCAAAACTAGGTACTTATCGTGAAGTCTTTGTAAATAATTCTTCAGGGGCAGCAGGGTAGCATGGTGATTAGCATAAATGCTTCACAGCTCCAGGGTCCCAGGTTCGATTCCCGGCTGGGTCACTGTCTGTGTGGAGTCTGCACGTCCTCCCCGTGTGCGTGGGTTTCCTCCGGGTGCTCCGGTTTCCTCCCACAGTCCAAAGATGTGCGGGTTAGGTGGATTGGCCATGATAAATTGCCCGTAGTGTCCTAATAAAAGTAAGGTTAAGGGGGGGTTGTTGGGTTACGGGTATAGGTGGATACGTGGGTTTGAGTAGTGTGATCATGGCTCGGCACAACATTGAGGGCCGAAGGGCCTGTTCTGTGCTGTACTGTTCTATGTTCTAAATACTTTCAAGAGAAGCTATATACCAGCTGTCTCAAATCAATCTTAGGGAAAACAAACCCACATCAAAACAGAGTTGGAGCTAAGAATCTTAAGAATCGGAGACCACACACAGATTAGTAATCTACAGGTGAGGATTTGGAACAGCTCAAATTTGTGACAAAGAACAAAACTGAAAAGTACCTTGCTGGGAAACAGGGAAACACACAAATGTCGAAAGCCCCTAAACAGCCACTATCCATTCCACAGCCCTTCCAACATACTGAGTTTCTACGGCAAGGACAACGACAGCTTTGGACTGTGGGAGGAAACCGGAGCACCCGGAGGAAATCCACGCAGACTCAGGGATAAAGTGGAGATTCCGCACAGACAGTGACCCAATCAAATCTGGGATCCTGGAACAGAGACACAACTGTGCTAACCACTGTGCTATCCAAGTACTTTGATAAGTACTTCAGTTCTAAGAAGAGTCCAAGCCATTAAACGGGTGATTCAGCCAGAGTAACTAAAAGCTGGGTGAATCAATTGATTCATTTATTGATGACTTGTGTTGATTGGCTTGCATTTATGGTTACATAGCCTTAAGCAAGAGTTAATTCTCGACTACTTGACGATGCGCTTAGGACGGTTGCAATCCAAAGAGGATTTAATGTTAGAGAACAGTTTGCAAGGCAGGCAGAGCTATGACAGAAGAATCGGGGTGTACTTGAGAGATATCGGGGTTTGGGAGGGATCAAAATCAAAGAGGCCATTTGGGTCTGCATCAACCCTCTTGAAAGAGCACCCAGCCTAGGTCCACTCCCCTGTCCTATCCCCCTAACCACATTACCCCACCTATCCTGCAGAATGTTGGACTGTGGAAGGAAACTGGAGCACCTGAAGGAAACCCACGCAGACAGAGGGAGAACGTGAAACTCACACAGTTAGCTATGACCAGAATTGAATCTGGGTCCCTGGGGCTGTGCTACCACTGCGCCACCTTGCTGCTGCAGAAGCAGATGTGCTTGATGAGGCCCTAGATCTCACTACAGTCTTTGACACGACTGTCAATGCTTGTGAAGTCTTTGTTGCCTATTTGGAGGAGAATCATCCTTTCGTTGAAGAAGGTAATAAAGAGATGAACCGGTCTACTTATTCCACTGACGACAGGCTTCAATAATTTCAGGCTGACAGCAGTAAGATATCAAAAACTAATGAGATGCTTAATTCCAAGTTGGATTAAACCAATAGAGGAAGTTAAGAGCATATTAATTTGTGAAAATGTAAGCAGTAGTTCACACCGGAATCTCATCAGCAATACTCAGATACAGGAAAATTTTCTTTCAGTAACGAAAGTACTGATGCCCCAATCACAGAGCTTCTATACTGCAATGCCCATACACCTGAAGAGTACTATGCAGGAATTTCAGAGATCCAGGTCTGGAGGTTTATTCCACTGTTGGTGATGGGGCAATTCTACTTTCTCATGCTGACATAATGATGCCATTGCCTACAGCGGAGCACCTTCACACATGGAAATGATGCCATTACCTACAGAAAGTGAAAACCCTACCCAAGAAATAGTAATCAGGTTAACCTTTCTTATACTGTCTTCCAGATGTTTTACATTTTTTTTTCAATCTGCCAGATTCATTAATGTCTCAGGTATTGAACATTCCTTCTTCACAGAAGCTGAAAGTGCTTCATCATCTTCCTCTCCCCAGTGTGCACCGCTGAAGACAATTACAGAGCGAATGTCAGTTTGTTGCCTTTCTTTTCAAGGGATTGTGATCTTTCACGGTTTCTCTCTTGAATCAGACTCTCCTCGATTGGATTTCACCACCTTTTCAATCAGCCTGTCCCAAAAGCCAAAGCCCAGAAATCAGCTGTTGTGAGAAGCCGCTATCCCACTCCACAAATGTGCTCTCTTTCCAAGATGGAAGGGAACACATATACCCTACACTTCCTCCAAAAGATCCAAAAACACTGTTGAGGATTGAAATCGGTGACAGCGGCAAGTGCAGACTGCCAAGAGGAATTAGGATATAAAAGAAACCTGGCACATGGAAGGGCAGGAATTGGGTGTTAAATGTTCCTGGATGGCATTTAGTAAAGTTAGGAAAGGAAAAGGGGGCAGATGGCGGTATTGATTAAGGAGCTCATTGCAGTGCTAGAGAACGAGGATGCCCCAGCGGTTTCATGGACAGAATCGATTTGGCCAGAGGTAAGGAACAAAAACAATGTAACTTTGTTCCTCAATTACAGACCACTACAGATTAGTGGGAAGATTGCAGAGAAACAAAACTGCAAGGAAATTGCAGAGAGATTTGAAGATTAGAGGGTAATTAGAACAAGGGACTTAAATTATCTGAATATAGACAGGGTCAGTGGTAGTGTAAAGGGCAGGGACGGGTAAGAGTGTGCTCATGAAAACTTTCTACAACAGTATGTTTCCAGTCCAACGTAAAAGGAGCTGGTTCTTGGGAAAGAGATAGGCCAAGCGGATGAAGTGTCAGCAATCATAGAATTTACAGTGCAGAAGGAGGCCACTCGGCCCATCGAGTCTGCACCGGCTCTTGGAAAGAGCACCCTACTCGAGGTCAACACCTCCACCCTATCCCCATAACCCAGTAACCCCACCCAACACTAAGGGCAATTTTGGACACCAAGGGCAATTTATCATGGCCAATCCACCTAACCTGCACATCTTTGGACTGTGGGAGGAAACCGGAGCACCCGGGAGGAAACCCACGCAGACACGGGGTGGATGTGCAGACTCCACACACAGTGACGCAAGCCGGAATCGAACCTGGGATCCTGGAGCTGTGAAGCAATTATGCTATCCACAATGGAAGAACATTTAGGGAATGGAAAACTTGGATGACTGCGGAAAACGACAAAGAACAATCCAGAGTACAAATTATCAACTGGGGTAAAAAGTAACTTCAACGGGCTAAGAAAGGAGCTGGGCCAAATAAATTGGAGCCAACGATTGGCAGGAAAATCTGTAGTTGAACAATGGACTACCTTTAAAGAGATAGATCAGGCAGTCAAGGTACATTCCCTCAAAAGGGGAAGTTAGGGCAAACAAATCCAAAGCTTCTTGGATGACAAAGGAGGTTGAAATTAAGATGAAAAAGTGTGCTTATGATAGATGTAAGGTAGAAAATGTAATCCTGAACCAGGATGACCACGGAAGGGGGGGTGGAAAAGCAAATCAGAGAGACAAAGAGGGAGAATGAAATGAGATTGGCATACAGCAAAAAAAAAGGAATCCCAAAGTGTTCTTTGGGCATATACATAGTAGAAGTGTGATAAAGGAAGGGGGGTCAATTAGCAACCAAAAAGAGAATTTATGTGTGGAAGCAGGGGACATGTCTGAGATAATAAATTTTACCAAGGAAGAAGATGCTACCCAGGCCATGGTGAAAGAGGTAGTTCAGCCACTATGAGGCTTTAGAATTGATAAGGAGGTCAACAGGTTATCTGTACTTAAAGTGGACCAGACACTAGGGCCAGAAGGAATGCACACAAGGATATGGAGGGAAGGGAGTGTGGACATTTCAGACTTCCCCAGACTCAGGGTGGGTGTACACTGTTTTAATTAAACAAATGATCAATAAATTAAACACAAATGACTGGGAATGACAGCCACTGGTGGATCACGAACTCAAAGGAAATTTACAAATTAAAACCAAAGTATCACTCCCGGGGATGACGGCGCGGCCCAGCTCCTACTGGTAGCGGAAGACCCGAAGCGTATTAGTGGACTCCGCGTGCTCCATCTCCAAGACCACCCGGTCATGAATGTAGTCACAGTAGTGGAGAACGGCAGTGGTGTCGGACAACTCACTTGACCACCCACTGCCTGGGCTTAATAACGGCCAACCTGGCGCGGCTTAGGAGCAGGTTTACGGGGATGTCTCCTCCCTTCTCACTCCCCTCCACCAGTTGAAAAGGGGCTGGATTCTCCGCACACCGACGCCGAAATCACAGCCGGCGGGGGGCCGGAGAATCCATTTTCCCCCACACGGAATCAGGACCGGTGCCGGTTCCGATTCTGCAAGCCCCAAAAAGCGGCATACTCCCCCTAGGATCTACCTGCGGTCATTGCCGGAGGGCCACCCCGCCATGCTCCGCCCCAACCGGTTGAAGTCCCGACGGCGTAGATCTAATGTGGTCCAGCCGGGCGGGATACTCAGTCCACGGCCGCCCTGGTCAGGGACAGACCTGCGGTCATCTCCTTCCAAAACAGGTATACCGTTTTGGATACTGTTGGGGGAGATGACTCACCAGCGGAAGGCAGTAGTAGCCAGGCTCATGGCACCGTGTCTGACTCTGCAGCACAGAAGGGCAGGAAAAAGACTGGCAGGGCTATAGTCATAGTGGATTCAATCTTAAGGGGAGTAGACAGGCGTTTCTGTGGTCGAAAACGAGACTCCTGAATGGTATGTTGCCTCCCGGGTGCACGGGTCAGGGATGTCTCAGATCGGCTGCAGGACATACTGAAGGGGAGGGTGACCAGCCAGTTGTCGTGGTGCATATAGGCACCAACGATATAGGTAAAAAAATGGGATGAGGTCCTACAATCAGAATTTAGGGAGTTAGGAGATAAGTTAAAAAGTAGGACCTCAAAGGTAGTAATCTCAGGATTGCTACCAGTGCCACGAAACAGTCAGAGTAGAAATTTAAGAATAGTCAGAATGAATACGTGGCTTGAGAGATGGTGCAGGAGGGAGGGGGTTCAGATTTTTGGGACATTGGAACCGGTTCTGGGGGCGGTGGGACCATTACAAATCGGATGGTCTACACCTGGGCAGGACTGGAACTAATGTCCTCGGGGGTGCTTTTGCTAACACTGTTGGGGAGGTTTTAAACTAATGTGGCAGGGGGATGGGAACCAGATTAGGAAGTTAGAGGTCAGTAAAGAGGCAGCAACTAAAGCCAGTAAGGTACTGGATAATAAACTCAATGTGACTAAGGGGAAGAGTAGACAGGGAAAAGATGATGATCGCAAAGGGACAGGTGGTCTGAGGTGCATTTGTTTTAATGCGAGAAGTGTAGCAGGTAAGGCAGATGAACTTAGGGCTTGGATTGGTACCTGGGAATATGATGTTATTGGTTTTACTGAGACTTGGTTGAGGTATGGGCAAGACTGGCAACTAAATATCCCAGGATATAGATGCTTCAGGAGGGATAGAGAGGGAGGTAAAAGGGGCGGAGGAGTTGCATTACTGGTCAGAGATGATGTCACAGCTGTGATTAAGGAGGGCACGATGGAGGATTCGAGCACTGAGGCAATATGGATAGAGCTAAGAAATAGGAAGGGTGCAGTAACATTGTTGGGACTTTACTATAGGCCTCCCAAAAGCCAGCGTGAAATAGAGGTACAAATATGTAGACAGATTATAGAAAAATGTAGGAGCAATAGGGTGGTCGTGATGGGAGATTTTAACTTCCCCAACATTGAATGGGACTCATGTAATGTTGGAGGATTAGATGGAGCAGAATTTGTAAGGAGCATCCAGGAGAGTTTTTTAGAGCAGTTTGTAAATAGTCCAACTCGGGAAGGGACCATACTGGACCTGGTATTGAGGAAATCAGAGTGGTAAGACACCATGGGAATGTCCACAAGATGGCTCTCATTATGGGGTAACAGCCCCCAAGCTGATGTTGGAGCAGGACCAATGTGGAATTCCATCCGAACGGGGAATACCACGGTTTAAGGTTGTGGAGAACTTTGACCGTGAGCTGGACATTAACCAACTCACACCTAGCTAATTACTGCAGCATAATCCAGCCTGCTCCTCCGCCATTCAGCATATCCCGGACTCTAGTCACCCCAGCAGCCTGAGCTTTCTCTTCCACCAGCCATCCAAATCCATATTGATGGAGGTGCGGATTCTCGAGCAGGTTTCTAATGGGAGAGTACTCCGGAATGAGGACCATGTTCCAGAACTTAAATCAGATGCTTATCGAAAACAGGCAATACCTGTAAGGAGGCATGGAGACCCTCCAGGTCTATAATCAGGAGCTGCAAATCGTAACTGGAGCTGTGTACCTGGCAGAAGATATACATCAGCAGGGCATACCATCGGGGAGAGGGCTCTATGTAAAGGTATCGCTGCAGGGTCTGGACACAAAATCACCATCTGGGTGCGAAGGCACACCGGTGATTGACTGTCGCCCAAAATGGGAGATACAGAGCTTCAGCAGCCACCCAGTGTGTTCTTTTTCCCCCCGAAGTGATCGAGTTTCTTCTTATTTTCACGACAAATTCCGGGGAGGGGGTCAAAGTGACCAGCCGGTACCATAGCAAGGCGGCGAACAGCTGGCTTATGGCCAACACTTGACTCCTGTAAGACAGTAGTCGGAACAGATTTGCCCAGCATCCTAGGCGAATGATCACTTTGATCTCCAGCTCCGCCAGTTCGCTGGCCAGGATTCTCTGGCGGCACTAAGATGGACTCCTAGGAAAAGGAGATTGGTGGTTCTCCAGGCAACCAGATTGAGTGTAGAGGTGTAAAGTCAAAAAAGGTAGCAGGACAAGTGGAGAAAGGAGTTAATAAAGCAAACAGTGTCTTGGGCTTCATTAATAGCAGCATAAAGTACAAGGGAAAGGAGGTTATGTTGAATTTGTGTAAGACTACTATTATGTACAGTTCTGGGCACCACATTATAAGAATGAAGTCAACACGTTGGAGAGAGTGCAGAAGAGGTTTCGGGGAATGGTTCCAGGAATTTTCATTTATGAAGTAAGATTGGAGAGGTTGGGACCCTTTTCCTTCAAAAAAGGCCGAAAGGAGATTTAATAGATATGTTTAAAATCATGAACTTGTACAGAGTAGATACGGAGAAACTGCTCTCACTCATGAAAGAATCTCGAATGAGGGCACAGATTTAAAAATATATATTTTTTTTAAGGGGCAATTTAGCACGGCCAATCCGCCTACCCTGCACAAGTTTTGGGTTCTGAGGATGAGACCCATGCAGACACAGGGAGAATATGCAAACTCCATACAGACAGTGACCCGGGGCCGGGATCGAACTCAGATCCTCAATGTCATAATGCAGCAGTGCTAACCACTGCACCAGCATGCCACCCAGATTTAAAATAATTGATAAAACAATTAAAAGCGATGAGAAAAATACAGTGAGTTAGGGTCTGTAATGCTTTTTTATTAATGCATTCATGGGATGCAGGCATCACTGGCTAGGCCAGCATTTATTGCCCATCCCTAATCACCCATATTATGAGGGCATTTAAGAGTCAACCATATTACTGTGGATCTGGACTAGGCCAATCAGTAAGGATGGCAGATTGCCTTCCCTCGAGGGCATCAGTGAGCAGATGGGCTTTTATGACAATCGACAATGCCTTCACGGTCATCGTGAGACTTTTAATGTAAGATTTTTACTGGCTACAACTTCCAGCATCTGCCATGGTTAAGATTCGAACCTGGGCCCCAGACTATGATTCATGGCGTCTGGATTTCTAGTCCGGCGACAATACCACTACACACTGCCTTCCCCCTAACTACCAGACCAGTGACAATAAGACTACATCACCGCCTCCCCAGGAGGTGGAGGCAGATTGAATCGAGATTTTCATGAGGGAATGATAATTATTTGAAAACAAACAATGTGCAGAGTTACAGGGAAACGGCACTGGGGGAAATGCTCATTTGGAGAGCTGGTGCTGACCCATCGGTCGAAAGGCCTCCTTCTGCATCCCAACAATTCTGAGATTCATGCTGCTGCTGAGTTTATAACCTCATTGCAGGTTTTGCACTTTTCCGGTTATAATCGAGAGATATTAAAAGTTTTACTTCACATAAAAGGAGAAATTTACCCTGTGAGAATAGCAGTGCAAGCCTAAATCAGCAGCTGAGATTTAAAATCATTCCGTGAGTGAATAGCAGTATATGTCTAAATGGCATCCTTCAGCACTGTAAATTCTATGATTCTATTAAATCAGCAGCTGAGATTTAAAATCAGTGTGGGTGAGGCAATGTCTAAAATGGTGGGGATGAGGGTGGAGTCATGCCTGAAAGTGCAAGTCTTCAGGGTATCAGAACAGCCAGATCTCTTCATGGGGAGGAGGGCCGGTGCCCTTGCCTTTCTGATCACCCGTTGGAGAATCCTCCTCAGCTGGCAGTCAGCAACGCCGCCTAAAGCTACAGACTAGCCAAATGGAGAAAATCAAATTCGCCATCGTGGCTCGGAAGAAGGTTTCCATAGAACGTGGGAGCCATTCACTTGGTTGTTCCAAGACCTGTTTGTAGCCAACAACTAGGTAGCCAAAGACAAAGAGGTGCAACGCACCCAATACCCACTGTGTAAAAAAAAGTTGCCTTGTACATCTCCTCTAAACCTTGCCTCTCGCACCTTAAACCTATGCCCCCTAGTAATTGATCACTCTACCCTGGGGAAAAGCCTCAGGCTATCCGTTCTGTCTATGCCCCTCATAATTTTGTAGACCGCTATCAGGTCGCCCCTCAACCTGCGTCGTTCCAGTGAGAACAAATTGAGTTTATTCAACCTCTCCTCATAGCTAATGCCCTCCATACCACGCAACATCCTGGTAAATCTCTTCTGCACACTCTCTAAAGCCTCCACATCCTTCTGGTAGTATAGCGATCAGAATAAGGGGCATAGGTTTAAGGTGCGAGGGGCAAGGTTTAGAGGAGATGTACAGGCAAGTTTTTTTTTACACAAGAGGGTATTGGATGCCTGAAACCCGTTGCCAGAGGAGGTGGTGGAAACAGGCACGATAGTGACTTTTGAGGAGCATCTTGACAAATACATGAATAGGATGGGAATAGAGGGATATGGACCCTGGAAGCGTAGAAGATTTTAGTTTAGACTGGCAGCATGGTCGGCGCAGGCCGGAGGGCCTGTTCCTGTGCTGTACATTTCTTTGTTCTTTGTGAGAGAGAATAGCAGTGTCCATTTAAACCAGCAGCTGAGATTCAAAATCACCGTGTGTAAGAATAGCAGTGCATGCCCAAATCAGCAGCTGAGATTTATGGTCAGAGATTGTCAAGTCTCAAAACATTGTGAAGTGATAGTGAACCAAAAACTAACCATTCCTGCAATAACAGGAAGACGACAAAGAGACAGCAAAACAATTAGTAAGTACAGAACATCGATTATTCTTCAATTCGACCCCTTGACCATAGTTAACTCACCATCCGTGAGGGAACACTCATCTTCCAAAAACAGGCACTCATCCGATGACATGTAGAGGTGGTCAATGGTAAGGCAGGGAAAGAAGAAAGAGATGAATCCCTATGTAAAAGCGATAAGAAAAAAGCTGTCACAACATCTCCTAAAATATTCAGCTCATCCTCACCAAACCCACAGTTTTCACTGGGTTATTCATGTAATTTGAATATACTTATGCAATGCTCAGATTGTCACACAAGGAGTTCAGTGTGTCATCCAAGGTTTTTCATTAAAGGGTAAAAGGAGGGACTAGGATTTTATTTGCCGGGTGCAGGGGTGGAGAGAGAAAGGAGGAGGTTGCAGCCATTCTCTTCAACATTAATCTGTAATCTCACTGCCAATCTCTCAGAGGGAATTCTGTTCTGAGTAATAGAAACCTAGTGTTCCGTTAGCTGCAATAAGCACACTCACTGACCAGCAGTTCTAGTTATCAGAACAAAATGTAAATTTATTGGAATTCAGGCAGCACGGTGGCACAGAGATTAGCACTGCTGCCTCACGGCACCGAGGTCCCAGGTTCGATCCTGGCTCTGGGTCACTGTCCGTGTGGAGTTTGCACATTCTCCCCGTTTTTGCATGGGTTTCGCCCCCACAACCCAAAGATGTGCAGGGTAGGTGGATTGGCCACTCTAAATTCCACTTTAATTGGAAAAAATGAAAACATCTGGATTATTTAAATCACAAAAGCTACAGCATCTACCTCCAGTTCTCAAGGGAGATGGCTGAATGGGCAGATCTTTGACTGACTATCTAAAGAAAGCAATGCTTTCAAGAAAGAGGGGACGTCAGATGCGGTTAATATGTCAAAGTATTCTGTGATTTTACAGCCATCAGAAACAAGCTGTGTTTCAAAGTCTATACCAGCTAATGATTAAGTCAGAGATGTTAGACTGATGCTTTCCACTGCAATGTCAGGAAGCAAACTGCATCGCTGTTTCTGTAACTTGCCAAAACCAAGAGGACACATTCTCATCGTCAAACTGACAACCACTCATTCAATGACTCAGCTGAGGAAGGAGCAGTGCTCTGAAAGCTAGTGATTTGAAACAAACCTGTTGGACTTTAACCCAGTGTTGTAAGACTTCTTACTATGCCCCCCCCCCCCCCCCCACCCCACGCCCCAACAGTCCAACGCCAGCATCTCCACATCAATTTATTTTATTTAAATTAAAGGAAACTTTGCATTTATATTGCATCTTTGCTAATCTCAGCTGATGCAGTGAAGTCAGTGTTGTGTAGAAAACACAACAGCCAATTTGAAGAGTAAGATCCTATATACAATTTGATTACAACCAGATAACTAGCATCGCTTTTTGCCTTGCACTATCATTCCTTTTGTCATGTACTCTCTCCTGTTGTTCAGCTGATCAGCTTTTGTTCTCCCCCGTCCCTTGCTTAAAAACTTGGAAATATCCCTGTATTGAAGTGGGATCATTGACCTGAAACTTTATCCCATTCTCTCTCTCCGCAGATACTGCCAGATCTGATGAGTATTTACAGCATTTTTGGTTTTAAAACTGTTCTAAGTGTTGGTTCAGGAATAAATATTGATCCGCACGCTGTGGAGAATTTCCCAGCTCTTTTTCAAGTTAATGCTATGGGATAGTGCATCTACCCAAGAGGGCGCAGGCACCAACTCCGTTGAATGTCTCATCTGAAAGATGGCACTTCCAACAGGATGGCATTCCCACAGTCCTGCGTGGGAGTGTCAGCTTCAATTTTCCACGAGACTGAACCATTGAACCCATAAGTGGGGAGTTGGTGGTACAATGATAATGTCAATGGACTGGTAATCCAAACACGCAGGCTAATTCTCAGGGACATGGATTCAAATCCCACCACGGCAGCTAAACTCAATCAGTAAATGGTGACCATGAAACTATCACCGATTGTCGTAAAAATACATCTACTTCACTAATGTCCTTTAGGGAAGGAAATCTGCCAACCTGGCCTATGACTCCGGAACAATGTGTCTGAACTATCTTCTGCTTAACAAGCTAATCAAGGACAATTAGGAATGGGAACAAAATGCTGTCCTCCCGATGCCCACATCCCATGAAAGAATAAAATAAACCTGCTAGCCTGGGGGAGAGAATGATGCCCTGTTCCTTTGCTCACGCCATGGATTCTTACATGGCCTAAATTATGCACCTCATCTGTGTGGAAATCAGATTAACGTATTACATTATTTTTGGAGTGGAAGGGGCAGGTAATAACCCCTGGTCAAGTTTTTGTTAAGGGCAGTGCTACAAGGAGCTTCTCAGACTGCTGCTGGGAACAGCTATGACCAAACTCTCACCTTTTTCAACAGGCACACCATGTTGGTACGTGCATTGACGAGTAATGCCAGGGGTCTTGCCAGGGCCTCCTGGTACTGTAGGGAGCAGGCGTAGAACTTGGACCAGAATTCCACTTGTAGCTGACGGTACACCTCCTGTGAGAACTCGTACTCGGTCACACTGTTCTGAATCTGAACACAGCAATAGCAAAGATTACAACTAACAGTACCCAGCACCAAACCTCAAACTCAAAAAGGAATGTTAGAGTAAATGAGGCAGATCAAAATCAACACCATTTGCACATAATGTTAAAAAGGTCTTCCCATTTCAAATTCATTTATTTCCCTTGCTAGCAAAATAAAACCAACATATTTTTGAATATGAAAGAATGCAAACAGGCTAGATTGAATCAACTTTCAAAAACAATTAATGAGCTAGAAACAGTCATATTGTGGAACGGAGAGAGAAGAAACGCTGCATTTTAATTGCTAGACACATGAAGGTGGTGAGAAGCTGCACAAAAATCAAGGAGCAGGGGTGACTAAACTACATTGTGCTACATCTTTAAAAGTTGCCTCATAAAAGTGCAGATATTCCAGGAACAAGCTTTTTCAGACTGATCAGAAATGGAATTCTGGATTTAAAGAACATTGACATCTCCAACATTACCGCATTTTCCACAGCTAACGTCACTTCTTTCTTCAGTCCATCCATAGATGGATCCAGGATTCTATCTGCCCCTCGACAATATATCTAAAACAAGGATTAAAAGACACAATGACAAGAAAACCTTAGTAGTTTAATACACTGATATTGAACAAATAAGGGTGTGATTTTGATGGGTTTGATAACAGGCTAAACGTGATACAGATCCATAAATCTAACCATTTCAACTCCAAACACTTCCAGGTGCCTGACATCCTTCGACAGTGGCTCCATTTGCCAGTCATGTTTGGGATGAAGACTCGGCTAACTCATGAGGGAAGACCAAGAGGGGAAAGGAAGAACTAATAGTTATTTATCCTCATAATGTGTGGCCAAGGCAACTGATTCCAGAGTTTCCTGAGGCTGCCTGAACCAAGTTCATTAGTCCATTGTCAAGGAGAGGGCAATTTCAACTGTGATAACAGGCCATTGTGCAATAAGTGGCAAACCACTTAAAGAGTCAATGCGTAAGTAGTGATTACTCAAAAGAAGCCGACTGCTTTTGACATACTGAGAACTGTAAGGTTGTCAATGCTCCCAATATGTTTTGAATTGAATACTATCGAGTTACTTGCTTGATGGTAAATAAACTATCCATTGGTCTATGGGCTGAACCCCAGTCTGATTTATACACTCAGTTTCCCAATTGAAAACATGAAAAATCACGTGGTTGACCCCCAGTTATTCAGTGTACAGCTGCACCAGCCCTCGCTTTGACAGAGATTTATCTAGATATTGGCTAGGCAAATGGCCCAATCCATAGTTGACTGGAGGACTGCTTGTGTGTGTGGCTCATGATGTTGAACCCAAATGGAATAGGCAGAGACAAGTGCTAAAACTCAGAAGAAACGTGTAGTAGATTAGTTGAGCGTCTGGTCATTTATCTGGCCCACTTTATCCTGCTGACTGATCTGATTCACTAGGACTGTTTGCAACACTGATGGAGCCTAACTCATTGACCATAAACCTGAACAATTGGGCGCAGCAGACTTTTCTCTTCAAGTCGATCAGAATGTTGGAGGATCTCATTCACAGGCAAAGTCAACTTGAACACGGTGCTACTGAACTACCTGGACACCTATAATACTATTATAATCCTACTGTTCAAACTGCCAACTCTCAGTATTCATCACTAATAGCTGTGCCCCTGAACTGACCACATCACATCCCATCAGTTGTGAAACCCCCCCAAATAAACATTTCACCAGAGTACTTGCAGTTAACCAGCAGCAACTCAACATAAACAAGCCACTCTCAAATTTTTAGCGTTTTTTGGGATTACGGTTCAAATTATTGTTCTGAAAGGCAGGTATATAGTTTTTCAATACAGCTGCAGAGAGATTCACCACACACCAACTTGATTATTAAGCTGTTTAAACTGCATTTTATTAAACTGAGGGGTTGACCATTTAAACCAACACCACACGAAAAACTGAGTAATTTGGTTCATGTCCCACTTCAGAGTCTCCAGAACACAATCCAGGCAGACACTCTGGAGCAGTACTGTGGGCCTACTGCATTGTCAGTAAGATGGTTGCTCCCTCAAGGTGGCTCTGAATAATCCCACAGTGCTATTTAAAGTGGAGCAATGCGATTTCTTCTGGTGACCTAGTCAGTAATTATATGCCTCATCCAATGTGCCCAAGAAACAAATAATCTGGACACTTGCTGCATTTCCTACATTACAACAGGGGCTACAGGTCAAACGGTAATAATTCCCATGGGACATCCTGATAATACAAAACAAGTGTCTTATAAACCCAAATCCTTATATTCAGTAGGAATAAAGCAACTTTCTAATCAAGTGTTCTCAGGAGCTGGCTGACACCAGCAGCATTTATTAATTTCTCTGATGCAATGATACTTGTTAAGGGCCAGGGTTTAGAGAACCCCAAAGTGTATCATGGAGTTCACCTGACCCACAACTTTTAATAGATTGTGGTATGGGGAGCACACGGCCCACTCTACAGGTGTAGTAGAGCACAAATGGAAAAGTATTTTTTAAAGCAAAACAATATTTATTCTATGAACTCAAGTTAACCTTTTAAAAACATACAGCGAACATCTTAGCAACCATTAATTCAAATACAATCCCCAAAGACAACAATACTAAGTAATCCTTTAAGCTTTCCTTTTAACATCCATAAGACTTAAAAACAAAACCTTTCACAGAAGCACCTCATGTTTAACTTCACTACTGAGAACAGTTATCACGTTGAAATCAGCAAATGACCATTCATAAGCTTCCAGAGATTCATACACACCCTGCTGTGATTGCAGGTTCTCCAAAATTCAAATGAAATCAAACCCACCCTGTAGCAAAACGCCTAAAGTGAAAGTAAAAAGCTGACATACAGCCCAGTTCCACCCACTCTGACATCACTGCAGTAATAAACACCCATTTCTTAAAGGTACTCTCACTAGATATTTATATACACACCCATTTATAAACACCCATTTCTTAAAGGTATTCTCACATAACATACTTCACAGAACGAGATCACGAAGAGGGAGCTGCATAAAGTGCAATGGAACCAACATGCAGGGAGGCGGGAATAAGAGTTGAACTATCACAGACATCTCATACACCGACACCTTGGGCCAATGAACCAGCCACCTTATGAACACAGGCCGGAAGCCCAGTCGGAATAACATTACAATAAAGTAGCAAAGCTTGAATATTAACGAACAGTACAGAAACTTGGATTACCTGCAGAGCTTTCAGTAGGGCCTGAGCTGTAAACCGACCTGGGGCGAACAGGTATTCTAGGTAGGCTTCCTGTGGAGAGACCAGGATTTCAATTAGTTATCACAACTTGCATTGACATTGTGCCTTTAAATGTATTTAATCTCAGCGCTTCACAGGAGTATAATTGGACAAACATTTGACACCAAGCCAGAGATTTCAGGACATGCTGGGCCAAAGAGAGGTAGAAATGTTGGGAGACTGAGGGAAGAAATATCAGAGCCTCAGTTGTTATGGTGGAAAGGAGGAATACAGGAGTGTGAAGAGGCCAAAATTGGGGGAGTGCAGAGGTCTGAGGACTGGAAGATGTTCCAAAGATGGGTTAGAGCTAAGGCTAGGTTTAGGTTAGCTGTGGAATAAGGACAAGGAACAATCTAAAGTAAAAAAGGTTTAGTTGGAGGAGGGCCAAAGTCATGGTGTGAGAATCCAAGACTGACAGACAAAACTAGAATGGAACAATGGACTGTTTTTAAACAGGAGATGATCTGGGGCACAATCAAGGTACATTCACATGAGGGGGAAATATAGGGCAAAGAGATCCTGAGCTCCCTGGCATGCAGCTATCATACAAGGGAATCCAAAAGACGACATGACGAGTAAAAGTACAGTAAGGTATGGCCAATTAGGGACTGAAAAAGAAGACCCATACATGGAAGCAGAGGACATGGTAGAATAAGGCATTAGGCTTTACCAAGGAAGATGCTAATATGTCATAGTAAAAGAGAAGGTAGTTGAACATTGGATGAGTTAAAATTGGATAAAAGCCGAGTATTAAAAGTTGATAAGTCACGAGAGCGGGATTAGATGCATCTGAGGATGAGTGTGGGGAAATGTCAGAGGCACTGGCTACAATCTTCCAAACTTCCTTAGATACAGGAATGGTGTCAGAGAACTGGAGAATTGCAAATATTACATCCTTGCTCAAAAAAGGGTGCAAGAATAAACCCAATAACTACAGGTCAATCGGTTTAATCGCAGGAGGGAAGATGGTGGCATTGTGGTAATCTCACTAGTCGATACTCTGGGGACATGGGCTTAAATTCTACCACTGCAGCTGGTAGAATTCAAATAGTTTTAAAAATCTATGAAAGCTGGTCTCCGTACGGTGACTGTGAAACATCATCGATTGTCATAAAGGCCCATTGGCTGGACTCTCAGATTTTAAGGCTCCCCACGCTGGCGTGGGAATGTAGCGTTTTATGACAGACAAAATGGTGTAAAACAGCCACCGATCCTCCATTTGGCTGGGAGCTAGCATCAAGGCAGCGTAGAACACCCGACTCTAGCTGCTGATACAGCCCGGAGAATAGCCGGGTCCATGGCCGTGCATGCGGACGACGGCAGCCTGCAGTGGCTATACCGTGAAACATGGCGCTGGCCGCTTGTGGACCCTCTTTGGCCAGCTTGTGCACCCCGGACCACCCTCCAACAGTGCCTCAGCCCCTGACAAAGTCCCCCTGTCGCGGATCGGCCCTCCCCCGACTGTGGCGGCGCTGGACTGAGTCCGCAGTCGCCATGCCGGGTTCCCGACGGATAAGACCACACGTGCCCCACGCCACGGGAACTCGGCCAGTCGGGGCAGAGCATTGGAGGGGGTGGGCCTCAGACAATGTCCTGTGGATGTTAATACACCACTTTGGAGGGGGCGGAGCATCGTGAAAGCAGCTCCCCCCTGATTCGGACGTGAGCGGGGATTCTCTGGCTGATCGCTGAACGCAATTCCGGCGTCGGCAACCGGAGAATCCGGCCCCATTTGGTTCACCAATACCGTTTAGGGAAAGAAATAGGTCATCCTTACCCGGTCTGGTCTACATGTGACTCCAGACCCACAGCAATGTGACTGACTCTTATCTGCCCTGAGAAATTGTTTAGCGAGCAGTTCAAGTGCAATTAGGGATGGGCAATAAATGCTGGCCCAGCCATTGGCGCCAACATCTAATGAAAGAATTAAGAATAAGAAACAACAATCTGGGAGAAAATTAACAATCACTTGGGCAAACATTATTAATTAAGCAAAATCAGAATGATTTGTTTAACTAAATTGAATGACTTTTTGAGGTGCCAGAAAAGTACTGCAGTCGATGTGGTGTTCAGGGACTTCCAATAATTGATGGACCCGTCAGCAAAGTGGAGGCTCATGCAATAAAGGGTAGAGTATAACAGTCAGGAAGTTACTATGATAATTTATAAAACACAGGTGCAGCGTCAATTGAAGTATTGTGTATAGTTGTTGACACCACGCTTAGGAAGGAAGGAAGGACTTTAGAGAGTACAGAAAGGATTTTAGAAAATAGTTTTAGGGATGGGACACATCAGCTATTGGCAGATTGGAGAACATGGTGCTGCTCTCCTTTGAGAATGTTAAAAGGAGACTTGCGAGGCATAGGCAAAATTACAAGGACTCTACTCAGAGTAGAGATAGAAAAGCTGCTCCAATCGGTGGAACGTTCAAGAACACTGATTAAGGAGTTTGGCAAAAGAACCAAATATGGCACGAGGAAAACTAAAAATGCTGTGAGTAGTTAGGATCCAGAACATATCACATCAACAGTGTGGAGGCAGATTCAGTCAACTTTAACATCTGAAGAGAATAGATTTGTGGCTACAGGGAAAAGGGTCGAGGTGGGGACACAGAGAAAGAGCTGGGGCAGGGGTGACAAAGATATACAAAACGGGAAGAAATTTTCTCCTTTGGTTTCCGATTCCAGCATCCGCAGTAATTTGCTTATATACAAACTAGGAGCAGGCCATTAGGCCTTTCGAGCCTGTCCCTCCATTCATTATGGTAATGAGCCCACTTTGCCCTCATTAGCCTCAAGAGTACATCGCGCGCAACCCGGAAACCCCGAAGAGCACATCGCGCACAACCCGGAAACCCCGAAGAGCACATCGCGCGCAACCCGGAAACCCCGAAGAGCACATCGCGCGCAACCCGGAAACCCACAAAAGCACATCACGCGCAACCCAGAAACCCCCAAGAGCACATCCAACTCACTACGGGGTTAGGCAGTGCGCGGTGGCCAGCGCCTCGGGGATTGGCAGCGCGCCGTGGCCAGCGCCTTGGGGATTGGCAGCGCGCCGTGGCCAGCGCCTTGGGGATTGGCAGCGCGCCGTGGCCAGCGCCTCGGGGTTCGGCAGTGACGAGCGCCTCGGGGATAGGCAGTGACAAGCATCTCGGGGATAAGCGCTGTCTAACCCCGAGGCGCTCCTTGCAGCGAGCTCCGTGGATCCCTCCGAGACTATGCGTCAGGCTGGACCGAAGGTCTGACAGGAATGAATGCTCACCTTAGGGTCCCGATCCTCTGGTATGTGTAATTCTTCATCAGCAACAGGCTCTGTGAAGACCTGGTTCCACTGTCCAGCATTATTACTGCAACAAAAGAAAAGCATCGTCCTTTCATTGCAGACCACATCAGTTCCAGGGGTAACACTGCTCCACATTCATTTGATGCTCCTCTTCTCCTGAAGGCATGGATTCATTCAGGAAAATTGCTGACAATGCTACCCCTGCCATTCTCCACTACCGTCCCACAACCACCCTTTACATTGGAGCCAATTGAGCCTCCATGTGGTATTTGATAAAGAAGTCAAAGAAAGACATATTGTCCCTTTTCTGCTGAGAGTGGAGTCCTGAGTGAAAAGACAGGGAAGGAATGCTGACTGAACTTCCTATGTTCAATGAGATCACCTCTCATTCTCAATACCAGACAATGTGAACCCAATTTACTCTGCTTCTCATCTCACAGACCAATCTGCTCAACCCTCACTGTACTACCTGCAGGTTTATCACAACCATCTTCTCAAGGGCAACTAGGGATGGACAATGAATGCTGCACTGACCAGCAATGCCCACATCCCATAAATTAATTTTAAAAGTCCTTTATTGAATATGGAGGCCAAAACTGCTAGTTGTAGTCTCACTAAAGCACTATACAACCTTGGGAAGATATTCTTGTGCTCCTTGTAGCAAAGGCCTACATGCCATTTGCCTCCCCAATTGCTAGCGGAACCTACATACTAACTTTGTGTTCCCTGTACAAGAACACCCACGTCTCTTTGAACTTTAGCTTTTACAATTTTCACATCTTTAAAAAAAAAATTCTGATAACCTCACATTTGCCCACACTGTACTCCATTTGCCACTTTGCTGCCTACTCACTTAACCTGCCCACATTTCTTTGCTGCCTGTGTCCTCCCACACCTCACCTTTCCACCTCATTTTGTTGTCAGCAGACTTTGATACATTATTCCCTATCTCTTTATCCAAGTCATTAATATGGATTGGAAATAACGGAGTGCCCAGCACTGATCCCTGCAGCACTCCGTTAGTCACAGCCTTGTGACTTAAAACACCCCATTTAGCCCACTCCCTT
Organism: Scyliorhinus canicula; assembly: GCF_902713615.1. Taxonomy (NCBI): domain Eukaryota; kingdom Metazoa; phylum Chordata; class Chondrichthyes; order Carcharhiniformes; family Scyliorhinidae; genus Scyliorhinus; species Scyliorhinus canicula. The sequence continues at coordinate 104,129,576 of NC_052154.1, forward strand.
CCTCCTGTCTATTAACCAATCCTCCATCCATGCTGATGTACTATTCCAAACTCCCTGAACCATTACCTTGGCTATTAACTCTTCGTTTGGCATCATATTGACTGCTTTTTGGAAATCCATCTACTGGTTCCTCTATCCACCCATTAACATTCTGAAAAACAAGTTTATCAAGTAGGATTTCCATTTACTAAAACCATGTTGACTGGTTCTAATCATGCTATACTTTTCCAAGTGCACTGTTGAGACCTTTAATAATGGATCTCAGTATTTTCCCAACAACCGAAGTTGGAGTGCTTCCCTTCTCTTTCGTTTCTTGAAAAATGCTGTAACATTTGCCAACTTTCAATCTGATGGGACAGGTTCTGAATCTGAGAAATTTTGGAAGATCACATCGGGAAGACCCACCATTCCTACAGCTATCTCATTTAGATCCCTTGGATGTAGGCCATCACATCCCAGGGATTTGTCGGATTTTAGTCCCGCAAGTTTCTCCAATGGGTGGCACGGTAGCACAGTGTTTAGCACTGTTGCTTCACAGCACCAGGCTCCAGGTGCGATTCCTGGCTTGGGTCACTGTCCGTACGGAGTCTGCACGTTCTCCTTATGTCTGTGTGGGTTTCCTCGGGGTGCTCTGGCTTCCTCCCACATGAAGAACGAAAGATGTGCTTTTAGGTCATTTGGACCTTCTGAATTCTTCCTCTGGTACACCAAACAGGTGCCGGAATGTGTGACTAGGGGCTTTTCACAGTAACCTCATTGTAGTGTTAATGTAAGCCTCCTTGTGGCAATAATAAAGGTTATTAACGGCCTAACTCTGGGATTACCCTCTATTCAGAGTACGAAACTTGGGACTTCTGTGAAGTCAGACAATATTTTTTTCAATAGCTCTGCCATTTCCTCACTCGCCATCACATTTCTCCTGTTTGTGCTTCTGAAGGACCTCACTTATTTAGCTACCCTTTTGTACCACGACTACTGGATCTTCCCCCTCCCAGTTCACAATGCTCTTCATGCTGGCATCAGGCAGACACCACAACCTTCAGAGTTTCCAGTTACAGGTGCAGAAAACAGTATCTATCCCACTTACTATATATGGGCCAAGGGGCCTCCTCCTGTGCCATAAACATTCTACGTTTTTATACTGGCCGCCTTTCACTACCACGTTCCTTTTCACTCCTCTAATCCAAATGGCTTATAAGACATAGGAGCAGGTTTAGGCCACTCAGCCCATCAGGTCTGCTCTACCATTCAATCACGGCTGATATGTCTCATCCCTATTTTCCTGATTTCTCACCTTAACTCTGATCCCTTTAATAATCAAGAACCTATCTATCTCTCTGCCTTAAAGACACTGACTTGGTGTTCACAGCCTTCTGCGGCAATGAGTTCCACAGATTCATCACCCTCTGGCTGAAGAAATTCCTCTTCATCGTTTTTTTTAAATAATCCCTTGAATTTGAGGCTGTCCCCTCGGGTTCCAGTTTCTCCCACTAGTGGAAACATCCTCTCCACATTCACTCTATCCAGGCCTCTCAGTATTCTGCAAGTTTCAATGAGATCCCCGTCATCCTTCTAAACTCCATTGCGTACAGAACCAGTCTTTAACCACTCCTCATATGACAAGTCCTTAATTCCGGGGATGATTCATGTGAACTCCCACTGGGCCCTCTCCAAGACTTGCACATCCTTCCTTAGATGTCGGGCCCAAAACTGCTCACAATACTCCAAATGGGGTCTGACTAGAGCCTTATACAGATTCAACAGTACATCCCTGCTCTTGCAATCTTGCATTTGCCTTCCGAACTGCCAACTGAACCTGCAAGTTATCCAAGAAAATCCTGAACTAGAACTGCCAAGCCCCTTTGTACTTCTGATTTCTGAAGCCTTTCCCCATTTAGAAAATAGTCTATGCCTTTATTCTTCCTCTGCAAGTGCATAACCTCACACTTTTCCACATTGTATTCCATCTGCTATTTCTTTGCCCACCCTCCTACCTGTCCAGGTCATTCTACAGCCTCCCTGCTTCCTCAACACAACCTGTCCCTCTACATGACTTCATGAACCATGGACAATTGTTCATCCGCCCTGCAGTCCTTCTCCCCATTCATACAGGCAGTGAGTACCAGTTAGGCAGTGTCAGGGGCAGAGGCTTCTCCGTCACTACATGATGGTCCCCGTACCTGCCTGACTCAGTCCCACCCGCTAGTCCCATACCATAAACAACTTCAAATTCTACCTGAACTCAGGGGTGCTACTACCTCCTGAAACAAAGTGTTGAGGTAACTCTTTCCCCTCTCTGACACCCCACAATTCCAGCAGCCTGGACTCCAGTTCAGCAACTCTGAGCAGACGTTGCCTAAGCTGCAGATACTTTCTGTACATATGGCTGTCCATATGTACAGAAATGGACATGCAGCGCATTCCACACATTCCCACATCCTGCAGTCACAGCAAACCACCAGCCCTGCCATTTCTCTCTCACCTTATTAATTTATTAGTTAATAATTTGATTTATGTCTATCAAGGTACAGTGAAAAATATTGTTCAGCGTACAGTCCAGACATATCATTTCATACATGAAAAAACATAGGACATGCATAAATACACAACTCTCTGTCGTTTCTTACGTTCTTGGACTGAGTAGCTGTCATACCCAAGCTGTGATGCAGCCAGATAGAATGCTTTCAAAGGTGCATCTGTAAAAATTGATGTGTCAATGTGGAATGCCGAATTTCCCTAGTCCCTGAGGAAGTATAGGTACTGTTGTGCTTCCTTGGGCGTAGCGCCGTGTGGGTGGACCAGGACACATTGTTGGTGATGTGCACAACTTGGAATTTGAAGCTGAAAACTATCTCCACCTTGGCCCCAGTGATGCAGACAGGGGTGCATATAATACTTTGCTTCCTGAGGTCAATGACCAGCTCCTTGGTTTTGCTGACGTTGAGAGATTGTAGTCGTTACAACATACTACAAGGTTGTCTATCTCCCTCCGGTACTCTGACTCATCCTTGTTCGAGATCTGACCAACTACATTTGTGCCATCAACAAACCTGTAGATGGAGTTGGACCAAATTTTACCACACAGTTGCGAGTGTATGGGAATATAGTAGGGGGCTAAGTACGCAGCCTGGTTGGGCCCCGCTATCGGGGAGCAGGTGTTGTTTATCCTTACTGATTGTAGTCTATGGGTAAGGAAGTTGTGGATCCAGTTGCAGAGGGAAGAGCCAGGTGCAAGGATTTGGAGTTTTGATATAAACTCTCTTGGGATTATGGTGTTGAAGGCTGGAGCTGTAGTCAATGAATGGGAGTCTTGCGTAGGAGTCCTTGTTGATGCTTCAGGGTTGAGTGTAGGGCCAGGGAGATGGTATCAGCTGTGGAGGTCAGCGAATTGCAGTGGATGGAGGCACTGTGGGACTATGGAGTTGATGTATTTCATGACCAACCTTTCAAAGCACTTCATAGTCGTTGAGGCACATTGCCTGGTTCTTTTTTGGCACCGGTATGATGGTGGTCTTATACAGATAAAAGCTAATAGGAGGATGCACTCTCCTAGCTTGGGAGACAGAATGATTCTGATGTTATTGATCTGAGCGCTGCACAGTTCAGAGTAACCAAACTGATTCTGATGTTATTGATCTGAGCACTGCACGGTTCAGAGTCACCAGACTGATTCTGATGTTATTGATCTGAGCACTGCACGGTTCAGAGTAACCAGACTGATCCTGATACTATTGATCTGAGCACTGCACGGTTCAGAGTAACCAGACTGTTCCTGATACTATTGATCTGAGCACTGCACGGTTCAGAGTAACCAGACTGGTCCTGATACTATTTGATCTGAGCGCTGCACGGTTCAGAGTAACCAGACTGGTCCTGATACTATTGATCTGAGCACTGCACGGTTCAGAGTAACCAGACTGGTCCTGATACTATTTATCTGAGCATGCACGGTTCAGAGTAACCAGACTGGTCCTGATGTTATTTATCTGAGCATGCACGGTTCAGAGTAACTGGATCAATGAACTCTTAGTTTAAATGGCCTTCCTCATGCAATGATCTGGTGATGCAGACAAATTTAAATCTGGAATGGTTTGCAGTTCTGATAAATGAGAATAAAAAACAAAACCCTCGCTGTACCACCCTCAGATTACTTTTGAGCTTTCTTATACTTCCATGTTTTTTCCTTTGCTCCCTACTTGTATACCTATTGAGGTACTACACCCTGCTCATAGTCGGCTGGGTCGCATTTCCTGTGAACACAGCCCAGTCCATCACGCAAATCTGTCTCCAATCCATTGACTCCATCTACACCTCCCGCTGACTTGGGAAAGTGGGCAGCATAATCAAAGACCCCTCCCACCCGGGTTATTCTCCCTTCCAAACTCTTCCATCGGGCAGGAGATACAAAAGTCTGAGAACACGCACTAACAGACTCCTAAATGACCCTTTTATGGACTGATCTGATCTCTTCACACATCTTCTCTGGCGAGTAGTACTGCACTCCTGCATGCTTCACCCGATGCCTGTGTCTATGTATTTACATTGTTTATTTATGTATGCTCTATGTTTTATTTTCATGAATGGAATGATCTGGCTGGACTGTAAGCAGAAGAATATTTTTCACTGCACCTCGGTACACATGATAATAAACAAATCCAATCCAGCAGTCATTCCGCACAGCCCTGGAAATTTTACTATAACCTGTCTTCCATTGCAATGCTTATGTATGGCTCACTTCCCCAGGCTCCACCTCCACATCCCCACTCACCCCATTCTCAAGTCCAGTCCAAGTCAACAGAAAACAATAGTTCATAATTGCAATCAGAAATATTCAACCAGTTGTGTTCATCACGGTTGACAACGTGCAGGTGAAGGGCACTGATTCAGTGGTTACTTGAGTACATATAGAGATATTTCCTGACACTGTGACATGGTTAGGTGGTGTACACTTGCAATGTTTCATGCTGCAGATAAATCTAAACGGAGTCAAGATTGTTTCCAGTTTTTCCTTCAACTGATTTTCAGGACTGTAAGAATGGAGGCCCATAGGCTTCCAGACAAACGCACCGGCAGTCCTTAACCACACTATCCATTCCGGGAGGGACAGTTCTTTGTGGGAATGCCAACAGTGGACAACTTGGGAATTGCAAAGTTTCAGTTTTTAACCACATTGTCCCTCAAGGAATCGGGTGTAATTATTTTTGTTGCTGTTATTTTTGTTTTGACAGTCTTACTGAGAACTTACTGCTCAAAGTTGATGTATCTGACATTCGACTGGTTGTCCTCATCCTGCCACAATGCCCAGATATCAGTGGGAGTCAGGGCAAAATCCACCAGTGTTTCCTGTGAAAAAAACCATAGATCAGGCATGTAAACCATTGCCCCTTCAGCCTGGAGAACACAGATAGGTGGTCCACTCCACCAACTTTACCCAGTGTCAAGAGGGATAATTAGAGCAGATTCCAGAGTGGAAAGTAAAGGACTAGGGACAAGTCAAAAGAATGGAGTCAAACCAATTAGAATGAAATGAGGAAATATTGTCCTACGTAAAAGCTAACTACAGCTTGGAACTCTGCCACTAACAGCAATTGATGCTCAAATTTGAGATTGATAGATTTCTGTTAGCCAAAGGTCTTAAGGGATTTGGGGCAAAGGTGGGTGACAGATCAGTCATGATCTCATTGAGCAGCTGAACAGGTTTGAGGGAGTAAATGGCCTCCCCATGTTCTTGATGGCATAGGAGCAGAACTGATACATCATTTTAATAACTAAAAGCTCCCAAATTACAACTGTTACTGGAAGAAGAGTAAATAATCCCCATAGGAATAAACTTCGAATCACATCCCAGCAAGCTAGTTTCCCCGTGAACATCATGTTCAGAGCAGCAGCACAGTGCAATAATGTTGTTACTAGTAACACTACATCAAGATTGACGAAGAAGTGCAAAGGGCCCCTGTGGAAAACCAGCCCCATCCTCCCCTCCCCCGTACATTCTCTTCAATGCCGACAGTTTAGCACCAACAACATAGGTCGCCCATTCAGTGTTGTGAATAAAGTATAAATGTTTTCCTGGGTACAATTCCCTTTATTGAAGGCAAACATAGACAGTCTCATTGCCAAGTCTCTTCCAGGATTCAGAAAGGACTGACGTTCCAGGGAGGTACCTACCTGCGTGGAGAAGAGAGTGGAGATGTGATCCAGGCTGTAGCGGTTACTCTCAATGCAGCTCACCAATTGGAAGACACAAAACTGCAAGAGAATAGTCAAGATTCATTGCTGGGCCAGTGGTGTCACAATGGATAAAATGCCGAATTCTTATGAAATTTCTCAAGTTCCAGGAGACAGGTTTTAATGGAGGCTGGATAAGTAATGAATAACCTGACTCACAGCTAACTAAAAGCACTGTGCACATTTAAACAGATAAATGCACAGAGATAGTACCTGTCCACGTTTGGGGCAATGCAGGTAAACACCCAGGAAGAAACCAGATGAGGAGTATGCCAAACGCAGCTTGTGACCCAGACTGATGGTGTGTCGCAGCTCCTTACTGGCTGGCATAAATACCAGCAGGTCTGCAACCATCAGACACATTTGATCCTAAAGAAAACAAAAAACACACACATCAGGACAGAGAATGCACCTTATACTCTACAACACCCAGCACTGAGTTTAACATAGCTCACCATTAGGGTGAAAGTCAGCCAGCAACTTGCGGGTAGGCCGATTTGTCATTTTTCACCATTAGTTTTCTGAGAACAGCAGTTTGCTCTGAAGCTCATGGAGTTCATGAAATTAGTCTTAGCAAATTAATTAGCAGAAAGTTCGAGCTGATATTCAACAGCCTAAAAATATTTTGAATGAAAGCATTTATCTTGCTAGAATGTCAATCAACCTCCCAGCCCAGAAAGAAAACAATGCAAACCATAGGATGAGAGCAAGTAAATTGTTGTCAGAGAATTTAAATGACATTCTTATTTTTACTCTGCCTCTTATTCCCCCTCTTTCTCCAATCTTTCTTTCCCTCTATTTCTTTCATGACTAGTTCATCCCATCCCTTCTTCATTCCAGTTCTGTTCACACATTTGCCAAGATATCCATTATTAACTTTTAACAAATTGTACAGCACCAACAGAGTCCACCCTGAGATAGCTGTCCTGCTCCTGTGTAACTTTGCGTACAGAACCACAAAAAGAAATGCCTGATGTTCATCGCTGCTCTTGGCCTGCACCATAATTTTAAAACCCAGAACGGGCAGAAGGAAGAGGGATAAGAAATCAGAATGGTCTTCCAACATCAAACCTCTGTCTGCCCTTCATTTATCCACACCTTGTACCTTTGCCGAGTTAATATTAGACTTTTCATTTTGCGCCAATTTATTTGGCTGTCTACAATAATAGCCCCGTACTCCTTTACAGAGCAGATACCACTTCCTCACAATCTGGGACAATGATCCCAGAGTACGTATAAATATAATCTGCCAAAGTTCAAAAATGTTGCCTTTAGATCAGAAAATTGCATGCTATTACACTACCTGAGAAAGGTGACAGAGGGAAATCAGGGAATTATAGATCAGTTAGCCCAATACCTGTTGTCAGGAAATTCGGGCAATCTATAATTGAGGATTAAGGACACATTGAACATTTTCTACAGTTCTGAGATCCAGCACGGATTTAAGTGTGGGTCTCGCCTAGAAGGCCTGACTGACTTTTATTTGAAGGCCAAGGAAGGGACGTGCACTAGGCCGCCAGACCCCGGGGGGGGGGGGGGGGGGGGGGGGGGGGCAAATTGTGCAAATGATAGGGTTAAAGCATAGAATTTAACCCTCAATCCCCTAAATCCACCCCTCCCAATTGCAATTTGTTGGAAAACAGTTGTACCTCTATCCCTTTAACAAGGATATTTTAAATGTATTTTATTACGAACATGTATCAAAGCAGGTTAGAGCAAATAAACACCCTGGGAAACATACTTCTCAACAATCAACTAAACAGTGAACTGGATGAGTGAACAGCCAATGCCATTTTCTACACCAAGTGTCAGTGTAAGTATTTGCCAGCATGGTTATTCTCGAGTAAATCTCCTAAAAGTCACCTGTGCTCCACACGCCTGCTGCTGCAGTGTTTACGCCTTCTCCCCCTTCCCCACTGTGCTCCGCTCCCCCCTCCCCCACGACAAACAGCTCCTCAAACACAGTCACAAATATCCCCCACCTTTCCTCAAACCCCCCCTACAGAGCCCCTTAACTCATACTTCATCATCTCCAATCGCAGGAAGTTGCATAGGTCACCTAACCATGTCGCTACCCTCGATGGCGATGCAGACTGACATTCCAGCAAAATTTGCCACCGTGCAATCAGAGAAGCGAAGGCAACTACATCAGTCTTCCTTCTCTCCATGAGCTCCGGCTTCTCTGAAACCCCAAATATCGCCACCAAAGGGTCTGGGTCCACCTCCTCCTCCACTACCCTGGCTAAGACCGCAAACACTTAACAAGGATATTTTGTGCAATGCCCGAGGACCAACAGCCTTGATACATACCTTGTGTGACCAAAGTCGCAGCTTGTGGTCCTGGCACAGAGCAAAGATAAAAGCATCATGTTCCACCAGTTGAACTGCAAGGCTGACAGGTAGATCGGAGGGGCCTTGATCACCTCTGCAGAGAGCACAGAAAAGTATTTGAATCATCTTTAACCAAATTTCATTCAGCAAATTCAATCCCTTATTATTACCCCACGCCACCGGTAAAACAACTTGCAGCTTCCAAGCTGCTCTATTTTGTTTGGGGGATACATGTAATAAATATAAATAGGTTGCAGTAGGAACACAGCAAGGATCTCCCCCTCCACTGGGAACAGGGATAGGATTCCCACAACCACTGCGTCCCCGACACACCGCACCTCCCAAGTTATGAGGAACAGCAATCGGCCTCCCAACTCCCCACGCCACCACCATTCCCCCATCTGAAGTGATAGGGCTCATACCCCAAGATCAGGGACTTAAGGGACAGCCCCCTCCCACTGGTTCCAACACCCTCTGCCATCTCTCCCCAATGCTCACCCCTACTCTATCCACACTGACCTGATTGCCGTTGACATCCATCCTGTGAGTAAACGCTGCATGACGGAGCTCTGTTTCAGCTCCAGTGAAATCAGAGAGCCTGCAACAACACAACAATCAATCTCTCTTCTTCCAATGAAATCAGCTTGAAGTTTAGTGGAAACTAACGCTGTAAATCCCAATGCAAGCCTGTTTTAGCAGCACTTTATTTATTTATTTAAAGAACCCAATTCATTATTTTTTCCAATTAAGGACCAATTTATCGTGGCCAATCCACCTACCATGCACATCTTTTAGGTTGTGGGGGTTAGACCCATGCAAACTCCACACGGACAGTCCGGGGCCAGGATCGAACCCAGGTCCTTGGCGCCGTGAGGCAGCATTGCCATCATGACATCCTTAACAACACCATTTATACTGAAAACTGCACCGATTCCCTTGGTAAACTGACAATTCTTTAAAAGCAAAGCTCTTTGTATATATTCATCAACAATAGTGCACCCTGGATTAGGAAATAACAATAGATTTTATATCTGGGAGCGAGCTACTGAGCTGCAGTCTAATGAAAGGGGCTCAAATGGGATCAGAAATCTAAAGGCTGACCGACAGTTGCCTCCACTTTACTGTAATTGGATATTTCTTTTAAAATATATATATATTTTTTAATTTAGAGTAGCCAATTATATTTTTCCAATTAAGGGGCAATTTAGCGTGGCCAATCCACATAAGTAATTGGATTTATTTATTGTCACGTGTACCGAGGTGGGTACAGTGAAAAGTATTGTTCTGTGTACAGCTCAGACAGATCATTCCGCACACGAAAATAAAATACATAGGGCAAACATAAAATACACAATGTAACATAGACACTAGACACAGGCATCGGATGAAGCATATAGGAGTGTAGTACTACTCAGTAGAGAAGATGTGAGAAGAGATCAGATCAATCCTTAAGCAGATCGTTTAAGAGTCTGGTAACAGCAGGGAAGAAGCTGTTTTGGAATCTGTTAGTGCGTGTTCCCAGACTTTTCTAACTCCTGCCCAATGGAAAAGCTGGAAGAGTGAATATGTAGCCATGCTGGCCACGCAAAATGGACACTGAGCCAAACTAAAATGGAAGGCTGCTGAGAAACAGACAGTTCAGCCAGAACAGCAGTCTGCAAAGAGCAGTTTGCATTCTACAGCAGCAGAAACCAGTTTGGGCTCAGGTGAAGAGACCTTAGCTAGGTGCAAATGGCAAAACGCTTTGCATGCTAATGAGGCCATCAGACTTGAACACCCACACAATAGATACATTTGGTTCTGAATGGACACATTCCAATCAAGACCCAGACATCGAGGCACCAGAAACCTCCGAACAAAAGGACATAAGAAACGCCCCCTCCATCACGGAGACCCCCTCGCATTGGGGAATTAATCCAGTATCGATAAGAAATTGATCCAATAGGTAGAGCCCGCCCGAGAAGAGGGAAGGACAACGGAACCCCTATAAAAGATAGGGACCTCGTGTTGTCCGGTCTGTTAAACCTGTGCTCCGGCCCCGACTGACACCTGGTATCCTGACTCCAGCCGTTGAGCACCAGCCGCCGAAACCGTAAGTTCAACGCTCGCTACGCGATCCAAGCCCACTAGACTCCCAAGTGCCAGAACGCTTGCTGAAGGCTGCAGACAAAACCAGGACGAAGGCCTCGTTCTCTGACCTTGCCTGTTCCTGTTAGATAAGTATTCTGTTTGCTTATGTTTAGTTGTAGCTTAGTCTCTTAGTGTGTGTGCATGAGTATTTATTATTAACTGTATAATAAATATTGATCGTTTGAACTTGACTAATCGGTGTATCGTCTTTATTACTTTGAATTTGACCTTGGAATACTTGTGACGTTGCCTATACGGCAGCTGGCGACTCCAGAGCTTAAATAATTACATAGAACAGAGCCTAGCAGTGTTAAGCACACGTCGAACTCGGAGGCGTGTTAATACACTCCAATAAACGCGTTTTACGCCCATAGTAAAACGTGCAACATTTAGTGGCGACATCCGCCGGGACCCTGTTGTAAGTGGAAACACCACAGTGTCCAGGACCCTGAAATTTGAATTAGAACTCCAAATTGCAGAGAAAGAAAGAGACCACAAGTATTCAAGGTGTTCAAAATAATAAGCGAAATTCGGAAGTGTGTTTAGTGCATGCGTACTAACAGGGCTGTAAGGTAAAACTGAAAGCTTTTTGTTGCGACAAACTTTCGGTAGTTTTGTAATCGGAAAATAGCGTAGGCCGTACCCTTTTTCGAAACACCACCCCAGCAACCCCCTGTTCCAAATTATAAAAAGAGAGTCAGAGGAAATGGCCATGCAGGCAATGGAACGCCTGATGGATCCAGCAAAGTTTGTGGTCGCAGCGACCAGCAGCAGTAGCAGAGTAGGCCAGTGTCCCACGTGGGAGCTGGAACTCCGCAAATATCTGCAGGGAAAGGGATGGCCCCTTTGGAAAGAGTTTTGTGCAAATGAGGAGACAGGTCCCGGAAGTATAGGTCATACTTGGTGGGAGAACCTCTCTCAGATACACAAAAGAGTTTAAGTAAAGCACGCAAGCCGATGGCGATTGTGTCCTGCTTGGCACAGTTGCGAGGCGCAGAGGAGGTCATCAGGACGCTCCGGGCAGATTTAGAGGAAAGGAACCGAATGAGTAAGGTCGATGTCAGGGACATCGAGAAAGAAAACCTGGATCTTAAAGGGAAGTTGGCAGAGAAGGGTAGAGAGGTGGATGATGCCAAGAGGGCTCACCAGTCTTGTCTAGCTCATCTGAACAGTTCCCAGACCCAGTATGAGAAAGCCTATCAGGACGTGCAACGTGCCGTTCTGATAAGACAGGAATCGGAAAAGCAGGTGGAGGCATTGCAGAGGCAATGTTCCGATCTCAAAGCAGCTTTGAGAGCACTCCATGCTGCAACGACCGAACAAAGACAAAGCACAGTTGACCACGCGAAATGCAGGAAACAGATTGCGGAACTGCAATCTCTGCTTTCGGTGCAGAATGGCTTCCAAAGCACCTTTGGAGCTCAGTTAGATGGGGAAAATGCCCCAGATTGGCAGGAATTAAGCGAGACAGCGCAGCGTTATGTTCAGGGAACATGTGCGCCAGCAGCTCAGCAGAAACGACAGGCACCCCAACCCCCCACAGCTCAGATCATAACCGCACCCATGAATCCCGTAACCACACAGAGGAAAGCCGAATCAGAAGGCGCCCCAGACATAACTTACACCACCCCTTTAACAGTAACCCAGCTAAGGGACGCTTGTGAAAAGATCACTCCGTTCCTCCCCACCGCAGACCCCCACCAGTTCTTTGCGAAAGTAAAACAGCAGGCTACCATGTACGGCCTGGATGAGAGAGAGCAGGTTAAGCTCACCGTGCTGAGCTTAGACCAGAGTGTAGTGGCAGCCCTCCCCGACCCACAAAACGTGGCAGGAGGCAGCCTAGAGGAGATGCACACTGCTATTTTAGATGCCATCGGGTACAATAGAGGTGACCCCGTAGAAGGCTTGAATAAGTGCAGGCAGAAGAGATCTGAACACCCCACAGCATTCGCAGGAAGGCTGTGGATTCACTTCAGCGCAGTTTTCGGACAGCTAGATAGAGCGCATTTAACCCGCGAAAACATGGTTAAGTGGACGCGCACAATTATCTCACACGCAACAGAAGCAGGACAGAGCGCTTGCAATAATTACGACCCCTCAGAAGAGGCCCATAACGAGAAATGGGTCCTCAAAAGATTGTCCCGCGCTTGGGAGCAATCGCTTCAGGCAAAAGCAAAGGTTAGATCCCCAGAAGAGGCTCAGGCTGCTGCAGATATCCAAGCAGTCAGAGAGCACCAGAAGCCCGCATGGGTAAATGAAGGCAAGAGCAGCCCTCAACAGAAAGGACAGGAATGCTATAACTGTGGACAGTTAGGGCATTGGGCAAAAGAGTGCCAAGCACCCCAGCGATCTCAGAGAGGCCAGCAGACAGGCACTCTGAACCGCAACAAAGCAAAACCAATCCACAATGTAGCAGTACAGTCAGGACCCACCAATGTGGACGAGACGAACTGACGGTGTTCGGGCTCCCCCACTTGGGTCTGTGACACACTATGGGACTCATCAGGGAGGCCCGTAGTCACGGCAAAAGTCAAAGGGAAGCCCATAGAGTTATTGTGGGACACAGGAGGATCCCGCACCACCATTAACTCCACAACCACGGCACACGCAGACACGTGGCCGACCACCTCCACCATCACACTTAGCGGGTTCACCGGACACTCGCAGCAGGGACATATCACAGCACCCGTAGCGATCCAGCTAGGGAACATTAGCACAAGGCACCCCGTAGTTTTAGTAAATCTTCCCCGGACAGCAGAGCACATCCTGGGGATAGATTTTATGAACGCCCACAGCTTGTCGTTCGACCCAGTGAACCAGTGTGTCTGGCGAATGGCGAGATCAGACAGAGCCCCAGCCACCCTCACAGTAGGAGACTACGCTAATCGGATTAGCGCAGTGGGAGAGTACTCATTCGACCTGACTACACTCCACACCGACCGACAAATTAAGGCCCTACTAAACAAACACAGGACAGCATTTGCAAGTCACCGTCATGACTGTGGCAGAATGACTGGACAAGTTCATGTTACCGGACAGGACCCCCGACCGCAAAAGCAGTATAGATTTCCCCTCGAGGCAGAGGTGGAAATAGAAAAGGTTATAGGCAGCTTGTTGGACCAAGGTGTACTGAGAACGGTAGCCTCCACCAACAATGCCCCTATTTGGCCAGTGAGGAAGCCCGATGGATCATGGCGTCTGACCATCGATTATCGGGAACTCAACAAAGTAACCCCCGCAGTAGCCCCAACGGTAGCTACTAGTCCCGAGACCATGCTCAAGCAGGGTCTCAACGCCAAGTACTTCACGGTATTGGACATCAGTAATGGATTCTGGTCAATACCATTGGCAAAAGCGTGCCAATACAAATTCGCATTCACTTTCAAAACTCAGCAGTACACGTGGACATGCCTCCCACAAGGATTCCACAATTCACCCTCCATTTTCCACCGACAGCTGGCAAGTGGATTAGAGAAATTTTCCCGACCCGATTGTCTGGTCCAGTATGTAGACGACCTACTACTGCAGACAGACACAAAGGCAGAGCACATTTCGCTTCTGGCCGAGCTCCTAGAACTCTTAACTGAAATTGGCTGTAAAGTTAACCCGAAAAAGGCCCAAATATTGGAAAGTAAAGTGATGTATTTGGGATCAGTCATCACGCACGGCAAACGCGAGATCGAATTCAAAAGAATTGATTCGATTGTCAAATTGCCCCTTCCCCAGAATGTATCAGCCCTCCGGTCGTTTTTAGGACTGGTTGGCTACTGTCGGAACCACATCGACGGATTCGCGACAAAAGCCGCCCCACTTTCAGACCTCCTTAGGAAAGGAGCCCCCTGGGAATGGCTTCCGCAGCATACAGGCGCTGTGGAAGAGTTGAAACGAGCCCTTAGTGCAGCACCCGCGCTGCTAGTCCCCGACCAACTTTCACCGTACGCAATAGAGGTAGCGAGCACCGATCTGACCCTCTCGGCCGTGTTGCTTCAAGAACGGCACGAGCAGCTAAGACCAGTGGCTTATGCCTCCCGACTGTTAGACCCAGTAGAACAAGGATTTTCAGCCTGTGAGAGGCACCTCCTTGCTGTTTTCTGGGCAGTGCAGTATTTCTCATACATCACCGGACTCAACCCCATCACCATTCTAACCGAACACACACCCACACAGCTACTACTAGACGGTCGACTGAAGGACGGTTCAGTTAGCCAGATTAGGGCAGCTAGGTGGACCCTACTTTTACAAGGACGGGACATTACAGTAAAACGGACACGCACCCACACATACTTAGCAGACAACCTCCAATACCCCGGACAGCCCCATGACTGTGAAATTGTAGCTCCCCTGCATAACACAGGACCCTTTTTAGCAAAAACACCCCCCAGGAAGATAGGGAACCCGAAACAAAGCCCCCAGCCCACAGACACGTGTGGACCCTTGAGGATTTATGTAGACGGTTCCTCCACAGTTTTAAATGGTGAGCGTATCACAGGATGCGGCATCTATGTAGAGGACGCGCAGGGGCGCGCTCTCGAAGAGATAGCTCTTAAGTTACCAGGTCACTTAGGCGCGCAGGCAGCAGAGCTAGCAGCCATAGCGTACATAGTGGACCACCCCGATTCTTTCCCCAGCCCAGCAGACATATATTCAGACAGCCTATATGTCTGTAACAGTCTGACCGATTTTCTGCCCCTGTGGAGGACACGAGGTTTTGTCTCCGCAGACGGAAAACCCCTTCCATCAGCCCCCTTACTCCAGCATATCCTAGAGAAGGCGAAGGACAGGACCTTCGGCATAATAAAAGTAAGAAGTCACCATAGGTCATCACCCCCTGGGAATGTAAAGGCCGACGCGTTGGCTAAGGCAGGTTCCAGGAGAGGACACTTATGGACCCCCCCCAGCTAGCGCACCAGCTAGCGCCCCTGTGAGCGCAGTCCAAGTCTCACAGACTGATATTAAAGATCTCGTGGCAGCACAAAAACAGGACGGAGACCTCAGGGAGGTTTTCAAGGGAAACTTTGTGCCTGCTTACGAGCACTTTAAACACGCACTGACCACACATGAGGGTGTGATCATTAAGGACCAACTTTATGTGGTCCCACAGCAGGACAGGAATCAGATGATTGCCTTGTTCCACGACGGACACGGGCATCAGGGAATTGATGCAACAACGAGGCACCTCAGGCAACTCTGTTGGTGGCCTAATCTCAGGACTGATGTCACGCACTACATAGAGAATTGCCTGATTTGTGCTCAGAATAACCCGGAGAGGTATTCTAAAAAGGCACAACTTCGGCATACTCGCCCAGTTAACGGCCCTTGGACAAACCTCCAGATCGACTTTATAGGTCCATTGCCCCCTTGTCGGAATGGCTATAAATACGTTCTGGTGGTGATAGATACCTTTACCAAATGGGTAGAGGCATTTCCCTCGCGAACAAACACAGCAAAGACAGCTGCAAAGATCCTGACCCACCACATCTTCACGAGATGGGGTTTACCCCGAAGTATCGATTCGGACCAGGGATCTCACTTTACAGGACGGGTCATGAGGAACGTCCTGACAATATTCGGAATCAAACAGAACTTCCACATTGCGTATCATCCACAGTCCAGCGGGATTGTGGAGCGCATGAATCGGACCCTAAAAACTACCCTTAGGAAAATGGTTCAAGAGAACAATTCCACATGGGATTCAGTGCTCCCCTTTGCACTTATGTTCATAAGGAACACTGTCTCCACATCGACAGGATACACACCACACACACTCATGACCGGACGCCCTATGAAAGGTACAGAATTCCTTTTAGGACTGGACATGACAAGCCCCGAAGTGACGGCCCTCACACATGAAAAGGCAGTTAAAGATCTAGTTGAGACTGTGAGGTCTGCACAGCTCGCAGCCGCAGTCCAGCTAGGGAAACGCCGACAGCAACGTACTGCCTGTTTCAACAAGACCGTACACACCACAGAATTCCAGGTTGGGCAACAGGTAATGTTATCTGTTTATAACCCCAGCAGTTTTTTGGCTCCAAAATATTCCGGTCCCTACTCAATTTCGGACAAAATTAGCCCCTCCGTATACAGGATCAAATATCCTAATGGGAAGACCGCGTGGTTCCATATAAACCAGTTAAAGGCATATGGAACACAGGCCAACCATGCTCACCATGTCCTGCTGGATGCAGCAGAACACTTCACCCCGCCCACCAGAGACACTTTTCCACCATCCCCCTCACAGACCAGTTCATCCACGGACTCGCCCACGACTCCGCCCACAGACCACTACAGACCACGCCCCGACACGCCCACAAGCTGCCACAGCAGAGACAGTAGGACAGACACTGACTCTGAAGACAGCGACACCACACAGCCATACAGCCCACATTGCACCAACTACGACCCCGACTCCAGTGACCCCATGGAAGTCACTTACCTCAAAAACCCAGAACCACCCCCCGACCCCGACTACCCCGACAACACACTCGACGCTACACAATGGCACAGGGACAATTCCTACAGACTTGTCCGCAATGACGAGAGTGACCCCCGGTCACACAACTCCAAAATTGCATGCCTGATCCACACAAGGGTGTGGGATCCGGGAGAGCAGGACGACACGGTGTCTGACTCCCGACACGGCAACCCCTTTGTGACCCTGTTCACAGAGGCAGAATCAAAGTGAGGTGTCCAGATGATGTAAGATAGGAATCGTTTGAGGGAAACGATGTCCTTTCTGATGGAACCTGCACGTATGTTTGTCTTCGTTTTATGTTTGTTTGTTTTCAGGAATGTAAATGTTTCAGTTGGAGGATGGACATCTTCTTTTCAGCTGAAAAGATCGTGACCACCTCACATACACGTTAGCTTGTCTGCCGAAACTTTTGAGATCTTCGGTTTGATTGGAGATCCTTTCCAAAGTTGTAAGGCCACACGCCAAATAGTTTATCTGCAGATATCTCTGAGAACTTCAGTGATGTCCTCAGTTGGAGCATCTTGGCTCCCTTGGTTTTTTAGGTGCCCCTCTATTCGGCGAAATAGAGGCTGCAAGTCATGGTAAACACATTCGTACCCGTTTCTTTCCAGGTTACTCAGGCAGTGGACAAACGGCACTGAGGACCCGCCCTGTCTGAGAACCAACCCTTGGTCAGCCAAGCTCGGGTATGGCACAGCACGCCCTACCCGGGGATCCCATCCAACTCGTACCCGTAGCGGCCCATACGCAACTCATTCGGATGTTTCTTTCCAAATTTGTTTTCATTTTAGGTTAGGTAGCCCTTCGGCCGCCATCCCACATGCTATTTACATCCGGAAACATTCGGATGGTAAACTAGCAAAGCCTGCGAGACGGCTCGCAGAAGGAAGGATTGTTAGGTGTATGCTGGTCTTTAAATTCGCTTTTTGGAAAAAAAAAAATGAGGGGAGTCACAGGGTGTGACTTAGCCAGTCATTTTAAAGGGTCAATTGGGTTTTGAAAGACAGATGCACTAACAAGTAAAGGTCTTAAGCTGTGTATTGACAGATACTGTGCTTGATCCCAAAGGTTTCAAAGGACGAGACAGAGGTCGAAGCCAGGATTGTCAATACCGGAGGAAGAAGGAAGAGAAAGAAGAAGAACAGCAAAATGATGGAAGCCCACTTATTACTATTTAATGTCATATGTATATGTGTGGAAACAAGACACGTTTCCCCCACAACCCCCACCGTAAATGTTTCCACTACAGCAAACCCCCAGTGCTCAGCTCTGATCAGCGAGGTTCAGACCTGGTGTACTAAATTCATGACGTGGTACTCCATGTCCTACATAATCGAATCACTGTTGGTGATCGCGATCCTCACCATCCTAGTGCAGACCCTCAGGTTGAGGAAATGGAAGAGGAGAGCCTCTCGTTCCAGCACCTCACCCATCTATAGAGTGCAATCCCCCATCTTCGGATTCCACCAAACCCCTCAACCCCTCACTGATTACAACACTCTGTAAATAAAATTCAGCCATGTATTATATTGTTCCATACTCGACTGCCGAGTTGGGAAGTGTGATGTTGTGGTGTGAATGGTTAAGGTTTAGAGTGATTACATGTTTAAGTTAAGGTTAAGGTTAATAGTGATAGGTAGAGGTTCCCAATTGTAGTAATGCATGTCCCTTTGACATAGGGCCAAGTAGAAATGTTAGTTAAATTTTTTTTCTCTTCTTCCCATAGTTTAGAACAGAGTAGAACAGGAACTGGCAAGAGGTCAGAACACAAGGAGGCAAAGTACATAGGTGATCCTTCACAATAGTATGATTGTGAGGATCACAAGGAGGGAATGTAGCCATGCTGGCCACGCAAAATGGACACTGAGCCAAACTAAAATGGAAGGCTGCTGAGAAACAGACAGTTCAGCCAGAACAGCAGTCTGCAAAGAGCAGTTTGCATTCTACAGCAGCAGAAACCAGTTTGGGCTCAGGTGAAGAGACCTTAGCTAGGTGCAAATGGCAAAACGCTTTGCATGCTAATGAGGCCATCAGACTTGAACACCCACACAATAGATACATTTGGTTCTGAATGGACACATTCCAATCAAGACCCAGACATCGAGGCACCAGAAACCTCCGAACAAAAGGACATAAGAAACGCCCCCTCCATCACGGAGACCCCCTCGCATTGGGGAATTAATCCAGTATCGATAAGAAATTGATCCAATAGGTAGAGCCCGCCCGAGAAGAGGGAAGGACAACGGAACCCCTATAAAAGATAGGGACCTCGTGTTGTCCGGTCTGTTAAACCTGTGCTCCGGCCCCGACTGACACCTGGTATCCTGACTCCAGCCGTTGAGCACCAGCCGCCGAAACCGTAAGTTCAACGCTCGCTACGCGATCCAAGCCCACTAGACTCCCAAGTGCCAGAACGCTTGCTGAAGGCTGCAGACAAAACCAGGACGAAGGCCTCGTTCTCTGACCTTGCCTGTTCCTGTTAGATAAGTATTCTGTTTGCTTATGTTTAGTTGTAGCTTAGTCTCTTAGTGTGTGTGCATGAGTATTTATTATTAACTGTATAATAAATATTGATCGTTTGAACTTGACTAATCGGTGTATCGTCTTTATTACTTTGAATTTGACCTTGGAATACTTGTGACGTTGCCTATACGGCAGCTGGCGACTCCAGAGCTTAAATAATTACATAGAACAGAGCCTAGCAGTGTTAAGCACACGTCGAACTCGGAGGCGTGTTAATACACTCCAATAAACGCGTTTTACGCCCATAGTAAAACGTGCAACAAATAAGACGGGTCGGAAGGGTCTTTGATTGTGCTGCCCGCTTTCTCAAGGCAGCGGGAGGTATAGACAGAGTCAATGGATAGGAGGCGGGTTTGTGCGACTCCCTGGAGTTTCTTAGTGATAGAAACACGGGGGAGTTCCTGGTTTTAATCCACTCAGCCGCTTCTCCAATCACAGTTCCACACAGTACAGGTTGTATTCCAACACAGGAACATTGACTGACAATCTTAGTGCATGTAGGTACTTATCATCACTGCAATATCACCACTTTTTTCACTTTTTAGGAACAAATGACAAGATTGTACACAGTAGCTTCAGGTGATCAAACAGTGAACCCCATATTACCTGTTGTGTCTTGCTCAGGAAGTTGGATTATCAGAATCCCTCCAGACCAAGATGGGAGCGCAAGCAATGCTTCTCCATCACTGTTCAGCCAGGTGGCTGACGCTGTTGAGTTAGTCGAATGGCCCTGGATACCAGGAATTAAAAAGCTGTTTGCTGGATCCCGAAAGTTCAGTTTCCCAATGTCAGTGAAGATGGACTGGATATGCCCCTCACTGATCAATTCCTACAGAGGTATTAACAGGACAAATACAATGGTTAGCTTTGAGAAACAGAATTTAAGAGAAAAGCAGGTAATCTGCAGCATCTGAAGCTGTTCTCGGGGGACCAGATGGGGCAGCAATTTCATATATAATTAAATCCTGGCTTCTCGAGCATGGGACAGGAGTTAACTCAGCCAATACTTCTAGCACAGCATGAAGATAGCTTCTCTAATTCAGCAGCAAGGTACAAATGGACAAAAGACCATTAGGTAACTGTTGTGGGGAAATGAAACACTGCGTAGACACTGCAGCAGCAGGCGTGTGGAGCACAGGTCACTTTTCGGAGATTTACTCGAGAGTGAGCATGCTGGCAAATACTTACACTGACACTAGGTGTAGAAAATGGCATTGGCTGTTCACTCATCCAGTTCAAATCATGAATCCACTCATCCAGTTCAAAGCATGAATCCATGACCCCTGGATAGGCTGTAATTTCAATCTGTTTCCTGTCAAACTTTGGAAAGCTTTTCTAAGTTTACTTCAGGCTGTTCTTTGCTGCAATATAAACACTCAGATCAACCTCACAGCTAAGGTGCTGAATTCCCATTGTCCTCTCTCTGAAGCAGGGATGTCCCCAATGCACTACACAGACATGGCTATGTGCAACACTGTTTCCACAAGCTTACTGTCATAGATGTTTACAGCATGGAAACAGGCGCTTCGGCCCAGTTTGTCCATCACTAAGCTAGCCCCATTTGGCCCATATCCCTCTATACCCACCCTGCCCATGTAACTGTCTAACTACGTTTTAAAAGACAAAATGGTACCCACCTCTACCACTGCCTCAGACAGCCCGTTCCAGATGCTCACCACCCTGTGTGTGAAGAAATTTCCCCTCTGGTCTCTTTTGTATCTCTCCCCTCTCACCTTAAACCTATGCCCTCTAGTTCTGGACTCCTCCACCTTTGGGGAAAGATGTCAACTTTCTACCTTGTCTATGCTCCTCATTATTTTATAGCCCTCAATAAGATCACCCCTAAGCCTCCTGTGCCCCAGGGGAAAAAGTCCCAGCCACTCCTTATTGCTCAGACCATGGTAGGATCCTCATAAATCTCTTCTGCATGCTTTCTAGTTTAACAACATTCTTCCTATAATAGGGTGAACAGAACTGAACACAGTATTCCATGTGCGGTCTTACCAATGTCTTGTACAACTTCAACAAGACGCCCAAACCCTGTATTCAATATTCTGACCAACAAAACCTAGCATACTGAATGCCTTCTTCACAACCCTGTCGACCTGCGACTCTACTCCTACATCTCTCTGTTCTGTAACTCTCCCCAACTCTCAAGGTATACCGCTGGTCACAAGCCTCCAGTTTGAAAAACAACCCTCCACAACCATCCTTTGGCTTTGGAGTTGAGTTAAGAGAAAGCCAATTTTGTATCCAATTAGCTACCTCACCATGGATTCCATGAGATTTAACCTTTTACAACAACCTACCATGCGGTACCTTGTCAAAGGCCTTGCTAATGTCCATGTAGACGTCAACCGCACTGCCCGCATCTACCTCGTTTACCCCTTCAAAAAACTCAATCAAATTGGTGAGAGATGACTTTCCGCTTACAAAGCCGTGCTGACTTTCCCTAATTAGCCCTTGCCTATCTAAATGCGTGTAGATCCAGTCCCTCAGAAAACCTAACAACTTACCCACTACAGAAGTAAAGTTCCCAGGCTTATTCCTACAGCCCTTCTTAAACAAGGGCACAACATTTGCTACCCTCCAATTTTCAGGCACCTCTCCTGTGGCTGCCGATGATTCAAATATCTTAGTTAGGGGGCCGGCAAATTCCTCCCGAGCCTTCCACAATGTCCTGGGATACATTTCATCAGGTCCTGGGGATTTATCTATCGTGATGCGCTTTAATACAGCAAATACGGACAAGAAATATTCATTTAGGGCCTCTCCCATCCCTTGTGGATCCGCACTGGCAGAAGGATCACCCAGATGAGCACAGTGGTTAGAACAGTTGCTTCACAGCTCCAGGGTCCCAGGTTTCATTAATGGCTTGGGTCACTGTCTGTGTGGAGTCTGCACGTTCTCCCCAAGTCTGCGTGGGTTTCCTCCGGGTGCTCCGGTTTCCTCCCACAGTCCAAAGATGTGCAGGTTAGGTGGATTGGCCATGCTAAATTGTCCTTTAGTGCCCAAAAAGGTTAGGTGGAGTTGCTGGATCGTGGGGATGGGGTGTGGGGGCTGATGAGTTGCACTGATAGGGTGTGACTGTGGGCCTAAGCAGGGTGCTCTATTGGAGAGTCAGTTCAGATTCAATGGACTGAATGGCTGCCTTCTGCACACTAGGAATTTGTGTCACATCTATGGAAAAACTCAAACAGACCCCGCCAGTTAAACATGAATCGGTAGATAACAGTGACAGCTGTGGTCAAGTTGGCAGCACACTTCCTTCTGGGTCACAGGATTGCGGGTTTAAATCCTGGTCCCGGACAATTAACATCACAAAACACACATTACCTACTCTTTCTTAAGCAGAGTAAGAAGTCTTACAACACCAGGTTAAAGTCCAACATGTTTGTTTCAAACACTAGCTTTCAGAGCACTGCTCCTTCCTCAGGTGAATGAAGAGGTTTGTTCCAGAAACATCTAAATAGACAAATTCAAAGATGCCAGATAATGCAGCCTCCAACACGTCATCGATGAAGATGAACATCTTGCCAAGGTCATCGCCACACCCCCACTACTTGCCTTCAAACAACCGCGCAACCTCAAACCATTGTTTCCAGCAAACTACCCAGCCTTCAGAACAGCGACCACGACACCACACAACCCTGCCATGGAAATCTCTGCAACACGTGCCAGATCATTGACATGGATACCACCATTACATGTGAGAAAACCACCCACCAGGTACATGGTACATACTCGTGCGACTCGGGCAACGTTGTCTACCTCATACGCTGCAGGAAAGGATGTCCCGAAGCGTGGTACATTGGCGAGACCATGCAGACGCTGCGCCAATGAATGAACGGACATCGCGCGACAATCACCAGGCAGGAATGTTCCCTTCCAGTCGGGGAACACTTCAGCAGTCAAGTGCATTCAGCCTCTGATCTCCGGGTTAGCGTTCTCCGAGGCGGCATTCAGGACACGCGACAACGCAGAATCGCTGAGCAGAAACTTATAGCCAAGATCCGCACACATGCGTACGGCCTCAACCGGGACCTGGGATTCATGTCGCATTACATTCATCCCCCACCATCTGGCCTGGGCTTGCGAAATCCTACCCACTGTCCTGGTTTGAGACAATTCACACCTCTTTAACCTGGGGTTACCCCTATCTCTGGATCTGTAAAGATTCAATTACCTGCAAATGCTCACATTCTAAGCATTATCTGGCATCTTTGAATTTGTCTATACATATGTTTCTGGAACAAACCTCTTCCTTCACCCGAGGAAGAAGCAGTGCTCCGAAAGCTAGTGTTTGAAACAAACATGTTGGACTTTAACCTGGTGTTGTAAGACTTCTTCCTGTGCTCACCCCAGTCCAACGGCGGCATCTCCACATCATTTCTTAAGCAGGATCTTCCTGAGCAGACAAACTGTCCGACCAATCAGCCTGCGAGCCAGCCACGGGCCCGACCAATCAGCCCGCGAACCAGCCATGGGCCCGACCAATCAGCCTGCGAGCCAGCCATGGGCCCGACCAATCAGCTCGCGAGCCAGCCACGGGCCCGACCAATCAGCCCGCGAACTAGCCATGGGCCCGACCAATCAGCCCGCGAGCCAGCCATGGGCCCGACCAATCAGCCCGCGAACCAGCCATGGGCCCGACCAAGCTCGCGAGCCAGCCACGGGCCCGACCAATCAGCCTGCGAGCCAGCCACGGGCCCGACCAATCAGCCCGCGAGCCAGCCACGGGCCTGATCAATCAGCCCGTGAGCCAGCCACGGGCCCGACCAATCAGCCCACTAGCCAGCCATGGGCCGACCAATTAGCCCGCTAGCCAGCCATGGGCCCGACCAATCAGCCCGTGAGCCAGCCACGGGCCCGACCAATCAGCCCGCTAGCCAGCCATGGGCCGACCAATTAGCCCGCTAGCCAGCCATGGGCCCGACCAATTAGCCCGCTAGCCAGCCATGGGCCCGACCAATCAGCCCGCGAGCCAGCCATGGGCCCGACCGATCAGATTGTGAGTTGGTGAATCTTCGGCTGCCTCTTTGCATTGTACAAAATGGTTACTTACACTTCTGTACATGCGAGATGGATGGGGCAGCACAATCCTGTGTACAGTTTGGTTAGTTAGGATAAGGAGAGTCACACGATCATGAGTCTCATGTACATGAACACCACCCGGCAACACGTGACAATTCAGAAACTTTATTCGGACAGTGTTGTTGAGGAGGTTGGTGTCCAGAGACTGTTCCATCAGGTGCAGGGTGTCACCAGAACTGGTCCTAAGGAGGTAAAGAAACAGGATTGGAACAAAGCTCTCCCAATGATGTTCACAACATGAGATCAGAGTAAGAACCTGCCCTTTACCCATCCCCCTACAACATCACAACCTGGCCCTCACCCCACCCCCTCATTAAAACATAACAACTTGTCCATCACTACTACAACAACATGACCGCCTGTCCAAATACTACAACAGCATGACCGCCTGTCCCAACACTACAACAGCATGACCGCCTGTCCCAATACTACAACAGCATGACCGCCTGTCCCAACACTACAACAGCATGACCACCTGTCCCAACACTACAACAGCATGACCGCCTGTCCCAATACTACAACAGCATGACCGCCTGTCCCAATACTACAACAGCATGACTGCCTGTCCCAATACTACAACAGCTTGACCCCCTGTCCCAATACTACAACAGCATGACCGCCTGTCCCAATACTACAACAGCATGACCGCCTGTCCCAATACTACAACAGCATGACTGCCTGTCCCAATACTACAACAGCTTGACCCCCTGTCCCAATACTACAACAGCATGACCGCCTGTCCCAATACTCCAACAGCATGACCGCCTGTCCCAATACTCCAACAGCATGACCGCCTGTCCCAATACTCCAACAGCATGACCGCCTGTCCCAATACTCCAATAGCATGACCGCCTGTCCCAATACTACAACAGCATGATCGCCTGTCCCAATATTACAACAGCATGACCGCCTGTCCCAATACTACAACAGCATGACCGCCTGCCCCAATACTACAACAGCATGACCACCTACCCCAATACTACAAAAGTATGACCGCCTGTTCTAATACTACAACAACATGACCGCCTGCCCCAATACTACAACAGCATGACCGCCTGCCCCAATACTACAACAGCATGACCGCCTGTTCCAATACTACAACAACATGATCGCCTGCCCCAATACTACAACAGCATGACCGCCTGTTCCAATACTACAAAAATATGACCGCCTGTTCCAATACTGCAACAACATAACTGCCTGCCCCAATACTACAACAACATGACCGCCTGTCTCAATACTACAACAACATGACAGCCTGTCCCAATTCTACAACAGCATGACCGCCTGTTCCAATACTACATGACCGCCTGCTCCAATACTACAAGACAGCCTGCCCCAATACTACAACAACATGACAGCCTACCCCAATACTACAACAACATGACAGCCTGTCCCAATACTGCAACATCAACATGACAGCCTGTCCCAATACTACAACATCAACATGACAGCCTGTCCCAATACTACAACATGACAGCCTGTCCCAATACTACAACATGACAGCCTGTCCCAATACTACAACATGACAGCCTGTCCCAATACTACAACATGACAGCCTGTCCCAATACTACAACATGACAGCCTGTCCCAATACTACAACATAACAGCCTGTCCCAATACTACTACTACAACAACATGACAGCCTGTCCCAATACTACAACAACAACATGACAGCCTGTCCCAATACTACAACATCAACATGACAGCCTGTCCCAATACTACAACATGACAGCCTGTCCCAATACTACAACATGACAGCCTGTCCCAATACTACAACATGACAGCCTGTCCCAATACTACAACATGATAGCCTGTCCCAATACTACAACATGACAGCCTGACCCAATACTACAACATGACAACCTGTCCCAATACTACAACATGATAGCCTGTCCCAATACTACAACATGACAGCCTGACCCAATACTACAACATGACACCCTGTCCCTCATCCCCAATACAACTTGACAACCTGTCTCTCACCCCCCAATACAACATGACAACCTGTCCCTCACTGCCCCCCCAATACATGACAACCTCTATCCTCACCCTCCAATATAACATGACAACCTGTCCCTCATCCCCTACAACATGACACCCTGTACCCTCACCCTCTCAATACAACATGAACCCTGCACCCTCAACCCCTCCAAAAACAACATGACAACCTACTCTTCCCCCCCCCCAAACAAGATCATACCTACTGCCTACATGTTCCCCTTACATGTGTGTGAGCAAGTGACACTTCACTCTGGGGCTCTGTTGTGCACAAATTATACTCCAACACAGTCATTAATACTGCAGGAAGGGTACAGTCAGAAAACAGAGTGTACTTCGCATCAACGGCTGGACACAAAATCTTTGCATGGTTTTTCTTTAGAATCTCTGATCAGAGGCTTCAAAACTGTGATCACCTGGTCAAAATAAGTCTCTTTTAAGCTACACCACACAACCCTCACAAGTAAGAGTGTCACCAGGCTCACTCTGCAGACTACATGCAGAAAATACTCACCAATGTATGAACCGATTCCTGGTGACAGACTGTAGCTTCCCACTGTCTTCATAGAAAAATCCACCGGCACTATCAGAATATTTCACCCCTGGAACAGCATTCACACCTGCAGAACAGACACAATCTTCAATCCAACCTCAACTCAAAGACTTCCAGCTCAAAGGACAATCCTCAAAAATAAATTGTCTCAATTTGTAGCCAGATAGTTCTATGCAACAAGAAGGAAATGTTGACTATAATATATATATATATATGTCTTTAAAACATCAGTTCCAAAACTATTCCAACCAGAAAAGAGACTGTGATACTAAGTTCTCACTGTCTATGCACCTTCCTGGAGGCACTGACTCATGCTGGAGACCCCTTTACAGTATCCCTCCATCATAGAATCCCTACAATCAGGAGGCCATTTGGCCCATCAGGTCTGCACCGACCCTCCGAAACAGCACCCTACGTGGGCCTCCTCACCTGTCCTATCCCCGTAACTCCACCTAACCTTTGTACACTAAGGGGCAAATTAGCATAGCCTATCCACCTAACCCTCATAACATCTTACATTCTGGAGGCCCATGTGCTTGTGTCAGTTCTCCAATGAGTCTCAATCCTTTGTCCATAACAAATTGTTAGACTGCTTCGAGGGGGTAACGAGGAAGTTAGATAAAGGACAGCCAGTTGACGTGATCTATTTGGGTTTCCAGTAGGCCTTTGACAAGGTGTCTTACAGGAGGCTGTTAAATAAGATAAACGCCCATGGTGTTAGGGGCAAGGTACTGGCATGGATAGGGATTGGCTGACTGGCAAAGAATGGGGATAAAGAGGTCTTTGTCAGGGTGGCAGCTGGTGACTAGTGGCATTCTGCAGGGGTTAGTGTTGAGAGCACAACTGTTCATGATATAAATTAACAAGCTGGAAGAAGGAACTGAGGGCATTGTTGCTAAGGTTGCAGATGATACAAAGATACGTAGAGGGACAGGTAGTGTTGAGGAAGCAAGGAGGTTGTGCAGAAGGACTTGGACAGGCTAGGAGTGGGCAAAGTGGCAGATGGAATACAATGTGGAAGAGGGGCTGTTTAGCACAGGGCTAAATCGCTGGCTTTGAAAGCAGGCCAGCAGCACGGTTCGATTCCCGTAACAGCCTCCCCGAACAGGCGCCGGAATGTGGTGACTAGGGGCTTTTCACAGCAACTTCATTTGAAGCCTACTTGTGACAATAAGCGATTTTCATTTCATTCATTTCAAAAGCGTGAGATAATGCACTTTGGTAGGACGAATAGAGGCATAGACTATTTTCTAAATGGGGAATTGCTTAGGAAATCAGAAGCACAAAGGGACTTGGGAGTCCTTGTTCACGATTCTTTTAGCACACTGGGCTAAATCGCTGGCTGTGAAAGCAGACCAGGGCAGGCCAGCAGCACAGTTCAATTCCCGTACCAGCCTCCCCAAACAGGTGCCGGAATGTGGCGACTAGGGGCTTTTCACAGTAACTTCATTTGAAACCTACTCCTGACAATAAGCGATTTTCATTTTAAGCTTAACGTGCAGGTTCAGTCGGCAGTTAAGGCAGCAAATGCTAGCATTCATGTCAAAAGGGCTCAAATACAAGTCATGGGATGCACTGTTGAGGTTGTACAAGACTCTGGTCAGACTTCATTTGGAGAGCAGTTTTGGGCCATGTATCTAAGGAAGGATGTGCTGGCCTTGGAGAAGGTCCATAGGAAGTTACCAAGAATGATCCCAGGAACTAAGGACTTGTAATAGGAGGAGCATCATCACTGGAAAAATTGTTTGGGAAGCCTAAAAAGCCACAAACTAGGGGTGCATCCCTGGAATTTAGAAAGTGATGCGGTGCTATGATCAAAGTTCTCAAGATATGAAAGGAAATGGTTAGGGTTGCTAGAGAGAAACAATTTTTGCTGATTGGCATGTTTAGAATTTGGAGACATTATCTAAAAATTACAGCTGTGGAATTAGGAAACATTTCAATAGATCCAGTGGCAGACTTTTGGAACTCGATAAAAGGCAATTGATGTGAATTGTTCAAGTAGTATCTTGGAGGAATGGAGTAAGATGCTTCCCGGATGATCAACTTAGCTAAAATAGGGAAACTCTTCTTTAAACTGGCTAATTGATCAATTGCTGGATCTTGGAGCAGATGTCACTGAGGTGGGGACCACTAATGCAGTTTAGGTATGATCCAGGAAATAGATTGAAACATAGATTTTGTTAACCAAGGTCAGTAAGAGATTTGGGGTGAAGGGGAGTACATTGAATAGGCTGTAGATCAGAATGAAAGGCAGCTAGGAGCAGCATTGTGGCACAGTGGTTAGCACTGCTGCATCACCGCACCGAGGACCCAGGTTCAATCCCAGCCCTGGATCACTGTCCGTGTGGAATTTGCACACTCTCCCCGTGTCTGCGTGGGTCGCACCCCCACGACCCAGAGATGTGCAGGGTAGGTGACTAGGCCACACTAATTGCCCCTTAATTGGAAAAAAAATAATTGGTTATCCTAAATTTATTTTTAAAAGAATGAAAGGCAGACACAGGCTCCGGACTTTGGGGGGGGGGGGGGGGGGGTGGGGTGGCTCCCTCCTGTTCTGGGACTGAGCCCAGGCTCAGAATCCACTTCCACAGATTCACAGGGGCAGAGTCAGGAGCTGGAGACAAACCCCCGGTGTCGGCCAGCGGAGCAGAACAGACCCTCTCACACACACACCGCCTCCCCGCTCCGCACGGGCGGTGGGGTTGAATGGTGGCCCTCCGGCTCCGCTCACCCAGGTCGGCCCGAACCTCCCTCCACGCCAGGAAGTCTCTCTGCAAGTTGCCGATCTCCAGCAGGCTCCGCTCACAAACCGCCGCCATCTTGCCGCACAGACTGTCGGGAGGGGGCATTTCCCGCCCTTCAAACCTCTTAAAGCGGCACCCACCCTAGACCGTTTACAGCTGCATAACCTGAATTCTCTTAAAGCGACACTGACCATTGAAGCAAAGCTTTGATTCCCAGAACGGTTTGGCATTCGACAGCTTTCCCCGGCCCTGATTGGTTCATCTACGAGGGTTCTGATTGGATAACCCGGGATTCCAGGGACATTCTCAGTTTTAATGTGTTTTCGTGCAGAATGGAGGATTTCAAAAGAAATCTTTTGACTACCACAAGAATAAAGGGATTAAGGGTTATGGTGTTCGGGCCGGAAAGTGGAGCTGAGTCCACAAAAGATCAGCCATGATCTCATTGAATGGCGGAGCAGGCTCGAGGGGCCAGATGGCCTACTCCTGCTCCTAGTTCTTATGTTCGAAAAGGAGCCCCTTCCAAGGGCTGCTTTAAACATGAAATAATCAGGGATAAAAATTCTGGTGGTATTTGTCTAATTTTCTGTGACCCAGAAGGATAAAAACTATTCAGACTAGTATTCTTATCTCCATCTGGGGAAGCAACAGTGTTCAAAGGAACCTTTGTGCACTTTAATACCCAATATCCAGCTGCAAGGAGCTGCTCGATTATGTGTGGAAAACCACCCTGTTTAATTTCGGCCAGTATCTAAAATGGTTGCAAGCATTCTCTGTCAAATTTCTGCTTTTCTCCGTTTTAGAGGGTAATTTAATTTTCAACCAACATCTGTTCAAAATAAGATGACAGTGTGGGTGGAATTTGTTGTTGACAGACCCACATGTGGTGGATAACAGTGGGCAGCTTGATCTGCTAGAGGGACTTGCCATGGCTCTTTAACATGAATGGCATTAGCATCCTGCTTTCAGGGGTCCCAAGGAGTGTGCAGGCCTGACGATGAGCCGCAGTCTATGAACAAAATTTCTCTGCTTAAAGGGGTCATAGGGGTCAGAATGACTGCAGGAAACAATGTTCGTGGAAGTTAATGTGGCAAGGAAATGGAGAAAGACATGGGAAGGCCATGTCCTCATTCCCTGACTCTTTCCTAGAGTTGAGGCTGGAGGTAGCATGGACAGAAGGGGAGGTGCTCTTAAGAACATAAGAACGTGGAGCAGGAGTAGGCCATCTGGCCCCTCGAGCCTGCTCCGCCATTCAATGAGATCATGGCTGATCTTTTGTGGACTCAGCTCCACTTTCTGGCCCGGACACCATAACCCTTGATGCATGATCAATAACTCCAGAAGCGAGATTTGAGACAATTGAAAGCGTTATTGCACTAGATGTTTCCCCCAGCAGCACAGATACAGAAGGCAGCTGCTGGGGAGACCCAGGCTCTTATACTCCGCCTTACTGGGTGGAACCAGCAGGCAGGCTTAACCAATGAAACAGCAGTCTCAGGTACCTCCCACACCAATGGTCTTACAGCATTATTCAGAGGTACCGTAATACCTCTAATACTGACTACCACAACCCTTAATCCCTTTATTCTTCAAAAAACTATCTACCTTTATCTTAAAAATATTTAATGAAGAAGCCTCAACTGCTTCACTGGGCAAGGAATTCCATAGATTCACAACCCTTTGGGCGAAGAAGTCCTCCTAAACTCAGTCCTAAATCTACTTCCCCTTATTCTGAGGCTATGCCCCATAGTGCCGCTTTCACCCACCAGTGGAAACAATCTGCCCGCATCTATCCTATCTATTCCCTTCATAATTTTATATGTTTCTGTAAGATCCACCCCGCATC
Organism: Scyliorhinus canicula; assembly: GCF_902713615.1. NCBI lineage: Eukaryota > Metazoa > Chordata > Chondrichthyes > Carcharhiniformes > Scyliorhinidae > Scyliorhinus > Scyliorhinus canicula. Next base: position 104,161,501 of record NC_052154.1, read on the forward strand.
CTTCTAAATTCCAACGAGTACAGTCCCAGTCTACTCAACCTCTCCTCGTAATCCAACCTCTTCGGCTCTGGGATTCACCCAGTGAATCTCCTCTGCATACCCTCCAGCGCCAGTATGTCCTTTCTCAGGTAAGGAGACCAAAACTGAACACAATACTCCAGGTGTGGCCTCACTAACACCTTATACAATTGCAGCATAACCTCCCTAGTCTTAAACTCCATCCCTCTAGCAATGAAGGACAAAACTCCATTTGCCTTCTTAATCACCCGTTGCACCTGTAAACCAACTTTTTGCGACTCATGCACTAGCACACCCAGGTCTCTCTGCACAGCAGCATGCATTAATATTTTATCATTGAAATAATAATCCCTTTTGCTGTTATTCCTACCAAAATGGATAACTTCACATTTGTCAACATTGTATTCCATCTGCCAGACCCTAGCCCATTTACTTCACCTATCCAAATCCCTCTGCAGACCTCCAGTATCCATTACACTTTTTGCTTTACCACTCATCTTAGTGTCGTCTCTTCTGCAAACTTGGACACAATGCACTTGGTCCCCAACTCCAAATCATCTATGTAAATTGTGAACAATTGTGGGCCCAACACTGATCCCTGAGGGACACCACTAGCTACTGATTGCCAACCAGAGAAACACCCATTAATCCCCACTCTTTACTTTCTATTAATTAACCAATCCTCTATCCATGCTACTCTTTACCCTTAATGCCATGCATCTTTATTTTATGCAGCAACCTTTTGTGTGGCACCTTGTCAAAGGCTTTCTGGAAATCCAGATATACCACATCCATTGGCTCCCCATTATCTACCGCACTGGTAATGTCCTCAAAAAATTCCACTAAATTAGTTAGGCACGACCTGCCCTTTATGAACCCATGCTGCGTCTGCCTAATGGGACAATTTCCATCCAGATGCCTCGCTATTTCTTCCTTAATGATAAGTCCAGCATCTTCCCTACTTCTGAAGTTAAGCTAACTGACCTATAATTACCCACTTTCTGCCTGCCTCCTTTTTTAAACAGTGGTGTCACGTTTGCTAATTTCCAATCCGCCAGGACCACCCCAGAGTCTAGTGAATTTTGGTAAATTATCACTACTGCATTTGCAATTTCCCTAGCCATCGCTTTTAGCACTCTGGGATGCATTCCATCTGAGCCAAGAGACTTGTCTACCTTTAGCCCCATTAGCTTGCCCATCACTACCTCCTTAGTGATAGCAATCATCTCAAGGTCCTCACCTGTCATAGCCTCATTTCTATCAGTCGCTGGCATGTTATTTGTGTCTTCCACTGTGAAGACCGACCCAAAAAACCTGTTCAGTTCCTCAGCCATTTCCTCATCTCCCATTATTAAATCTCCCTTCTCATCCTCTAAAGGACCAATATTTACCTTAGCCACTCTTTTTTTGTTTTATATATTTGTAGAAACTTTTACTATCTGTTTTATATTCTCAGCAAGTTTACTCTCATAATCTATCTTACTCTTCTTTATAGCTTTTTTAGTAGCTTTCTGTTACCCCCTAAAGATTTCCCAATCCTCTAGTCTCCCACTAATCTTTGCCACTTTGTATGCTTTTTCCTTCAATTTGATACTCTCCGTTATTTCCTTAGATATCCACGGTTGATTTTCCCTCTTTCTACCGTCCTTCCTTTTTGTTGGTATAAACCTTTGCTGAGCACTGTGAAAAATCGCTTGGAAGGTTCTCCACTGTTCCTGAACTGTTTCACCATAAAGTCTTTGCTCCCAGTCTACCTTAGCTAGTTCTTCTCTCATCCCCTTGTAATCTCCTTTGTTTAAACACAAAACACTAGTGTTTTATTTTACCATCTCACCCTCTATCTGTATTTTAAATTCCACCATATTGTGATCGCTCCTTCCGAGAGGATCCCTAACTATGGGATCATTAATCAATCCTGTCTCATTACACATTTCTTTGTTTATTGCCTGCCCCTTGGCATTTAGAATTCAGCCCCAAGGTTGGAGAGGAGAATCTCCTCAGTACCACCTAGTTTCACCTTTTGGTCAGTCAGTGAAGTAAGATCAGCCCACCCTGGTTTACAAGTAATGGTATGAAATGGATTGAAATTCACAATAAATATTGGCCCGAATATTTCCATATCTTGGCGAAAACCAGAGTGAATCCTGCTGGACCCATCAGTGCAATCTAAGCCGGAATTGTTAGATACTTGGGGAAAAAATGATCACAGGAATAATGCCACGCCTATAGCACAATGTGTCAGAATCGGGCGACCTGGTTCAGCTCAGCAGTTCGATCATGTTGCATTGAAACGGCTCCACAGCATTTGCTCACAGTTCTGCCAAGAGGGTGGCAGCGAGAAATCCAGCTCCAATGTTCACAGGAGCTCTACGGTCAGGGCCTCGGAGTATTTACCGTTTGCCTCCAGTATGGAGTCGTCGACCAATTGCTGCCTAGCCGCGCTCTCCTCCCTGTCTCTTTGTATTTTAAAGGCGATAACTTCCCCTCTAATCACGGCCTTTAGCACCTTCCAGAACATGGAGGGTGAGACCCCCCGTTTTGGTTGTTTTTTGTGTACTCAGCTATGGCCTGTGATACCATCTCGCTGAAAGCCATGTCGGCCAGGAGGGCCGTGTCTAACCTCCATGTGGGGCATTGGGCCCTGCCCCTCTCCAACCTCACATCCATATAGTGTGGAGCGTGGTCAGAGATTATGATCGCGGAGTATTCCACTTTGACGAGCCCTGGAAGCACCGATTTCCCGACCAAAGAAGTCGATCCTAGAGTATACGTTGTGCACTGGGGAGAAGAAGGAAAACTCTTTCTCCCCTGGATGGGTGAACCTCCAAGGGTCCACCGCCCCCATCTGACCAAGTTCTTTTGTCATGTTTGAGGTTTTTCCTGTTTTGGGATTTGACCTGTCTGTCTTTGGGTCCTGTACACAATTAAAGTCCCGCCCCATGATCATTCGGTGCGTCACTATGTCGGGGATTTCCAGCATGGTCTTTTGAATGAACTTCGTGTCGTCCCAGTTGAGAACATACACGTTAACGAGTACTCCCTGTGCCCTGTCTAGGGCCCTGCTGAACATGATGTAACGTCCCCCTGGGTTGGTTACCGTCTTCGTCGCCTTAAACATTGTCCTCTTATTGATTGCCACCCCTCTGGCCCTCGTCCCGTAACAAGAATGGTGGGTCTGTCCCACCTGTAGTGATCTGCATATCTGTGTGTATGTAAACGGTTAACATACAGAAGTAACAGCTAGATAACCATTAGATGGCAGCACCATTTATGTGTATAAGAGATAAATCAAGGCGAGTTCCCGCCTCTTCGGGTTAGGAATGACTAGTGAACAGTTAGGGAGAAATAGCTTAGTGGGCAGGTGTAGTTAATCATTATTATACATATTTGGTCTTGTTAATTGATGCACTATCAATTACTACAAAGACGAGAGAAGTGAATAATCGAGGTTTTGTTAGTTGCCGTGCAGAGTAGTGATCGGATGGAGTGGAGTGCGTCGGGGAGGACATCCTGCCAGCGAGAGACCTGGAGATTTTTAGACTGCAGGGCCAGCAGGACAGCCTTCCAGACCGTCCCATTCTCCCTTTCCACCATTTCCCCGGAGGTTGTAGCTGGTCGTCCTGCTTGAGGCAATGCCCTTGCTGAGCAGGAACTGACGCAGCTCATTGCTCACAAAGGAGGATCCCCGGTCGCTGTGGATGTAAGCGGGGAAACCGAACAGGGCGAAGATGTTGTTGAGCGCTTTAATGACCATGACAGAAGTCATATCAGGGCATGGGATGGCGAAGGGAAATTGGGAGTACTCATCGACTACGTTCAGGAAGTACGTGTTTCAGTCGGTGGAGGGGAGGGAACCACAATGTCCACGAGGGTGCCGTGCGGTCGGTGGTGTACGCCTGGATGTTACAGGAGGCCACTTTTAGCGAATTTGTGAGCTGCCTGATTCCCACAAGGTCAAGCGTACCCCCTTCCAATAGGCGCTGGTGGATGTACGCCGACCCTATGCCTGTAACAAAAGTGTCTCTGATTAAAAGTTCTGTATGCTGGACTGCCGAAACTGCCTGGCAGTCACAGTTCCTCACCAGGATGTGCAGGGCACGGCAGAAATCGTCTGGGGACTCACTGGGTGTCATAATATACACCAGTATATCATGATGCAGACACACACTGATGGACACACACAGGGACCAATCAACATGTACAAACACCGCAGCCAATCACCAGTAAGAATACACACACTATAAAGGCAGAGGGCACCACGGTTCCTGCTCATTCTGGGTGCTGCCTCTGAGTGTAACAAGAACTCATCCAGCCCAGCACAGACTTACAACACGTGCTGAGAGAATCAACTGGTTCGGACAAGGCTTAGGTCTCTAGTTTAAGTTAGCATCATTTAGACCCACAGTCATTGTGTGTTAGTTAGTTAGAAGTAGTTAATAAAATTGAGTTGAACCTTCATCAGTGTTGGAAGTGTCTGTTCATCTCTCAAGTCTACACTAGCCAACACTTCATGGTACCAGAAGTTGAGGGATGCTTGTACTTCTGAGACCTACCTTTCAGTGATCTGCCTTCCACCAGTCTCCAGCCATCCTACAGAATGGACTCCGTTCGCCCGCCGCCGCCTCTCTGCATTGCAGGGAATCTGGGCTTGAACTGGAAATTTTTCAAACAGCGCTTCCAGCTGTACCTCGAAGCCAGGGACCTGGAAGCTGCCTCGGACGCACGGAAGATTGCTCTCTTCCTCTTCACAGCTGGTGACCACGCTCTGCACATTTACAACTCGCTCACCTTCGATGAGGGTGAGGACAAATCGAAGTTCAAGACCATAATTCTGAAGTTCGACAGCCACTGCGAGGTCGAGGTCAACGAGAGCTTCGAGAGATACATGTTTCAGCAGTGAATCCAGGGTAAGGACAAGCCTTTCCAGTCCTTTATTACCCACCTCCGCGTCCTTGCGCAGTCCTGCAACTACGGGTCCACCTCTGACTCCATGCTCCATGACCAGATTGTTTTTGGTGTTCAATCTGAGCCCCTGCACCAGCAGCTACTAAAAGTAAAGCAGCTCACTCTCTCCATGGCCATTGAGACCCGTGTACTTCATGAACATGCCTCCAAACGCTACTCCTACACCCAGGCTGCTGAAACGGCGTGTCAAGCCCCTTACAAGGCAGAACGGGTCCAAATGATTAAATCTTTTCAGGCTCTGGATCTGAACGATGGCGGCCATTTTACGCGCTTCTCGCGGAGTCCTGCGCTTATACGCAGCGAGCGTGCTGACGTCACGGACCGCTTCGCGCAGGTGCACGCTACGCTGGATCGCCCCCCGCATGCACGATGGCGCGACGAACGTCCCGACCCTCCGGCGTGCGGCAACTGCGGCTCCGCCCACTTAAAGTGGCAATGTCCCGCGAAGTCCCAACGCTGCCTGCAGTGTGGCAAGCGAGGCCACTACGCTGCAATGTGCAGATCTTCCATGCCTGCTGTTTTTAGGAGGTCTACCCAGCCCCACAGAGACGTCAGGGCTATCCAGCCTGCCATTAATGTACCTACTCTAGACCTTGATTCTGACTGTGCCTGCAATGACCCACAGGTCCCGTTCCAAATCGGTGTCGTTACTACGAACAGGATGTCCCACAAGCATGGCACTGAACCCGTCCACGTCCACAGCGTCAGCCAGGATGATGAGTGATGTGCCACCCTTACGGTCAACCCTGTCAGGTTCCGCCTGGACACTGGCGCTTCTGCCAATCTCATCGCATCGTCTGATTTTCACAAGCTCTGTGTACAGCCTGCTGTCCTGCCATCTGCCTGTAAATTGCTGGACTACAATGGCAATGCCATCGCCGCCAGCGGCTCCTGCTGCCTTGAGGTGACACATCGTGCTCACACAGTCATTCTCCCGTTTGAGATTGTTGCTGCCTCAAAAGCCTCCTTGCTTGGTGCGCAGGCATGCAAGCTGCTCCACCTTAGTGCAGAGAGTACACTCTCTCTCTTCAAGCGATGTGTCTGCATCCTCTGACACAGACTTCAGGGCGCAACTCGACTCCATCATCCAGCAATACCATGATGTTTTCGAAGGCATGGGCACGCTCCCGTGCACGTACAAAATTTTACTCAAGCCCAACGCCACGCCTGTCATTCACGCACCTCACAGAGTCCCAACGCCCCTCAGGGACCGCCTCAAGCAACAGCTCCAGGACCTCCAGGACCAAGGAGTCATTTCTAGGGTTACGGAACCCACAGACTGGGTAAGCTCCATGGTCTGCGTCAAGAAGCCGTCCGGCGAGCTGCGGATCTGTATTGATCCTAAAGACCTGAATCAGAATATCATGTGGGAGCACTACCCGATTCCGAAAAGTGAGGAGCTCACGTCCAAGATGGCCCACGCCAAACTGTTCTCAAAACTGGATGCCTCGAAGGGTTTCTGGCAGATCCAACCCGGGCTGGTGGTGGAGACGCCATGGATGGGGGAGGGGTGGCCTGGGTGGGGCGCTGGGGGAAAAAGAACAGGGGGGGGGGTCTGTAGTGAAGGGGGGGAGGGCCGCACGCTGGCGGGTGCCAGGTCCCGGAGGGAGACCGTGTCCTGCCGACCGTCGGGGTACTCTACGTACGCATACTGCGGGTTAGCGTGGAGTAACTGGACTTGTTCCACCAACGGGTCAGACTTGTGCACCCGCACATGCTTCCGGAGCAAGATGGGTCTGGGTGCGGCCAGCCACGTCGGGAGAGGGGATCCGGAGGACGACTTCCTGGGGAAAACAAGAAGACGTTCATGAGGTGTCTGATTTGTTGTGATACAGAGGAGTGAGCGGATAGAATGTAGGGCATCGGGGATAACCTCTTGCCATCGGGAAATAGGGAGATCTCTGGACCGGAGGGCCAGTAGTATGGTCTTCCAGATGGTACCATTCTCCCGCTTGACCTGTCCGTTACCCCGAGGGTTATAGCTGGTCGTCCTGCTAGAGGCAATGCGCCTGCTGAGCTTGAATTGACGCAGCTCGTCGCTCATAAAGGAGGACCCCCGATCGCTGTGTATGTACGCGGGGTAGCCGAACAGGGAGAAGATGGAGAGGAGGGCCTTAATGACGGTCGATGTGGTCATGTCGGGGCAGGGAATGGCGAAGGGGAAGCGGGAGTATTCATCGATTACCGCCAGGGAGTAAATGTTGCGGTTGCTAGAGAGAAGGGGCCCCTTGAAGTCAATGCTGAGATGTTCGAAGGGACGGGATGCTTTGATCAGATGCGCGCACTCGGGGCAGTAGAAGTGCGGTTTGCACTCTGCGCAGATGTGGCAGTCACGGGTTACTGTCCTGACTTCTTCGATGGAGAAGGGCAGGTTGCGGGTCTTTATGAAATGATAGAAACGGGTCACCCTGGATGGCAGAGGTCCGCGTGAAGGGAGCGGAGGCGGTCTATCTGTGCGCTGGCGCAGGTACCGCGGGACAGGGCATCAGAAGGCTCATTGAGCTTCCCAGGACGATACAAGATATCGTAGTTGTACGTGGACAACTCGATCCGCCACTGTAAGATCTTGTCGTTCTTAATCTTGCCCCTCTGAGCATTATCGAACATGAAGGCCACTGACCGTTGGTCTGTGAGGAGGGTAAACCTCCTGCTGGCCAAATAGTGCCCCCAATGGCACACAGATTCGACTATGGCCCGGGCTTCCTTTTCCACTGAGGCGTGGCGGAGTTCGGAAGCCTGGAGGGTTCTGGAGAAGAAGGCCACGGGTCTGCCCGCTTGGTTCAGGGTGGCCGCCAGAGCTATTTCTGATGCGTCGCTCTTGACCTGGAAGGGGAGGGACTCATCGATGGCGCGCATCGTGGCCTTTGCGATGTCCGCTTTGATGCGGCTAAAGGCCTGGCAGGCCTCTGATGATGGCGGGAAGGTCGTGGACTGAATGAGGGGACGGGCCTTGTCGGCGTAATTGAGAACCCATTGGGCGTAGTAAGCGAAGAAACCCAGGCAGCATTTAAGGGATTTGAGGGTATTGGGGAGAGGGAGTTCCATCAGGGGGCGCATGCGTTCGGGGTCGGGGCCTATTACTCTGTTATGCACTACGTAGCCGAGGATGGCTAGACGGTTGGTGCTAAACAGGCACTTATCCTTATTGTAAGTTAGGTTAAGGAGTTTTGCGGTTTGGAGGAATTTTCGGAGGTTGATGTCATGGTCCTGCTGGTCGTGGCCGCAGATGGTGACGTTATCGAGATACGGGAAGGTAGCCCGTAATCCGTACTTGTCGACCATTCGGTCCATCTCCCGTTGGAAGACCGAGACCCCATTTGTGACACCGAATGGAACCCTGAGGAAGTGGTAGATGCGCCCATCAGCCTCGAACGCGGTGTACTTGCAGTCACTCGCGCGGAGGGGGAGCTGGTGGTAAGCGGACTTAAGGTCCACAGTGGAGACGACTTTGTATTTCGCGATATCGTTTACCATGGCGGAAATACGGGGGAGAGGATACGCGTCCAGTTGCGTAAACCGGTTGATGGTCTGGCTATAGTCGATGACCATCCGGTTTTTCTCCCCAGTCCGGACCACCAGCACTTGGGCTCGCCAGGGACTGTTGCTGGCCTCGATGACCCCTTCCTTCAGCAACCTCTGGACCTCGGACCTGATGAAGGTCCGGTCCTGGGTGCTGTACCGTCTGCACTAGGTCGCGATGTGTTTGCAATCGGGGGTGAGATTAGCAAACAAGGAGGGGGGGTCCATTTTGAGGGACGCGAGGCTGCAGACAGTGAGGGTGGGTATAGGGCCGCCGAATTGGAAGGTCAAGCTCTGCAGGTTGCACTGGAAATCCAGTCCTAGGAGTGCTGGTGCGCAAAGGTCGGGGAGGACAAGGAGTTTATAAATTTTTAAAACCTTCCCTTGGACCATGAGGTCCGCGATGCAGCACCCGGTGATGCGGATGGAGTGCGAACCTGAGGCTAACTCGATTTTGTGTTTTACAGGGTGGACAGGGAGCGCGCAGCATCTTACCGTGTCAGGGTGAACGAAGCTTCCCGTGCTCCCGGAGTCCAGCAGGCAGTCTAAGGACTCACTGGTGCCCGTTGAGGTGGATTAGCGTTGTTGTCTTGGCGAGCGTGCGTGGACGTGAGCGTGCGTGGACGTGGCCGCGAGCCGTGGAGAAGATCCGTAGTCGTCGTCGTCGTCGGCCGAGTAGGATGGCGGTGCCCAGTCCAGGATGGCGGTGCCCAGGATCCGCACGTGGAGTCAGGGCCCCAAGGTGGTGGCGTCCAGGACCCGCACGTGAAGTCAGGGTCCCAAGGTGGTGGCGTCCAGGACCCGCACGTGAAGTCAGGGTCCCAAGGTGGTGGCGTCCAGGACCCGCACGTGGAGTCGGGGCCCCAAGATGGCGGCACCCGCGGGACCCTCGTGGTTGCTGGGGGCGGGGTTAGCGGTGCCGGCGGGCCGAACGGAGCGGCTGAGAGCGGGGGAAGAGAGGCGTGCAGGCTGGGCACAGGGGCCCGGGGGCTGGGGGGGGGGGGGGGGGGGGGAGATTGGCGCGGTGCCAATCCCCGGTCGCTGCGCGGCACAGCAGCGACCGATTTGGCCTGGCAGACCGATGAAAAATGGCCCTTCTTCCCGCAGCTCTTACAAAGGGCAGAGCGGGCCGGGCAGCGCGGGCGAGGGTGTTTGGCGAACCCACAGAAATAGCAGCGGGGCCTCGCGGACTGGTCGGGGTGTCCCGCGGCGCAGGCCTGAGGGGGGTCGGGAGCGGCGGATGGTGGTGGGGAAGCGTGCCAGGAGGCTCAGGGCGCTGCAGCGCGGCTGGGGACATAGGCGCGGGTGTTTAAGTCGGCGACCTCCAGGGAGGTGGAGAAAGTCCGTGCCTCAGTTAGGCTGAGGTCGTCTTTTTCCAGCATCCGCTGGCGGATAGCGGCGGACTGCATCCCAGCCACGTAAGCATCTCTGATCAAAAGTTCCATGTGCTCAGTGGCTGAAACTTGGAGGCAGGTGCAATTCCTCCCCAGGACAGCGAGGGCCTGGTAAAAATTGTCTAAGGACTCACTGGTAGCCAGCAGATGTCGGGCGAACATTCGGTTTACCGGCTTAAGAAACTGTCCTTTCAGCTTATCCATGGCCGCGTCGTACTCTTTCTCTTCCCCTATCATCACGTAGGCCGCCATGCCCACGCTGGAGTGGAGAATATGAAGCTTCTGTGCCATGGTGGGGGGGCTGCTTGCGGATGCCAGGTAGACATCGAAACACGCCAGCCAATGCTTGAAGATTTCCGATGCATTCTGAGTTTGCAGGCTGATGCGGAGGCATTCGGGCTTGAACCGGAGCTCCATCTTCAAATTTCTAGCTGATTAAATTGATGTACCATCAATTGAACGCGAGACGAGTTGCTGGACAAAAGTATGGCTTTAATCAGCTAGATGTTAGCCCTGCGGTCGATTACAGTATAAGGACGACCGCCGGGAGTACTGGGTATTTATACCCCGCCCTGCAGGCGGGGTTAACTCAGCCTCTCGACCAATCGGGGAGCCGTCACATGACTGGTCTCAACCAACCGGTCGAGAGGCACATGACTGACCAGGGCCAATGGTAAGCCGGTGTTCTGCACCAATGGCAGGCAGCTATGCTAATCATACCACCACATTGAGCAAAAGTGAGATCTTCCCAGTACACCCACAAGTAGGGGGGGCAGCACTAACGGGACTGCCGTTTAAACAAGCCCAACACAAATTCCACTACTTGGGGATCCAAATAGCCCACGACTGGAAATGTTCTATATCTGCACTAGCGACACCGTCCTATGTATATAAGTTCATTTTAGCACATTCTGTATATAGTCACGCACATATATATGTCCACACGCACATGCACCTTACTATTTATTATCTGAACACATACAATGTAAAAAAAAAGGGGGAAGATGTCATAATATACATCCATCTATATAATGGAGTGCAGACAGGCAGTGATTGACACATGGATGACCAGTAAGCACACAGAACACAGCAGCCAATCACCAGACAGGACACGACCACTGTAAAGCCAGAGGGCACCAGTTTTCCCTGCTCTCTCGGGACCCAGCCTCTGAGACAGTCAGAGCTCGTGAGCTAGCCAGTGCAAACACCATGTGGTAGTAAGATAGTCTGGTCAGGCTAGTGTCAGGTCTCCATTCAAGTCAGCATAGTGTCAACCCACAGTTGAACATGTATAATAGTTTAGATGTTAAATAAAATTGTGTTGCATCTCATCAAGTGTTGGAAGTCTGTCTCTCACTACACTGCATCAAGTGCAGTCCACATCGACCCAGCCAGCCCAACACATCAGGGGCGCATGCGATCGGGGTCGGGCCCTAGAACTTCGTTCTGGACCACATAGCCGAGGATGGCTAATCGGTTCGTGCTGAACACGCACTTCTCCTTGTTGTAGGTTAGGTTGAGGAGAGTGGCGGTGTGGAGAAATTTGGAAAGGTTAGCGTCGTGGTCCTGCTGGTCGTGGCTGCAGATGGTGACGTTGTCCAAGTATGGGAAAGTGGCCCGCAGCCCGTACCGGTCAACCATTCGGTCCATCTCCCGTTGGAAGACCGAGACCCCGTTGGTGACGCCGAAGCGAACCCTAAGGAAATGGTAAAGGCGGCCGTCTGCTTCGAACGCAGTGTATGGGCGGTCCGCCTTACAGATGGGGAGCTGGTGGTAGGCAGATTTCAGGTCCACTATCGAGAAGACCCGGTATTGTGCAATCTGATTGACCATATCAGATATGCATGGGAGGAGGTATGCGTCAAGCTGCATGTACCGGTTGATGGTCTGACTGTAGTCAACGACCATCCTGTTTTTCTTCCCGGTTTTCACCACTACCACTTGGGGCTATTGCTGGCCTCGATAATACTTTCACGTAGCAGCCGCTGGACCTCAGACCTGATGAAGGTCCTGTCCTGGGCGCTGTACCATCTGCTCCTGGTGGCGACGGGTTTGCAATCCGGGGTTAGGTTAAGGCGGGTCGACCTTAAGGGTCGCAAGGCTGCAAACGGTACGGGGTGGTAAGGGCCCGCCAAATTTAAGGGTTAGGCTCGGAGGTTGCAATGGAAGTCCAGGCCAAGTCGCAAGGCAGCGCAGAGGTTGGGGAGGACGTAGAGGCGGAAGCCGCTGAACTCTCCGCCCTGGATGGTGAGGGTGGTGGTGCAGTACCCCGGATCGCCACGGAGTGGGATCCAGAGGCCACGGAGATTCTCTGGTTAGTGGAGTGTACCGCGAGGGAGCTGCGCCTTACCATATCGGGGTGGATGAAGCTCTCAGTGCTCCCGGAGTCCAGAAGTCAGGAGATCTCGTGCCTGTTGACCTTCACCTTTGTCAAAGCAGTCGAGACTGGTCAATCGTGACCGAGGCGAGACGCGGCTGGTTGTCGGCAGTTGCAGGCGATGAGCGGCCTGATGAGGTGCCCGACGGGCAAGGGTCCTGAGGCTGGTAAGATGGCGGCACCCACGGACCGCACGTGTCCTGGGGCAGCAAAGATGGCGGTGTGCTCGGGCCGCACGTGTCCTGGGGCAGGCAAAATGGCGGTGCTCATTGGTTCTGAGGCAAGCAAGATGGCGGCGCCCACGGGCCGCCCGTGTTGTGAGTAAAGCAAGATCGCGGCATCCACGGGCCGTACGTGGTCCGAAGAGGGGAAGATTGCGGCCCCCACTGGCCGCACGTGGCGGGTGCCAGGACAATAGCAGCGATTGAGCAGGCCTGGCACACTGCAGCAAAATGTCCCTTCTTGCCACAGGCCTTGCAGAGCGCGCTCCGCGCCGGGTAGCGCTGCCGGGGGTGTTTTGTCTGTCCGAAGAAGTAGCATTTGGGTCCCTCAGGGTTGGTTGGCTGCCACGCGGCTCAGGCGTGGGGTTGGCTGTGTGCGGTTGCTGATGGGGTCCATGATGGGATGGCCGTCGGCGGAGTCCACGATGCACATGGGGGGTGGGCCGCGCAGTCGGGGGCATAGGCCTGAACGTTGCGTGAGGTGACCGTAAGCGAGAGCGCTAGTTTTTTGGTCGCCGCGAGGTCAAGCGTGGCCCCTTCTAAGAGGCGCTGGCGAATGTAGTCAGACCCTACGCCCGTAACGAAAGGGTCTCTCATCAGCAGGTTCGAATGATCAGTGGTCAAAAAGGCCTGGTAGTCACAGTCTCTCACCAGGGCGAGCAGGGCACGGCAGAAATCTTCCACAGACTCACCGGGAAGTTGGCGCTGCGTGGACAGGAGATGCCTGGCATAGATTTTGTTGGCCCGCTGAGCGTAATTCTCCTTCAGTAGCGCCATAGCTTCTGCGTAGGTCAGCACATCCTGGACGAGGGGAAAAATGTTGGAGCTCAGCTGCGTATACAGAATCTGGAGCTTCTGTGCTTCTGGGATTGGGTCTGGCGCAGACCCGATGTATGCTCCAAAACAGGTTAGCCAATGTTCAAAGTCTTTTTTGCCTTTGTCTGCTTGTGGAGGCAGCTGCAGGCAATCCAGCTTGATGTGGAGGTCCCTCTCTGAAAAATCTCTGTGTAATAAATTGATGCACTATCAATTACGCCGAGACGAGAGTAGAATGTAATTGAGGCTTTATTACATTGAGTTGTGTGGCCTCCTACAGCAGCTGTCGAAATGGCTGCTGTACGGAGAGCACACATATTTATACTCTGCCTACTGGGCGGAGCCAGCAGGCAGGGATCTACCCCCGTACCTATAGTACAGGGGCCTTACCATAAAACCCATATATATACAGCATAATACATCAGTGGTGACTACCACATTCATCCCTCTACTGACAGAGTCACTGAGTGTAAAGGACTCTGGTCCCTCACTCCAGAGCACAGCCCTCCCTCTTCTGCCAGGGCCGCTGAGCATGCAGGGAACTTGGCCTCACTCCAGTCATCATTTCACTTTCCCCTGAAGTGTCACTGAGCGTGCAGGACACTGGGCCCTCATATCAGACATCGCAACCCTGATGGAGCCACTGAGCTAGCATCACAATGGCCCCTCAATCCAGGACTCATTCTACCCTTCCCTAACTTAACTATTTCAAACTTGACTATTTCAATCTACTCTTAGCTGGCCTCCCATGTCCTAGAGCATAGAATCTACAGTGCCAAAGGAGGCCATTCGGCCCACCAGGTCTGCACTGGCCCTTGGGAAGAGCACCCTACTTAAGCCCCACGCCTCCACTCTATCCCTGTAACCCAGTCTAACCTATTTGGACACTAAGGGGAATTTAGCATGGCCAATCCACCCAACCTGCACATCTTTGGACTCTGGGAGGAAACCGGAGCACCCGGAGGAAACCCAGGCAGACACAGGGGGAACGTGCAGACTCCGGACAGACAGTGACTCAAGCTGGGAATCGAACCTGGGACCCTGGAGCTGTGAAGCAATTGTGCTAACCATTGTGATACCATGCTGCCCATGGCCACTGAGCATGCAGGATACTGCACCCTCACGTAAAACCCCACTCTTCCACCTCTGACTGAGTCACTGAGTGTGCAGGATACTGGGCCCTCACTCCAGGCCTCACTCTTCTGAGAGAGTCATTGAACGACCAGGACATTGGACCCTCAGTACAGGTCTTACTCCTCCCTCCCCTGAGCTTTGTCAGCTTTGAGAAAGTATCATCTGGACTCGAAACGTTAGCTCTTTTCTCTCCTGACAGATGCTGCCGGACCTGCTGAGATTTTCCAGCGTTTTTTCTTTGGTTTCAGATTCAAGCATCCGCAGTAATTTTCTTACTCCTCCCTCCTCTGACAGAGTCACTGAGTGTAAAGGATACCGAGCGCTCACTCCAGGCCTCACTCATCCCTCCCCTGACAGAGTCACTGGGCATAAAGGATACTGGGCCCTCACTCCTGAGCACACTCCTCCCTCTGTCACGAGCGAGCAGGACACTGGGCCTTCACTGCAGGCCTTGTTCCTCCCTCCCCTGACAGTCACTGGGTGAGAAGGACACTGGGCCTTCACTGCAGGCCTTGTTCCTCCCTCCCCTGACAGTCACTGGGTGAGAAGGACATTGGGCCTTCACTGCAGACCTTGTTCCTCCCTCCCCTGGCAGTCACTGGGTGAGAAGGACACTGGGCCTTCACTGCAGACCTTGTTCCTCCCTCCCCTGACAGAGTCGCTGAGTGTGCAGGAAATGGCCCTGACTCCAGGCTTTGCGCCCCTGAGAGAGTCACTGAGGAAGCAGGTTACCCGGGCCCTCACTCCAGGCTTCACTCCTCTTTCCCCTGGCAGAGTTTCTGAGCGTGCATCACAGATGCCAGTCTTCAGCCAATACGATTCACTCTACGTGATGTAAAGAAGCAGCTGAAAGCACTGGATACTGCAAAGGCTATGGACCTTGACAATATTCTGGCAATATGTGGTAGTCACCACTAGCAGTATTACATGTATTACGGTAAGGCATGTATAGTAGAGGTACATGGGTAAAACCCTGCTTGCGGCGTATAAATGTGTGTGCTCGCCGGTGCTGCAGCCATTCTGGTTCCAGCTACAGGAGGCACATCTTTGCTCAATAAAGCCTCGATTATTCCACTACTCGCGTCTTTGTGGTAATTGATAGCGCATCAATTTATTGAGCAAAGATTTTTTTTAAACGATGGATCTCTGCAACAAGCCTGATCGCCTGCAGCTGAGCCCTCAAGCAGCCAACGCTACGCCCACTTTTGACCACTGGCTAGCCTGCTTCGAAAGTTACCTCCGAACATGGCCACTGAGGAACCCTCGGATGCACAGAAGCTCCAAGTCCTTTATTCACGTGTGAGCCCTGACATTTTTCCTCTCATCCGGGATGCGCCCACTTACTCCGAAGTGATGGAGCTCCTGAAGGGACATTACGTTCGACCAGTCAACCAACTATACGCCAGGCACCTCCTGGCCACGAGACAGCAACTCCCCGGTGAGTCTATGGATGATTTCTGCCATGCCCTGCACATCCTGGGTAGGAACTGTGACTGCCAGGCAGTTTCGGCAGTCCAGCACACAGAACCTTTAATTAGAGACACTTTTGTTATGGGCATGAGGTCTGCGTACGTCCGCCAGTGGCTACTGGAAGGGGGTACACTTGAACTTGCGGGAACAAGGCAACTTGTGAACTCATCAGAAGTGGCCGACCGTAACGTTCAGTCCTACATCCCCAACTGCACGGCACCCTCATGGGCATCATGGGGCCCACCAGCTGCCGACTCCAGCTCACCGCAAGCCTGCGCCGTGTGGCAGCCAGCCAACTCTTGGGGGGCCTAAGTGTTATTTTTGCGAGCAGAACAAACACCCCAGACAGCGCTGCCTGGCATGGAGCGCGACCTGCAATGGATGTGGGAAGAAGGGACACTTTGCTTTGTTTGCCAGGCCCGGTCGGTCGCCGCTGTTTCCAGGCCTGTCATTCCTACACCCCCCACCTGCGACCCAGGGGCGCAGCTATTTTCCTCCTCGCAAGCCATATGTGGCCCGTGGGCACCACCATCTTTGATGCCGCAAGCCACGTGCAGCCAGTGAGCACCGCCATCTTTGATGCCGCCCGCCATGTGCGCCCCATGGGCGCCGGCATCTTCGGCGCCATTTTGGTTGGCGCCTCAGGACCCCTGCTCGTCTGGCCGTTCATCGCCTGCCGCTACCTCCATCACCGCTGACCAGCCAGGGACCTCCCAGCATCTTCCGCAGCTCGCCTCGGTCACCCTGGATCAGTCCCGGCCCCACAACCTCGCGACCGCAATGACGACGGTGAAGATCGATGGGCACGAGACAACCTGCCTTTTTGACTCCGGGAGCACAGAGAGCTTCATCCACCCCACGACGGTAAGGTGCTGTTCCTTCGCGGCACACCCCGTCACCCAGAAGATCTCCTTGGCCTCTGGATCCCATTCTGTGGAAATCCGGGGGTACTGCATCGCGACCCTCACCGTCCAGGGCGTAGAGTTCAGCAACTTCCGGCTCTACGTCCTCCCCCACCTCTGAGCTGCCCTGTTACTTCCACCTGGACTTCCAGTGCCACCTCCAAAGCTTAACCTTAAAATTCGGCCCCTACCCCCCCTCACCGTATGCGGCCTCACGACCCTTAAGGTCGATCCACCTTTCTTGTTTGCAAACCTCACCCCGGACTGCAAACCCATCGCCACCATGAAGCAGATGGTACAGAGGCCAGGACAGGACCTTCATCAGGTCGGAGGTCCAACAGCTTCTGCGGGAAGGCATCATTGAGGCCAGCAACAGCCCTGGAGAGCCCAAGTGGTACTAGTAAAGACTGGGGAGAAGCACAGGATGGTCATTGACTACAGTCAGACCATTAATCGGTAAATGCAGCTCGATGCGTACCCCCTCCCATGCATATCTGACATGGTCAATCAGATTGCACAGTATCGGGTCTTCTCCACAGTGGACCTGAAGTCCGCCTACCACCAGCTCCCCATCCGCCTGGAGGACCGCCAATACACTGCGTTCGAAGCAGATGGCCGCCTCTATCACTTCCTTAGGGTTCCCTTCAGCGTCACTAATGGGGTCTCGGTCTTCCAACAAGAAATGGACCGAATGGTTGACTGGTACAGACTGCGCGCTACCTTCCCTGTACCTAGATAACGTCACCATCCGCGGCCGCGATCAGCAGCACCACGACGCAAACCTCCAAACATTCCTCCATACCGCCAAACTCCTTAACCTCACGTACAATAAGGTGAAATGCGTGTTCCGCACCAACCGCTTAGCCATCCTTGGCTATGTCATGGAAAATGGAGTTCGAGGGCCTGACCCCGACCGCATACGCCCCCTCCTGGAACTCCCAGTGCTCCAAGGCCCTGAAACGATGCCTGGGGTTTTTCTCCTGCTATGCCCAGTGGGTCCCTAATTATGCGGACAAGGCAGGCCACTCATTCAGTCCACAATTTGTCCCCTGACGGCTGAGGCCCGCCAGGCCTTCAACCACATCAAGGGGGACATTGCCAAGGCCACGATGCACGCGGTTGACGGGTCCCTCCCCTTTCAGGTCGAGAGCGATGCATTGGACGTAGCTCTGGCCGCCACCCTCAACCAGGCGGGCAGGCCCGTGGCCTTCTTTTCCCGCACCCTACATGCCTCCGAAATTCAGCACTCCTCTGTTGAAAAGGAGCCCCAAGCCACTGTGGAAGCTGTGCGGCATTGGAGGCATTACCTGTCCGGCAGAAGATTCACTCTCCTCACTGACCAACGGTCGGTTTTCTTCATGTTCAATAACACACAGCGGGGCAAGATCAAAAACGACAAGATCTTGAGGTGGAGGATCGAGGTCTCCACCTATAATTATGAGACTTTGTATCGCCCAGGGAAGCTCAACGAGCCCCCTGACGCCCTATCCCGCGGTACATGTGCCAGCGCACAAGTGGACCGACTCCGGGCTCTCCACTATGACCTCTGCCACCCGGAGGTCACCAGGTGCTTCCATTTCATCAAGGCCCGCAACCTGCCCTACTCTATTGAGGAGGTCAGGGACCGTCACCAGAGACTGTCAAGACTGCGCAGAATGCAAGCCGCACTTCTACCGGCATGATCGAGCACACCTGGTGAAGGCCTCCCGCCTCTTTGAGCACCTCAGCATGGACTTGCGGAGACATTTCTTCAGCCAGAGAGTGGTGGGCCTGTGGAATTCATTGCCGCGGAGTGCAGTGGAGGCCGGGACGCTAAATGGCTTCAAGGCAGAGATAGATAAATTCTTGATGTCGCGAGGAATTAAGGGCTACGGGGAGAATGCTGGTAGGTGGAGTTGAAATGCCCATCAGCCATGATTGAATGGCGGAGTGGACTCGATGGGCCGAATGGCCTTACTTCCACTCCTATGTCTTATGGTCTTATGGTCTTATGGACTTCAAAGGGCCCCTCCCCTCCACCGACCGCAACACGTACTTTCTGAACGTGGTTGACGAGTACTCCCGATTCCCTCTCGCCATCCCATTTCCCCGATATGCCTTCTGCCAAGGTCATTAAAGCCCTCCACAGCATCTTCACCCTGTTCGGTTTCCCCACTTACATCCACAGCGATCGGGGATCCTCCTTTATGAGTGATGAGTTGCGTCATTTCCTGCTCAGCAAGTGCATCGCCGCAAGCAAGACGACCAGCTACAACACCCGGGGAAACAGGCAGGTGGAGAGGGAGAACGGGACGGTCTGGAAGGCTGTCCTGCTGGCCCTGCGGTCTAAAAATCTCCCAGTCTCCCGCTGGCAGGAAGTCCTCCCCAATGCACTCCCCTCCATCCGATCGCTCCTCTGCACCGCGACTAATGAGACCCCTCACGAACGTGTGTTTGTCTTCCCCAGGAAGTTCACTTCCGGAGTCTCGCTTCCAACATGGCTGATAGTTCCTGGACCCGTCCTCCTCAGCAAGCATGTGCGGACCCATAAGTCGGACCCTTTGGTCGAAAGGGTCCACCTCCTACACGCGAACCCGCAGTACGCCTACGTGGCACACCCCGACGGGCACCAGGACACAGTCTCCCTCTGGGACCTGGCACCCGCTGGATCCCCACCCACGACCTGACACCGCCCCCCCCCCCCTCCCCCTCTGGTTGCCTCATTCACCCCTGCGCCACTCATCCTCCCTCCAGCAAACCTCACCGCAGCCCCCGCCCCAGGAGGATCCGTCCTCCCACTGGCTCCACTCAGGGGTGACGAAGACGAGGACAACACTCTCCCGGAGTCGCAGGTGACCAAGTCGGCGCCCACATCACCTCCAGAACTGAGGCGATCACAGAGGAGGGTCAAGGGCCCCGAAAGACTGAACTTATAATTATTTTTCCACCACCCCCGCCGGACTCTTTTTTTAACAGGGGGTGAATGTGGTAGTCACCACTAGCAGTATATGTATTACGGTAAGGCATGTATAGTAGCGGTATATGGGTAAATCCTGCCTGCTGGCTCCACCCAGTAGGCGGCGTATAAATGTGTGTGCTCGTCGGTGCTGCAGCCATTCTGGTAGCAGCTACAGGAGACACAACATCTTTGCTCAATAAAGCCTCGATTATTCACTACTCTCATCTTTGTGGTAATTGATAGTGCATCACAATAGTACTGAAGACTGGTGTTTGAGATCTTTTTTTTTTAATAAACATTTCATTGAGGTATTTTTGGTATTACAACAACAACAACATAAATAATGTACATGAATCTAAAAACATAGTTCAAAAGACCTGTCCCTCCCTTCCAGGTCCCACCTTTATTAACCCCCGACTCTAAGCTAAACTAACCCACCCTGCCCCCCACCCCCCACCTTCTGCTGACGATTAATTTCCCGCAAAGAAGTCGATGAATGGTTGCCACCTCTGGGTGAACCCTAACAGTGACCCTCTCAAGGCGAACTTGATTTTCTCCAGAGAAAGCGAGCCATGTCCATTAGCTAGGTCTCTGACTTAGGGGGCTTTGAGTCCTCCAAGCTAATAGTATCCATCTCCAGGCTACCAGGGAAGCAAAGGCCAGAACGTCTGCCTCTTTATCCTCCTGGATCCCCAGGTCTTCTGACATCCCGAAAATCGCCACCTCTGGTCTTGGCGCCACCCTTGTTTTAACACCGTGGACATGACGTCCGCAAACCCCTGCCAAAATCCCCTAAGCTTTGGACATGTCCAAAACATGTGGACATGGTTCACTGGTCCTCCCGCACATTTTGCGCACCTGTCCTCCACCCCAAAGAATCTGCTCATCTGGACCACTGTCATGTGAGCCCGGTGAACAACCTTAAATTGTATCAGGCTGAGCCTGGCACATGTTGCAGACGTGTTGACTCTACACAACGCGTCCGCCCATAGACCATCCTCTATCTCACCTCCCAGCTCCTCCTCCCACTTGCGCTTCAGCTCCTCGGTCTGCATCTCCTCTGACCCCATAAGTTCCTTATAAATATCCGAGATGCTCCCTTCTCCTACCCACCCTCTGGAAACTACCCTGTCCTGAATCCCCCTTAGCGGTAGGAGCGGAAAGGTTGACACCTGCTTACGTAGGAAGTCCTGCACCTGAATTTGTTTTCCCTCGCCAACCCAAACTTCTCCTCCAGCGCCCTCATACTCGGAAAGCTCCCCTCTATAAACATAGTTCTGAATACATTTCCTCAGCCACTTGCACACCCCCTCGTCAGCTAAAAGCCCCACATCTAACCTCCAGTGCGGGCGCTGGTTAATGTCTTTACTAACCTGCAGGTCAACCCAGTGCTGAGCATGGACTGAGATTGTGATTGCCGAGTACCCCGTGTCCACCACCCCCGCCAGTAAAGCCCTGCTCAGAATGACGAAATCAATCCGGGAGTACACTTTATGCATGTGTGAGTAGAAGGAGAACTCCTTTACTCTTGGCTGCCCAAATCTCCATGGATCCTTGCCATTGCTGGCACCCTGCGCATTTTTGAGCTTGACCGATCCAAGCCGGGGTCAATAACTGTGTTGAAGTGCCCTCCCATGACCAACCTGCGCAAGTCCAGGTCCGGTATCTTTCCCAGCATCCTCTTTATAAACTCCACATCATCCCAATTTGGCGCACACACATTTACATTTTTAAAAAAAATAATTTTTATTCAAGCTTTCACAAATTTTTGCCAACAAGAACAGAAAGAAATAAGAACAGTAACCCCCCCCCCTATACACAGATAATAAATTAACAAAAATAATTAACATAAAAGCAAATATACACGGCCAATAAAGAAAAACAAATGAACCCCTTCCTGCCCGCCCACCCCTCCCCCCCTTCCCCCTCCACAACCCCCCCCCCCCCCCACCCTGGGTTGCTGCTGTTGCTGACCATCACCTAATGCTCTGCCAGGAAGTCTAGAAACGGCTGCCACCACTGGAAGAACCCTTGGCTGACCCCCTGAGGGCAAACGTGACCCTCTCCAGTTTGATGAACCCAGCCATATTGTTGACCCAGGATTCTACGCCCGGGGGCCTCGCATCCTTCCACTGTAGAAGAATCCTGCGCCAGGCTACCAGGGACGCAAAGGCCAGAATACCGGCCTCTTTCGCCTCCTGCACTCCCGGCTCTGCTGCCACCCCAAAAATTGCGGGCCCCCAGCCCGGCTCAACCCTGGAACCAACCACCCTTGTCTCTGCTGCGTCCCTCCAAAACCCCTCCAGCAGGGCACTCCCAGAACATGTGGGTGTGGTTTGCTGGGCTCCCTGAACACCTGACACACCTGTCCTCTCTCCCAAAGAACCGGCTCAGCCTTGCCGCAGTCATATGCGCCCTATGCAGCACCTTAAATTGAATTAAGCTGAGCCTTGCGCAAGAGGAGGAGGAATTCACCCTCCCCGGGGCATCCACCCACGTTCCCTCGACGATCTCCTCTCCTAGCTCCTCCTCCCACTTACCTTTCAGCTCTTCCACCGAGGCCTCCTCCCCCTCCTACATCATGTGATAAATTGCTGAGATCTTCCCCTCTCCAACCCACGTCCCCGAGAGCACCCTGTCCTGAACCCCTCTTGACGGCAACAGTGGAAACTCCGCCACCTGCCACCTGACAAACGCCCTTACCTGCATGTATCTGAAGGTGTTCCCCAGGGGGAGGCCAAACCTCCCCTCCAACTCCTCCAGGGTCGCAAACTTCCCATCTACAAATAGGTCCCCTACCCGCCTAATACCTGCCCTGTGTCATCTCAGAAACCCTCCGTCCATCCTCCCTGGTACAAACCGGTGGTTCCCCCGTATCGGGGACCACACTAAAGCCCTCACCTCCCCCCTATGCCGCCTCCATAGCCCCCAAATTGTGAGGGTAGCCGCCACCACCGGGCTCGTGGTATACCTCGTTGGGGGAAGCTGTAGCGACGCTGTCACCAGCGCCGCCAGGCTCGTGCCCACACAGGACACCACCACCAATCTCTTCCATGCCGCCCCCTCCCCCTCCATTACCCACCTACGTATCATCGCCACGTTGGTGGCCCAGTAGTACCCACAAAGGTTAGGCAGCGCCAACCCCCCCCTATCCCTGCCCCGCTCCAGGAACACCCTTCTCACCCTCGAGGTCTTCTGCGCCAACACAAACCCCATAACGCTCCTATTGACCCGCCTGAAAAAAGCCTTAGGAATCAGGGCCGGGATTCTCCCCTACCCGGCAGGGCGGGGGTTCCCGGCGTAGCGGAGTGGCGCCAACCACTCCGGCGTCAGGCCTCCCCAAAGGTGCGGAATTCTCCACACCTTTAGGGGCTAGGCCCGCGCCGGAGTGGTTTCTGCTCCGCCGATGGTACCAAAACCGGCGCCAACGGCCTTTGGCGCTACACCACCCTGCGTCGGGGCTGGCCGAAAGGCCTTCGCCGGTGCACGCATGTGGCGGTGCGTAAGCGGCCGCTGACGTCACCACCGGCGCATGTGGGGTAGGGGGGTTCTCTTCAGCCTCCGCCATGGTGGAGGCCGTGGCGGCGGTGGAAGAAAAAGAGTGCCCCCACGGCACTGGCCCGCCCGCCGATCGGTGGGCCCCAATCGCGGGCCAGGCCACTGTGGGGGCACCCTCCGGGGTCCAATCGCCCCGCGCCCCCCCCCAGGACCCCGGCACCAGAGGTGGTTTAAACCATGTCGGCGGGATTGGCCTGTCAGCGGCGGGACTTCGGCCCATCGCAGGCCGGAGAATCGCCACGGGGGGCACGCCGATCGGCGGGGCTTGATTCCCGCTCCCGCCGATTCCGGCCATGACGGGGGCGTGATTTACTCCGGCCCCGGGCGATTCTCCGACTCTGCGGGGGGTCAGAGAATTCCACTCCAGGATAGGGAGGCACTGGAACAAGAATAAAAACCTCGGGAGCACCGTCATTTTGACTGACTGGACCCTACCCGCCTGGGAGAGCGGCAGCACATCCCACCTCTTAAACTTCTCCTCCATCTGCTCCACCAGCCTCGTGAAGTTAAGCCTGTGTAGGCCCCCCAGCTCCTGGCTACCTGTACCCCCAGGTACCTAAAACTCCTCTCCGCCCTCTTCAGCGGGAGCTCCCCAATCCCCCTCTCCTGGTCCCCTGGGTTTACTACAAACAGCTCATTCTTCCCCACATTGAGCTTATACCTGGAGAAATCCCCAAACTCCCTAAGGATCCTCATCACCTCCGGCATTCCCCCCACCGGGTCCGCCACATACAACAGTAGGTCATCCGCATATAACGACAGCCGATGCTCCTCCCCACCCCGCACTATCCCCCTCCAGTTCCTCGACTCCCTCAATGCCATGACCAGGGGTTCAATCGCCAGCGCAAAGAGCAGGGGGTACAGGGGACACCCCTGCCTCATCCCCCATACAGTCGGAAATTCTCCAACTTCCTTCCATTCGTAGCCACACTCGCCCCCACCTAACGAACCCCTCTCCAAACCCGAACCTTTTCAGCACCTCCCACAGGTATCCCCATTCCACCCTATCAAAGGCCTTCTCCGCATCCATCGCTACCACTATCTCCGCCTCCCCTTCCACTGCCGGCATCATTATAACATTTAAGAGCCTCCGTACATTAGCATTCAACTGCCTCCCTTTCACAAACCCCGTTTGATCCTCATGTATGACCTGTGGCACACAGTCCTCTATCCTCATGGCCAGTATCTTTGCCAGCAACTTTGCATCTACATTTAGGAGTGAAATCGGTCTATGTGACCCACACCGTAGGGGATCCTTGTCCCGCTTCAGGATCAAGGAGATCAGCGCTCTAGACATCGTCGGGGGCAGAGCCCCCCTTCCCTTGCCTCGTTGAATGTCCTTACCAACAGCGGGCCCAGCAGGTCCGAATACTTCTTGTAGAATTCAACCGGGAACCCATCTGGTCCCGGTGCCTTCCCCGTCTGCATGTTCCCTATCGCTTTGACCAACTCCTCCAGTCCAACCAGCACCCCCAACCCCGCTACCTGCTCCTCCTCCACTCTCGGAAACCTCAGTCAGTCTAGGAAGCGACCCATCCCTCCCTCCTCCACTGGGGGCTCAGACTGGTACAGTTCCTCGTAAAAGCTCCTAAAGACCCTATTGATACCCACGGCACTTCGTACCGTGCTCCCTCTTCCGTCCCTAACTCCCCCAATCTCCCTAGTTGCCTCCCACTTCCGAAGCTGGTTCGCCAGCATCCGGCTCACCTTTTCTCCGTATTCATATACCGCCCCCTGCGCCCTTCTCCACTCCGCCTCCGCTTTCCTGGTGGTCAATAAAAAGAGGCTGGCCCTTTTTTGGGCCAGAGTCCAGCCCATGCTCTGCGCCTCCACTGGCCTGCCTCCAGGCAGCCTCCACCCACAACCTCCTCTCTGTCCCTTAGCACAAGTCCCTCCCTTGTCAGCAGAACATTTCCCCCCCCCCTCCGCCCCATAGTAACAACACAATGTAACCCAACCCCTTTAATAAACCTAATATATGCACACCCCCCACTACGATTCCGTGAGCTAGTCCACCCAGCTAGCTTGATGGCCCCCACCCTTGGCGCCGAAAAGTCTCCCACCTATTGTTCCCTCCCCACCCTCCCTCACGCTCATACATACATATTCCAATGACAAACAATCCCAACACAATTGCCGACTGAAAAACAGGAAGAAAAAAAACACTAACAAAGATCTGGTAGGAGATCCAAAATCTAAACAAGCACACCTCCATCCCCTAACAGTGCAAATGTAAACCTTAACTTACTCATCTCTGCAACTGGTCCCAAATCAATACAGAAGGCATTACAGACAACGATCCACAAAACAAAAAGCGAGAAACTTAAAAAAAGACCATGAACGTTGCAGCAAAATTCAAAAGTTCTCAGTCCACCACCAGTCCTTTCCTTTTCGCGAAGTCCAGCACGTCCTCAGGCGACTCAAAATAAAAGTGCTGTTCCTTGTACGTGACCCAGAGACGGGACACAGCAGTCCGAACTTCATCTTTTTCATAAAAAGGATTGACCTGATCTGGTTGAAGCCCGCTCTTCTCCTGGCCATCTCCACACACAGGTCTTGGTAGATCCACAGGATACTGTTGTCCCATTTGCAGCTCCATGTCTGCTTGGCCCACTGTAGAATGCGCTCCTTATCTAAGTACCTATGGAACATTGCCCTCGGAGGGTCTCCCATTTGCGGCTTCCTCGCGAGCGCTCTGTGAGTCCTGTCCACCTCCAAGGGTCGGGAGAATGTCCCCTCCCCCAGCAGCTTCTCAAACATACCCGCTATGTATACTCCAGCGTCCGCTCCTTCAGACTCCTCCGGGACCCCAACGATTCTCAAGTTCTGCCAGCGGGACCTGTTCTCTAGATCCTCCACCTTCTCCAGAAGCTTCTTCTGCTGGTTTCACAGCATATCCACCTCCAACTCCACCGCAGTTTGATGTTCCTCCTGGTCAGCCAGCGCCTTCTCTGCTTTCTGGATCGCCCGATCTTGGGCGTCGTATCTAAGCTGCAGCCGCTCAATCAACTCTTTTATCGGGTTCAAGCAGTCCCGTTTCTGCTTAGCAAAGCCTTCCTGAATAACCTGCATCAGCTGCTCCGTTGACCGCTGGGTCGCCAAGCCAGAGGTCCGGTCCTCCGCCATGCTGTCTCCTGCTGCAGCTTCAGCCCAAGCCTTCTCTGTCTTTCTGTTTCTGCCTTTACGAGCACTTCTAGCCCTCCTCTCCATGCACCAATGTGGGAATTCAGTACACAATTGCCTCTGTCATCAATATTTTAATTCAAGTCCGGTAGATAATCGGGGGAAAAGGTCCAAAAGTCTGATCCGAGCGGGAGCCACCAAATGTGCGACTTACTCCTTCATAGCTGCCACCAGAAATCGGTGCTTGAGAGCTTGCTGCACCCCTAGCCAAGCTGTTCCAGTACAGCTAAAACACTGGCATCTACCCAGCATGTGGAAAATTGCTGAGGTGTGTCCTGTACACAAGTAGCAGGAAAAATTTAACCCAGCCAATTACTGCCCCATTACTCTACTTCCAATCATCAATAAAGTGATGGAAAGGGTCATCAACAGCACTATCAAGTGGCACTTACTCACCATTAACCTGCTCACTGGCACTCAGTTTGAGTTCCATCAGCGTCACCCAACTCCTGACCTCATTACAGTCTTTGTTCAAACAATGGACAAAAGAGCTTAATTCTAGAGGAGAGGTGAGAGTGACTGCACTTAACATCAAGGCAGTATTTGACCAAGTGTAGCATCAAAGAGCCCTCGAAAAATTGGAGTCCACTTGTTGGAGTCATACCTGGCACAAAGGAAGATGGTTGTGATGGTTGGATGTTCATCATCTCAGTTCCAGGTCATCACTGCAGGAGTTCCTCAGGGTAGTGTCTGAGGCCCAACTATCTTCAGCTGCTTTATCAATGACCTTCCTTCCCTCATAAGGTTAGAAGTACAGTAAGAAGTCTTACAACACCAGTTTAAAGTCCAACCGGTTTGTTTCGAATCACTAGCCTCATACAAACGGGATATGGCGTTCTACTTATTGATTGACAGTTCCAACGCGCCAGAGCAAAAAAACGCACCGACCTCCTCAGAAGACAAACACAGACACAACCGACAGAGTACCCTTCGTCGTCCAGTACTTCCCTGCAGCAGAGAAATTATGACATCTTGTTGTTTTTAGAAAATATTTTGTTGAGGCATTTATAATTTAAAAATTTTAAACAGCAGAGAGATCCAACACGCACATAAAAACACACAATAACCAACCCAACTCCCCCCAGCCCTAAACCCTAACTATCCATACATTAGATTCACTGCCCTTATTTGTCACTTGAAATAAATGACATCTTCTTCGCAGCCTTCAACACGTCATTGATGAAGACGAACATCTTGCCAAGGCCATCCCCACACCCCCACTACTTGCCTTCAACCTCAAACAGACCACCCACCAGGTACGCGGTACATATACGTACGACACGCCAACGTTGTCTACCTCATACGCTGCAAGAAAGGAGGTTCCAAGCATGGTACATTGGTGAAACCATGCAGACACTGCGACAACGGATGAATTATGCAACAATCGCCAGGCAGGAATGTCCCTCTTCCAGTCGGGGAACACTTCAACAGTCAAGGCCATTCAGCCTCTGATCTTCGGGTAAGCGTTCTCCAAGGTGGCCTTCAGGACACACGACAACGCAGAATTGATGAGTAGTAACTGATAGCCACGTTCTGAACACATGAGTATGGCCTCAACCGGGATCTGGGATTCAAGTCTCATTACATTCATCCCCCACCATCTGGCCTGGGCTTGCGAAATCCTACCAACTGTCCTGGCTTGAGATAATTCACACCTCTTTAACCTGTGATTATCCCTCTCTCCAGTCGCTCTGTCTGGACCTGTAAAGACTTAATTACTTGCAAAGACTCACATTCAAAGTATCGTCTTGCATCATTGACTCTATATATATGTTTCTGCAACCCATCTTTTCATTCACCTGAGGAAGGAGCTGCGCTCTGAAAGCTAGTGATTCTAAACAAAACTTTGACCTGGTGTTGTAAGACTTATTACTCTGCCCACCCCAGTCCAACGCCGACATCTCCACATCAAGTTTAGAAGTGAGAATGTTTGCGGATGACTGCACAGTGCACACCAACATTCGCAACTCCCCAGATAATGAAGCAGTCCATGTTGTCATGTGTGAGTACC
Organism: Scyliorhinus canicula; assembly: GCF_902713615.1. Lineage (NCBI taxonomy): Eukaryota > Metazoa > Chordata > Chondrichthyes > Carcharhiniformes > Scyliorhinidae > Scyliorhinus > Scyliorhinus canicula. The sequence goes on from NC_052154.1 coordinate 104,190,007, forward strand.
TTTAAGAAATGAATGTTTAAGAAATGTACCTTTAAGAGCAGCTCATATTACTGAAGTGATGTCAGAGGGGGCGCTGAGCTGAGATCGCTTTTGCTTTTTGGGAGTTTTAGTTTCAGTTTTGAGAAAAAGAGCTTGGGTGTGTCTGTGTTTGCAGTGAGCTGGATCTGCTGTGATCTCTGCCAGGAAAGACTATTTCTGAATCATTTGGGTGATTTAAACTCATAATAGTAATGTCTTTAACCTCATGTGTTTCTGTTTACAGGTGTTAAGTCTTTTGGAGGTTTGAAGGAACATTTTGAGAGATTATTTAGTGTTGTATTATTTTCGGGGTTATCTTTGAAGTAAGGGGCGGTAAATGATCCAATGTTTATTTAAAAAGGTTAAGTTGAATTCATGGAATAAACATTGTTTTGTGTTTAAAAACCCACGTGTCCATAATTGTAATACCACACCTGGAGACCAAGCCGTGTGTTTTAAAAGCAACAATACATTAAAGGGAGTGACAATACATTAAACGGCGTGGTTGGCTGAATTCCATGATACATTTTGGGGTTCTGAAAACGCCGCTCCCATAACAATGTCCAAATGAAGCAGAGTCTGGACAATATCCAGGCTTGGACTGACAAGTGGCAAGTTACATACCTGCTACACAAGTGCCAAGCAATCACCACCCTTAACAAGAGAGGATCTAACTATCGCCCATTAACATTCATTGGCATTACTATCGCTCAGTCCCCCACAATCAACATCTAGGTGCTCCCATTAACATAAAATTAACTGGATTAGCCATATAAATACTGTGGCTACCAGGTGCAGGTCAAATGCTAGGAATCCTGCAGCGGGTAATTCACCTCCTGATCCCCCAAAGCCTGTCCACCATCTACAAGGCACAATTCAGGAGTGTAATGGAATACTCTCCACTTGCCTGGATGAGCGCAGCTCCAACAACACTCAAGAAGCTCAATACCATCCAGGACAAAGCAGCCCGCTTGATTGCTCCCCCTTTCACAAACATTCACTCCCTCCATCACCGACGAACAATGACAGCCATGTGTACCATCTACAAGATGCACTACAGTAACTCACTAAGGTTCCTTAGTCAGCACCTTCCAAACCCTTGACCATTACCATCTAGAAGGACAAGAGCAGCAGATATCTGGGAACAGCTTCACCTGGATACTCCCATACGTCACTCACCATCCTAATTTGGAAATATATCACCGTTCCTTCACACTGTTGCTGGATCAAAATCCTGGAACTCTCTCCCTAACAATAATAACCACTGATAGAGACACTGATTGTGCAGGACCCTGGGTTCTCGCTCCAGGCCTCACTCCCCTGATAGAGACACTGATTGTGCAGGACCCTGGGCCCTCACTCCAGGCCTCACTCCCCTGACAGAGACACTGATTGTGCAGGACCCTGGGCCCTCACTCCAGGCCTCACTCCCCTGATAGAGACACTGATTGTGCAGGACCCTGGGCCCTCACTCCAGGCCTCACTCCCCTGATAGAGACACTGATTGTGCAGGACACTGGGCTCTCACTCCAGGCCTCATTCCCCTGACAGAGACACTGATTGTGCAGGACACTGGGCCCTCACTCCAGGCCTCACTCCCCTGACAGAGACACTGATTGTGCAGGACACTGGGCCCTCACTCCAGGCGTCACTCCCCTGACAGAGACACTGAGTGTGCAGGACACTGGGCTCTCACTCCAGGCCTCACTCCCCTGACAGAGACACTGATTGTGCAGGACACTGGGCCCTCACTCCAGGCGTCACTCCCCTGACAGAGACACTGAGTGTGCAGGACACTGGGCTCTCACTCCAGGCCTCACTCCCCTGACAGAGACACTGATTGTGCAGGATACTGGGCCCTCACTCCAGGCCTCACTCCCCTGACAGAGACACTGGTTGTTCAGGACACTGGGCTGTCACTCCAGGCCTCACTCCCCTGACAGAGACACTGATTGTTCAGGACACTGGGCCCTCACTCCAGGCCTCACTCCCCTGACAGAGACACTGGTTGGTCAGGACACTGGGCCCTCACTCCAGGCCTCGCTCCCCTGACAGAGACACTGATTGTGCAGGACACTGGGCTCTCACTCCAGGCCTCACTCCCCTGACAGAGACACTGATTGTGCAGGACCCTGGGCCCTCACTCCAGGACTCACTCCCCTGACAGAGACACTGATTGTTCAGGACACTGGGCTGTCACTCCAGGACTCACTCCCCTGACAGAGACACTGATTGTTCAGGACACTGGGCCCTCACTCCAGGCCTCACTCCCCTGACAGAGACACTGGTTGGTCAGGACACTGGGCCCTCCCTCCAGGCCTCGCTCCCCTGACAGAGACACTGAGTGTGCAGGATACTGGGCTCTCACTCCAGGCCTCGCTCCCCTGACAGAGACACTGATTGTTCAGGATACTGGGCTGTCACTCCAGGCCTCACTCCCCTGGCAGAGACACTGAGTGTGCAGGATACTGGGCTCTCACTCCAGGCCTCGCTCCCCTGACAGTGACACTGATTGTGCAGGATACTGGGCTCTCACTCCAGGCCTCACTCCCCTGACAGAGACACTGATTGTTCAGGATACTGGGCTCTCACTCCAGGCCTCACTCCCCTGACAGAGACACTGGTTGGTCAGGACACTGGGTTCTCACTCCAGGCCTCACTCCCCTGACAGAGACATTGAATGTTCAGGCCACTGGCCCTCACTCCAGGCCTCGCTCCCCTGACAGAGACACTGATTGTTCAGGACACAGGGTCTCACGCAAGGCCTCGCTCCCCTGACAGGACGGGCATCACAAGTGGATAGCACTGTGGCTTCACAGCGCCAGGGTACCAGGTTCAATTCCCCGCTGGGTACTGCCTGTACAGAGTCTGCACGTTCTCCACGTGTCTGCGTGGGTTTTCTCAGGGTGTTCCTGTTTCCTCCCACAGTCCAAAGACATGCAGGTTAGGTGGATTGACCATGATAAATTGCCCTCAGTGTCCAAAAAAAGGTTAGGTGGGGGGATTGGGTACGGGGATTGGGTGGAAGTGAGGGCTTAAAAGTGGGTTAAGTGGGTCGGTGCAGACTCGATGGGCTGAATGGACTCCTTCTGCATTGTATGTTCTACGTCCAGGTCTCGCTACCCTGACAGAGACACTGATTTTGCAGGACACTGGCCTCTTACTCCAGGCCTCACTCCCATGAAGAGACTCTGAGTGTGCAGGACACTGGGCCCTCACTCCAGGCCTCGCTCCCCTGATAGAGACACTGAGTGTGCAGGACACTGGGCCCTCACTCCAGGCCTCGCTCCCCTGTCAGAGACTCTGAGTGTGCAGGAAACTGGGCTCTCACTCCAGGCCTCGCTCCCCTGACATGAAACACTGATTGTGCAGGACACTGGGCCCTCACTCCAGGCCTCACTCCCCTGACAGAGACACTGATTGTGCAGGACCCTGGGCCCTCACTCCAGGCCTCACTCCCCTGACAGAGACACTGAGTGTGCAGGGCACTGGGCCCTCACTCCAGGCCTCGCTCCCCTGTCAGAGACTCTGAGTGTGCAGGACACTGGGCCCTCACTCCAGGCCTCACTCCCCTGACAGAGACACTGATTGTTCAGGACACTGGGCCCTCACTCCAGGCCTCACTCCCCTGACAGAGACACTGAGTGTGCAGGGCACTGGTCCCTCACTCCAGGCCTCGCTCCCCTGACAGAGACTCTGAGTGTGCAGGATACTGGACCCTCACTCCAGGCCTCACTCCCCTGACAGAGACACTGAGTGCGCAGGACACTGGGCTATCACTCCAGGCCTCACTCCCCGGACAGAGACACTGATTGTGCAGGACGCTGGGCTGTCAATCCAGGCCTCGCTCCCCTGACAGAGACACTGAGTGTGCAGGGCACTGGGCTCTCACTCCAGGTTTGGCTCCCCTGACAGAGACACTGAGTGTGCAGGGTACTGGGCCCTCACTCCAGGCCTCACTCCCCTGACAGAGACACTGGACTGTCAATCCAGGGCTCGCTCCCTGATGTACCGTCAATGACCACGAGACGAGAATGGTGAAACAATCGAGGCTTTATTGCACAAGATGTTGTGCCTCCTGCAGCTGGAACCAGAATGGGAGCAGCGCAGGAGAGCGGACACTTTTATACGCCACCTGCTGGGAGGAGCCAGAAGGCAGGGATTTACTGTCCTTCCTGTAATCATAGAATTTACAGTGCAGAAGGAGGCCATTCAGCCCATCGAGTCTGCACCGGCTCTTGGAAAGAGCACCCTACCCAAGGTCAACAACTCCACCCTATCCCCATAACCCAGCAACCCCACCCAACACTAAGGGCAATTTTGGACACTAAGGGCAATTTACCATGGCCAATCCACCTAACCTGCACATCTTTGGACTGTGGGAGGAAACCGGAGCACCCGGAGGAAACCCACGCACACACGGGGAGGATGTGCAGACTCCACACAGACAGTGACCCAAGCCGGAATCAAACCTGGGACCCTGGAGCTGTGAAGCGATTGTGCTATACACAATGCTACCGTGCTGCCAGTAATACATGGGCATTACCCTAATACATGTAATGTGTTACTAATGGTGTTTACCACATTCACCCTCTGTTTAAAAAAGAGCCCGGCTGGGGTGAAGAAAACATTACAGATTGAGTCTGTCGGGGGCTTTGACCCTCTGCTGTGATTGCCTCAGTCCTGGTGGCGATGCGGGCGCCGACGTGGTCACCTGCGACTCCGGGAGCGTGTTGAAAATGAAAAATGAAAATCGCTCATTGTCACAAGTAGGCTTCAAATGAAGTTACTGTGAAAAGCCCCTAGTTGCCACATTCCGGTGCCTGTTCGGGGAGGCTGGTACGGGATCTCCTTTGTCACCCCTTAATGAATCTAGTGAGGTGACGGATCCTGCTGGAGTGGGGGCTGCGGTGAGGTCAGCTGGTGGGAGGGCGGGTGGTGCAGGGGTGAATGAAGCAACCGGGCGGGGGGGGGGGGGGGGGGGCGGTATCAGGTCGGGGATTGTGGGTGGTGATCCAGCGGGTGCCAGGTCCCGGAGGGAGACTGTGTCCTGGCGCCCGTCGGGATGTGCCACGTAGGCGTACTGTGGGTTTACATGGAAGAAGTGGACTTTCTCAACCAAGGGATCCGATTCATGGCTCCGCACATGCTTCCGCAGGAGGACGGATCCAGGAACTTTCAGTCATGTTTGGGAGCGAGACCCCGGAGGTGGACTTCCTGGTGACGGCAAACACACGTTCGGGAGGTGTCTCATTAGTCGCGGTGCACAGGAGCGACCGGATGGAGTGGAGCCTGTCGGGGAGGACCTCCTGCCAGCGGGAGACCGGGAGATTTCTGGACCGAAGGGCCAGCAGGATGGCCTTCCAGACCTTCCCGTTCTCCCTCTCCACCTTCCCGTTTCCACCAGGGGGTTGTAGCTGGTCGTCCTACTCGAGGCGATGCCCTTGCTGAGCATGAATTGACGCAGCTCATCGCTCATGAACGAGGATCCCCGATCACTGTGGATGTAGGTGGGGAAACCGATCAGAGTGAAGATGCTGTGCAGGGCTTTGATTACCGTGGCAGAAATCATGTTGGGGCATGGGATGGCGAAAGGGAACCGGGAGTATTCATCAATTACGTTGAGGAAGTATACGTTGCGGTCGGTGGAGGGGAGAGGAAGCCCATGCTGAGGCGCTCAAAGGGGCGGGAGGCCTTTACCAGGTGCACTCTATCTGTCCGGGAGAAGTGCGGCTTGCACTCTACGCAGTCTTGGCAGTCTCTGGTGACGGTCCTGACGTCCTCAATGGAGTAGGGCAGGTTGTGGGCCTTGACAAAATGGAAGAACCGGGTGGAGAGCTCGATCCTCCACCTGAAGATTTTTGATCCTGCCCCGCTGCGTATTGTTAAACATGGGTCAGTGAGGAGAGCAAATCTCCTGCCGGCCAGGTAATGCCGCCAATGTCGCACAGCTTGTAGGCGGCACTCAGTACAGAGCAGTCGCAGGTCCTGGTGTTGTCAGCCAGGATGGAAGTGAGACCCCGGAGGTGGATTTCCTGGGGAAGGCAAATAGACGGTCGTGAGGGGTCTCGTTCGTGGCTGTGCAGAGGAGCAACTGAATGGAGTGGAGCGCGTCGGGGAGGACCTCCTGCCAGCGGGAAACCGGGAGACTCCTAGACCGTAGGGCCAGAAGGACGGCCTTCCATACCGTCGCGTTCTCCCTCTCCACCTATCCGTTTCCCCGGGGGTTGTAGTTTGTCGTCCTGCTTGAAGCAATGCTCTTACCGAGCAGGTACTGACACAGTTCGTCGCTCATAAACGAGGAGCCCCGGTCACTGTGGACGTAAGTGGGGAACCGAACAGGGTGACGATACTATGCAGGACCTTAATGACAGTGGCCACGGTCATGTCGGGGCATGGTATGGCAAAGGGGAAACGAGAATACTCGTCAACGACGTTAAGAAAATACGCGTTGCAGTCAGTGGAGGGGAGGGGCCCTTTGAAATCGATGCTGAGCCGCTCAAAGGGGCGGGATGCTTTTACCAGGTAGGCCTTATCTGGTTGATAGAAGTGCGGCTTACACTCCGCACAGACTTGGCAGTCCCTTGTCATGGCCCTGACCTCATCGGTGGAGTAGGGCAGGTTGTGGGCCTTGATGAAGTGGAGAAGCCAGGTGACCCCCGGGTGACCGAGGTCATTGTGGATGGCCTGAAGTCAGTCATCTTGCACGCTGGCGCATGTGCCGCAGGACAGGGCATCTGGGGGCTCGTTGAGCTTCCCAGGACGATACAGGATATCGTAATTATAGGTGGAGAGTTCGATTCTCCACCTCAAGATTTTATCATTCTTGATCTTGCTCCGCTGTGTCTTGTTGAAAATAAAGGCTACCGACTGTTGGTCGGTGACAAGGGTGAATCTCCTACCGGCCAGGTAGTGCCTCCAATGCCGCACGGCTTCCACAATGGCTTCAGCTTCTTTTTCGACAGAGGAGGGTTGAATCTCGGATGTGGTGAGTGTACGAAAAAAGAAGGCCACGGGCCTACCTGCCTGGTTAAGGGTAGCGGCCAGGGCGACATCTGATGCGTCGCTCTCCACCTGGAAGGGGATGGACTCATCCACAGTGTGCATCGCGGCCTTAGTAATGTCTGCCTTGATGCGGCTGAAGGCCAGGCGGGCCTCATTCGACAGGGGGAAGATGGTGGCTTTGATAAGTGGGCAAGCTTTGTCCGCATAGTTGGGGACCCACTGGGCATAATATGAGAAGAACCCGAGGCATCTTTTCAGGGCCTTGGGGCAGTGGGGAAGGGGGAGATGCAGGAGGGGGCATGCGGTCGGGGTCGGGCCCTCGGACTCCGTTTTCCATGACATAGCCGAGGCTGGCCAGTCGGGTTGTGCGGAAAACACATTTCTCCTTGCTGTAGGTGAGATTGAGGGCTTACACGGTTTGGAGAAACTTCTGAAGATTGACGTTGTGGTCCTGCTAGATCATGGCCGCAGATGGTGACGTTATCCAAGTACGGGAACGTGGCCCGCAGCCCGTACTGGTCAACCATTCAGTCCATCATTCTTTGGAAGACTGAGACCCCATTGGTGGCGCCGAAGGGGACTCTGAGGAAGTGGAAGAGGCGGCCATCTGCCTCAAAGGCCGTGTAGTGGCGTCTTCCGGGCGGATTGGAAGCTGGTGGTAGGCGGACTTCAGATCTACCGTGGAGAAAACCTGGTAGTGTGCAATCTGATTAACCATGATAGAGGTTAATAAGATGATCAGGGGAATAGATAGAGTAGACAGTCAGAGACCTTTTCCCGGGTGGAACAAACCAACACAAAGGGACATAAATTTAAGGTGAATGGTGGAAGATATAGAGGGGATGTCAGAGGTAGGTTCTTTACTCAGAGAGTAGTGGGGGCATGGAATGCACTGCCTGTGGAAGTAGTTGAGTCGGAAACATTAGGGACCTTCAAGCAGCTATTGGATAGGTACATGGATTACGGTAGAATGATGGAGTGTAGATTAATTTGTTCCTAATCTAGGACAAAAGTTTGGCACAACATCATGGGCCGAAGGGCCTGTTCTGTGCTGTATTTTTCTATGTTCTATGTTCTATGTCCGCTATGCGGGGAAGGGGGTACGCATCGGGTTGCGTTTACCGGTTTATGGTCTGGCTGTAGTCTACAACCATCCGGCTCTTTTCCGGTCCTGACGACTACCACTTGGGCGCACCGGGGTTTATTACTGGCCTCGATGATCCCCTCCCTCAAGAGCTGCTGGACCTCCGACTTGATAAAAGTCCTGTCCTGGGCACTGTACCGCCTGCTCCTGGTGGCAACGGGTTTACAGTCGGAGGTGAGGTTCGCGAAGAGCGAGGGAGGGGCGACCTTAAGGGTCGCGAGGCTACATATGGTGGGAGGGGGTAGGGGTCCGCCGAACTTCAGGGTCAGGCTTCTGAGGTTGCACTGGAAATCCAGTCCTAACAGGAGAGGGGTGCAGAGATGGGGAAGGACATAGAGTTTAAAATTGGCCAACTTGGCGCCCTGTATCATGAGGTTCGTAACACAGTACCCGCGGATCTGCACTGAATGTGATCCGGAAGCAAGGGAGATTATTTTGGATGCGGGGGAAATCTGGAGGGAACAAGGCCTTACCGTGTCCAGATGGATGAAGCTCTCCGTGCTCCCAGAGTCAAACAGACAGGGCGTTTTGTGCCCATTGACCCGGACGGTCATCATGGAGATCTTGAGGTGCTTGGGCCGTGACTGGTCGAGAGCGAAAGCGCCAAGCTGTGCGTAGCCGGCATGGTCGGTGGTAGCAGGGTGGTCCCAAGGTGGCAGTCAAGATGGCGGCCCCCATTGATCGCACGTGTCGGGCGGCGTTGAAGATGGCGGCCAAGATGGCGACCCCCATGAGTCGCACGTGTCGGGTATAGTTAAAGATGGCGGCCCCCACGGTTAGCATGAGGCGGATGATGCATCAAAAGGGGGCGGTACGGCAGGCACGCAGCCACGCTGCGGGATTGATGAACCATCAATTGGACGCGAGTCATGATGAAGATCCAAACTGTGGCTTTAATCAGCTAGTTGTTAGCCTGGTGGTCGACTACAGAGAAAGGCCGACCGCCGGGAAACCTGGTTACTTATACCCCACCTCGGAGGCGGGGTCTACTTGCCTCTCGACCAATTGGTGAGCAGTCTCATGACTAGTCCCAGCTAATCAGATGAGAGGCACATGACCAGCCAGAGCCAATGGGAAACCAATGCTCTGCACCAATGGCAGTGCACTCACTCATATCACCACATTCACCCCTTGTGGAGAAAGAAGGCGAGGGGGGGTGTGAGGGGAAGAGAGGGGGGGGGGGGGTCCGAGGACTGGTGGTATGAGTAGAGATAATCGAGAAGATATGGGCTGCCCACTGGCTCGTGGCAAAATAAACAATACTACATACTACGGTAGGTTGCAAAAAAAAATTACAATAGAGTCCAATAAAGTCCCATGGTTGCATCAGATGGTCACGATTAGCCTGTCGGGTGCCCGTGGTGTTCTAGAGGACCGTCGCAGTGGAGCCGATGACGTCGGGCCAATGGTCGTCCTTGCCTCCGGGAGCGTCGGTCGTAGATGTGTTTCTGTACCCCGGGCCGGTGGTGGAGACGCTGTAATCGGGGGAGAGTTGGCATGTGCGCTGGGTCGTGGGGGCGCAGGGGGCGCTGGGGGGAATTGGGGTTGGGAGGGAGGTGTTGATGTAGGGGGAGAAGGCCACACGCCGGCGGGTGCCAGGTCCCGAAGCGAGACCGCATCCTGCCGACCGTCGGGATACTCCACGTACGCATATTGCGGGTTGGCGTGGAGTAACTGGACTCGCTCAACCATCGGGTCGGACTTGTGCACCCGCACATGCTTCCGGAGCAAGCTGGGCCCAGGGGTGGGCAGCCAGGTCGGGAGAGGGGATCCTGAGGATGACTTCCTGGGGAAAACAAGAAGACATTCATGAGGTGTTTGATTAGTGGTAGTACAGAGGAGAGACCGGATTGAGTGAAGGGCGTCGGGGATGACTTCTTGCCAACGGGGGATAGGGAGATCTCTGGACCGTAGGGCCAGCAGGATGGTCTTCCAAATGGTGCCATTCTCCCACTCGACCTGACCATTACCCCGGGGGTTATAACTGGTCATCCTGCTAGAGGCTATGCCCCTGCTGAGCAGGAATTGACGCAGTTCGTCACTCATAAAGGAGGACCTCCGGTCGCTGTGGATGTACGCGGGGTAACCGAACAGGGAGAAGATGGATAGGCCTTTATGACGGTTGTTGTGGTCATGTCGGGACAGGGAATGGCGAAAGGGAATCGAGAGTATTCGTCAATAACACTCAAGAAATATGTGTTACGGTTGTTGGAGGGGAGGGGACCCTTGAAGTCTATACTGAGACGTTCAAAGGGGCGGGATACCTTGATCAGATGTGCTCGTTCGGTGCGGTAGAAATGCAGTTTGCACTCGGCGCAGACGTGGTAGTCCCTGGTTACGGTCCTGACTTCCTCAACGGAGTAGGGCAGGTTGCGGGTCTTAATAAAATGGTAAAAACGGGTGACCCCTGGATGGCAGAGGTCCGTGTGGAGGGAGCGGAGGCGGTCAATCTGCGCGCTGGCGCAGGTACCGTGGGATAGGGCATCGTTGAGCTTACCAGGATGATAGAAGATATCGTAGTTGTACGTGGACAACTCGATTCGCCACCGCAAGATCTTGTCGTTCTTGATCTTGCCCCTCTGTGCATTGTCGAACATGAAAGCTACTGACCGTTGGTCTGTGAGGAGGGTAAACCTCCTGCCGGCCAGATAGTACCTCCAATGTCGCACAGCTTTGACTATGGCCTGTGCCTCCTTTTCCACCGAGGAATGGCGGATTTCGGAAGCGTGGAGGGTTCGTGAAAAGAAGGCCACGGGTCTGCCCGCTTGGTTCAGGGTGGCCGCCAGAGCTACGTCAGACGCGTCGCTCTCGACCTGGAATGGGAGGGACTCGTCAATAGCATGCATCGTGGCCTTTGCGATATCCGCTTTGATGCGGCTAAAGGCCTGGCGGGCCTCCATCGACAGGGTAAATGAGGTGGACTGGATGAGGGGACGGGCTTTGTCAGCATAGTTGGGGACCCACTGGGCATAATATGAGAAGAAGCCCAGGCAGCGTCTGAGGGATTTGAGGGAGTTGGGGAGGGGAAGTTCCATCAGGGGGCGCATGCGTTCGGGATCGGGGCCTATCACTCCGTTACACACTACGTAGCCAAGGATGGCTAGACGGTCGGTGCTAAACACGCACTTATCCTTATTGTAAGTTAAATTAAGGAGTTTCGCGGTTCGGAGGAATTTTTGAAGGTTAATGCCATGGTCCTGCTGGTCATGGCCGCAGATGGTGACGTTATCGAGATACGGGAAGGTGGCCCATAAACCGTGCTTGTCGGCCATTCGGTCCATCTCCCGTTGGAAGACCGCGACTCCATTTGTGACACCAAATGGAACCCTGAGGAAGTGGTAGAGGCGCCCAGCTGCCTCAAACGCGGTGTACTTGCGGTCACTCACACGGATGGGGAGCTGATGGTAGGCGGACTTAAGGTCCACAGTGGAGAAGACTTTGTATTTTGCGATCCTGTTAACCAGGTCAGAAATACGGGGGAGAGGATACGCGTCCAGCTGCGTAAACCTGTTGATGGTCTGACTGTAATCAATGACCATCCGGTTTTTCTCCCCAGTCCGAACTACCAGCACTTGGCCTCGCCAGGGACTGTTGCTGGCCTCGATCACTCCTTCCTTAAGGAGCCTCTGGACCTCGGACCCAATGAAGGTCCGGTCCTGGGCACTGTATCGTCTGCTCCTAGTGGCAGCAGGTTTACAATCTGGGGTGAGATTAGCAAACAAGGAAGGGGGGTCCACTTTGAGGGAAGCGAGGCTGCAGACAGTAAGGGGGTGAATAGGGCCGCCGAATTGAAAGGTCAAGCTCTGCAGGTTCAACTGGAAATCCAGACCCAAGAGTGCCGGAGCGCACAGACGGGGGAGGATGAGGAGTTTGAAGTTTTTGAAAACCCTCCCCTGGACCGTAAGGTCCGCTATGCAGCACACGGTGATCAGGACGGAGTGCGAACCCGAGGCCAATTCAATCTTATGCTTAACTGGATGGATGGGGAGCGCACAGCGTCTTACCGTGTCGGGGTGGGCAAAACTTTCCGTGCTCCCGGAGTCCAGTAGGCATTTTGTCTTGTGTCCGTTGAGCTGGATCGTTGTCGTAGACTTGCCGAGCGAGCATGGTCGCGACTGGTCGAGTTTGATGGAAGCCAGTCGCGGTGAGAGTTCCAGGTCATCCTTGGTGGCAGAGTAATCGCTTGCAGGGCCTTCCGTATTGGCCCAAGATGGTGGCGCCCAGGACCCGCACGTGGAATCGGGGTCCCAAGATGGCGGCGCCCAGGACCTGCACGTGGAGCCGGGGCCCCAAGATGGCGGCGCCCATGACCTGCACGTGGCGTCCTGGACCCAAGATGGCGGCGCCCGTGGGAACCTCGTGGCAGCTGGGGGCAGTGTCAGTGGCGTCTGCGGGCCGGTCGGGGCAGCCGGGAGCGGGGGTCGGGAGGACTGTGGGGCCGTTGCGGGGGCCGGGAGGTGGTCCGGAGAGGTCAGTGCGCGGCGCGGGGCCCTGGGTGGCCCGGGGGGGCGATCCGCGGTCGCTGCGCGGAACAGCAGCGAGCGACTTGGTCTGGCAGACCACCGCGTAGTGGCCCTTCTTCCCGCAGCTCTTACACAGAGCGGAGCGGAGCGGGCGGGGGTGTTTAGAGAGGCCACAAAAATAGCAGCAGGGCCCCGATAGCTTGTCGGAGCGTCCCGCAGCGCAGGCCTGTGGGGGTGTCGGGGTAAGCGGAGGACGGAGGTGGCGCGTGCCATGAAGTCCAGGGGGTTGCCGCGCGGCCGGGGGCGTCTGTGCGGGCGCTCAGGTCGGCGACCTCCAGGGAGGTTGCGAGGGTCCGTGCCTCAGCTAGGCTGAGGGTGTTCTTCTCCAGTAATCATTGGCGGATAGAGGAGGACTGCATGCCGGCAACGTAAGCGTCTCTGATTAAAAGTTCCATGTGCTCAGTCGCCGAAACTTGGGGACAGGCGCACATTCTCCCTAGCGCTGTGAGGGCCTGGTAGAATTCGTCGAGTGACTCACCAGGGAACTGCTGTCTAGTCGTCAGGAGATGCCGTGCGTATACTTCGTTGACCGGCTGGAGAAAGTGTCCTTTCAGGATATCCATGGCCGCATCGTAATCACTTTCATCCTCAATCATTGAGTATACCGCCGTGCCCACGCAGGAGTGGAGGATGTGGAGTTTCTGCTCCTTGGTGGGCTTGCTGGCTGCAGTTGTCAGGTAGCTGTTGAAACACGCCTGCCAGTGTTTAAAGATTGCAGACGCATTTGAAGCATGCGGGCTGATGCGGAGGCAGTCAGGCTTGATGCGTAGCTCCATTCCAAAATTCTAGCTGATTAAATTGATGTACCATCAATTGGACGCGAGACACGATGAAGATCCAAACTGTGGCTTTAATCAGCTAGTTGTTAGCCCGGTGGTCGACTACAGAGAAAGGCCGACCGCCGGGAAACCTGGGTACTTATACCCCGCCTCGGAGGCGGGGTCCACTTGCCTCTCGACCAATTGGTGAGCAGTCACATGACTAATCCCAGCCAATCAGACGAGAGGCACATGACCAGTTAGAGCCAATGGGAAACCAATGCTCTACACCAATGGCAGTGCTCCCACTCATATCACCACAGGGGTCTGTGGGCCTGTGAGTCTGTGAGTCGGGCCTGCGATTTTTGGAACTTTGTGTTGGGCAAAGCAGACTTTGGCAAAATGTCCTTTCTTGCCACAGTCGCTGCAGGTCGCGTTCTGAGCTGGGCAACGCTGCCTGGGGTGCTGGTGCTGGCCGCAGAAATAGCAAGGCGGCCCCCCGGGTTGGGCGGGCTGCCGCGCGGCACAGGCCTGGGACACCCTCGGGTCAGGTGATCATCGTGCCTCCGGCGCCCACGAGGAAATCGCGTGGTCGGAGGAAAAAGCATTGAGGCTCTGAAAAGCTACCTCCAATGAGGTGAATAGTTTTACTGTCTCCTCTAGGTCGAGGGTGCCCTTTTTGAGCAAGCGCTGTCTGACATAGTTGGACCGGACTCCAGCCACATAGGTGTCCCAGATGGCGAGTTCCATGTGCTGCGAGGCCATGACGTCCTTGTAGTTCCAGTTTTGAATGAGTACCCTCAGGTTGCGTAGATATTCCTCCAGCGATTCCCCAGGGCGTTGACGATGCGTGGTAAGGAGATGCCGTGCGAACACTTTGTTCACCGGCCTCACGTACTGCCTTTTCAGGATCACGACCACGTCTGTGTACATGATCTCGTCTTCGATTAGTAGAGATTCTGTGGCTCACCCGGGTGTGGAGGAGACTCAGCTTCTGTGCCTCGGTGACAGCGGGCGAGGACGAGGCGGCGAGGTAGGCCTCAAAGCAGCGGAGCCAGTGTGAAAAGATTCCTTTGGCTTCAGCCGCCTGTGGGTCGAGTTCCAGTCGATCAAGTTTGAGGGCGGCTTCCATTGCGATATCTTAGCTTATTAAATTGATGCCACCATCAATTCACACAAGACTTTTAGTAGAAGTGAACAGTGGGGGGAAAGGAGTAGAACACTAGTAATTGGGGACTCAATAGTCAGGGGCACAGATAGGAGATTTTGTGGGAGCGAGAGAGACTCACGTTTGGTATGTTGCCTCCCAGGTGCAAGGGTAAGTGATGTCTCGGATCGTGTTTTCCGGGTCCTTAAGGGGGAGGGGGAGCAGCCCCAAGTCGTAGTCCACATTGGCACTAACGACATAGGTAGGAAAGGGGACAAGGATGTCAGGCAGGCCTTTAGGGAGCTAGGATGGAAGCTCAGAGCGAGAACAAACAGAGTTGTTATCTCTGGGTTGTTGCCCGTGCCACGTGATAGTGAGATGAGGAATAGGGAGAGAGAGCAATTAAACACGTGGCTACAGGGATGGTGCAGGCGGGAGGGATTCAGATTTCTGGATAACTGGGGCTCTTTCTGGGGAAGGTGGGACCTCTATAGACAGGATGGTCTACATCTGAACCTGAGGGGCACCAATATCCTGGGGGGGAGATTTGTTAGTGCTCTTTGGGGGGGTTTAAACTAATTCAGCAGGGGCATGGGAACCTGGATTGTAGTTTTGGGGTACGGGAGATTGAGAGTATAGAGGTCAGGAGCACATATTTGACTTCGCAAGAGGGTGCCAGTGTTCAGGTAGGTGGTTTGAAGTGTGTCTACTTCAATGCCAGGAGTATACGAAATAAGGTAGGGGAACTGGCAGCATGGGTTGGTACCTGGGACTTCGATGTTGTGGCCATTTCAGAGACATGGATAGAGCAGGGACAGGAATGGTTGTTGCAGGTTCCGGGGTTTAGGTGTTTTAGTAAGCTCAGAGAAGGGGGCAAAAGAGGGGGAGGTGTGGCGCTGCTAGTCAAGGACAGTATTACGGTGGCGGAAAGGATGCTAGATGGGGACTCTTCTTCTGAGGTAGTATGGGCTGAGGTTAGAAACAGGAAAGGAGAGGTCACCCTGTTGGGAGTTTTCTATAGGCCACCTAATAGTTCTAGGGATGTAGAGGAAAGGATGGCGAAGATGATTCTGGAAAAGAGCGAAAGTAACAGGGTAGTTGTTATGGGAGACTTTAACTTTCCAAATATTGACTGGAAAAGATATAGTTCGAGTACATTAGATGGGTCATTCTTTGTACAATGTGTGCAGGAGGGTTTCCTGACACAATATGTTGACAGGCCAACAAGAGGCGAGGCCACATTGGATTTGGTTTTGGGTAATGAACCAGGCCAGGTGTTAGATCTGGAGGTAGGTGAGCACTTTGGAAACAGTGACCACAATTCGGTGACCTTTACGTTAGTGATGGAAAGGGATAAGTATACCCCGCAGGGC
This sequence comes from Scyliorhinus canicula, assembly GCF_902713615.1. Lineage (NCBI taxonomy): Eukaryota > Metazoa > Chordata > Chondrichthyes > Carcharhiniformes > Scyliorhinidae > Scyliorhinus > Scyliorhinus canicula. The sequence goes on from NC_052154.1 coordinate 104,205,975, forward strand.
AAGAGTTATAGCTGGGGGAAGGGCAATTATGATGCCATTAGACATGACTTAGGATGTGTTGGTTGGAGAAGTAGGCTGCAAGGGTTGGGCACACTGGATATGTGGAGCTTGTTCAAGGAACAGCTATTGCATGTTCTTGATAAGTACGTACCAGTCAGGCAGGGAGGAAGGGGTCGAGCGAGGGAACCGTGGTTTACCAAAGAAGTGGAATCTCTTGTTAAGAGGAAGAAGGAGGCCTATGTGAAGATGAGGCATGAAGTTTCAGTTGGGGCGTCTGATAGTTACAAGGAAGCGAGGAAGGATCTAAAGAGAGAGCTGAGACGAGCAAGGAGGGGACATGAGAAGTCTTTGGCAGGTAGGATCAAGGAAAACCCAAAAGCTTTCTATAGGTATGTCAGGAATAAAAGAATGACTAGGGTAAGAGTAGGGCCAGTCAAGGACAGTGGTGGGAAGTTGTGTGTGGAGGCTGAGGAGATAAGCGAGATACTAAATGAATACTTTTCGTCAGTATTCACTCAAGAAAAAGATAATATTGTGGAGGAGAATGCTGAGACCCAGGCTATTAGAATAGATGGCATTGAGGTGCGTAGGGAAGAAGTGTTGGCAATTCTGGACAAGGTGAAAATAGATAAGTCCCCGGGGCCGGATGGAATTTATCCTAGGATTCTCTGGGAAGCCAGGGAAGAGATTGCTGAGCCTTTGGCTTTGATTTTTAGGTCATCATTGGCTACAGGAATAGTGCCAGAGGACTGGAGGATAGCAAATGTGGTCCCTTTGTTCAAGAAGGGGAGTAGAGATAACCCCGGTAACTATAGGCCGGTGAGCCTAACGTCTGTGGTGGGTAAGGTCTTGGAGAGGATTATAAAAGATACGATTTATAATCATCTAGATAGGAATAATATGATTAGGGATAGTCAGCATGGTTTTGTGAAGGGTAGGTCATGCCTCACAAACCTTATCGAGTTCTTTGAGAAGGTGACTGAACAGGTAGACGAGGGTAGAGCAGTTGATGTGGTGTATATGGATTTCAGTAAAGCGTTTGATAAGGTGCCCCACGGTCGGCTATTGCAGAAAATACGGAGGCTGGGGATTGAGGGTGATTTAGAGATGTGGATCAGAAATTGGCTAGTTGAAAGAAGACAGAGAGTGGTAGTTGATGGGAAATGTTCAGAATGGAGTTCAGTTACGAGTGGCGTACCACAAGGATCTGTTCTGGGGCCGTTGCTGTTTGTCATTTTTATAAATGACCTAGAGGAGGGCGCAGAAGGATGGGTGAGTAAATTTGCAGACGACACTAAAGTCGGTGGAGTTGTAGACAGTGCGGAAGGATGTTGCAGGTTACAGAGGGACATAGATAAGCTGCAGAGCTGGGCTGAGAGATGGCAAATGGAGTTTAATGTGGAGAAGTGTGAGGTGATTCACTTTGGAAAGAATAACAGGAATGCGGAATATTTGGCTAATGGTAAAATTCTTGGTAGTGTGGATGAGCAGAGGGATCTCGGTGTCCATGTACATAGATCCCTGAAAGTTGCCACCCAGGTTGACAGGGTTGTGAAGAAGGCCTATGGTGTGTTGGCCTTTATTGGTAGAGGGATTGAGTTCCGGAGCCATGAGGTCATGTTGCAGTTGTACAAAACTCTAGTACGGCCGCATTTGGAGTATTGCGTACAGTTCTGGTCGCCTCATTATAGGAAGGACGTGGAAGCCTTGGAACGGGTGCAGAGGAGATTTACCAGGATGTTGCCTGGTATGGAGGGAAAATCTTATGAGGAAAGGCTGATGGACTTGAGGTTGTTTTCGTTAGAGAGAAGAAGGTTAAGAGGTGACTTAATAGAGGCATACAAAATGATCAGAGGGTTAGATAGGGTGGACAGCGAGAGCCTTCTCCCGCGGATGGAGGTGGCTAGCACGAGGGGACATAGCCTTAAATTGAGGGGTAATAGATATAGGACAGAGGTCAGAGGTGGGTTTTTTACGCAAAGAGTGGTGAGGCCATGGAATGCCCTACCTGCAAAAGTAGTGAACTCGCCAACATTGAGGGCATTTAAAAGTTTATTGGATAAGCATATGGATGATAAGGGCATAGTGTAGGTTAGATGGCCTTTAGTTTTTTCTTCCATGTCGGTGCAACATCGAGGGCCGAAGGGCCTGTACTGCGCTGTATCGTTCTATGTTCTATGTTCTATGTTTTAATCAGCTAGATCTGTGTCTGCCTGCGATTGCTCTGTACTGAGTACAGCCTATAGGCTGCAGATTTATATACCACCCCCGAGGGGGCGGAGCCATAGGCGGAGCCCACAGGGCATCAACATAATACAATATAGTAGTGAATTGTAGTAGCAATACGTTCACCACACTCCCCTGACAGAGACAATGAGTGTGCAGGACACTGGGCTCTCACTCCAGGCCTCACTCCCCTGATAGAGACACTGATTGTGCAGGACACTGGGCTCTCACTCCAGGCCTCACTCTCCTGACGGAGACTCTGAGTGTGCAGGACACTGGGCTGTCAATCCAGGCCTCGCTCCCCTGACAGAGACACTGAGTGTGCAGGACACTGGGCTGTCAATCCAGGCCTCGCTCCCCTGACAGAGACACTGAGTGTGCAGGACACTGGGCTGTCACTCCAGGCCTCACTCCCCTGACAGAGACACTGAGTGTGCAGGACACTGGGCTGTCACTCCAGGCCTCACTCCCCTGACAGAGACACTGAGTGTGCAGGACACTGGGCCCTCACTCCAGGCCTCACTCCCCTGACAGAGACACTGATTGTGCAGGATACTGGGCCCTCACTCCAGGCCTCGCTCCCCTGACAGAGACACTGAGTGTGCAGGGCACTGGGCTGTCAGTCCAGGCCTCACTCCCCTGACAGAGACACTGGGCTGTCAATTCAGGCCTCACTCCCCTGACACAGACACTGAGTGTGCAGGACACTGGGCCCTCACTCCAGGCCTCACTCCCCTGATGGACAGTAAGAAGTCTTACAACACCAGGTTAAAGTCCAACAGGTTTGTTTCAAACACGAGCTTTCGGAGCACGGCTCCTTCTTCAGGTGAATGGAGACACTGATTGTGCAGGGCACTGGGCTGTCACTCCAGGCCTCACTCCCCTGATGGAGACACTGATTGTGCAGGGCACTGGGCTGTCACTCCAGGCCTCACTCCCCTGACAGAGACACTGAGTGTGCAGGGCACTGGGCTGTCACTCCAGGCCTCACTCCCCTGACAGAGACACTGAGTGTGCAGGACACTGGGCCCTCACTCCAGGCCACTCTCCCCTGACACAGACACTGAGTGTGCAGGACACTGGGCCCTCACTCCAGGCCTCACTCCCCTGATGGAGACACTGATTGTGCAGGACCCTGTATCTACACCACATGTGCTGCATGGTTCAAGGAGGGTCAATTAGGGGTGGGCAATGATTGTTTGCCTAGCCACTGACGGCACATCCCATAAATGAAAAGATAAACAAATTGTAATGGTGAATATCATCCAAACCTTGCTATTTTTACTGATAAATTTAGCCCATTGTTTAGATAGAGGGCAAAGGTCAGTCTGGCTTGGCCATCATGCTGTCATCTTGATTTGTGAGCTAACAATCCATCTTTAGGCTCACACATGAAGGATAATCTCCCCCAGATTGCAGAGTTCCCATTAACGCAGTCAGTCAGGAGGAAAAGCATAATCGAAGTTAAACCTCATCAGAAACAGGCTCGTGCCTCTCGGGAATCCTCTTTGACTCTAAAAGACACTCGCACAGTTTATTAATGGGAGCCGATAATGTACTGTGCTACTGCTTCCAGACACCAGAGAACTATATTCATTCATAGCATGTCCACGGTTACGGTTTCAGTGAGGTACCACTAGCTGGCACCATGGTAACAGTAAATGACTGTCAGATGCAATGACAGGAGAATCAGCCTCTTTAATAACCTGTGTAAGCTCAGCCCACGCTTTCCTCAGCCACATGGTGCACACACTCTGTGTATCCTGCAACAAGAGTAAAGACAGCTCCAGCAGTGAGAGAGTGCAGCTAGAGATTAACAATAAATATATTGTGGCTCGTACAAAGAACTCTCACACCCTGTGACCGGTTACTGAGGGTCAGACGCTCCCCACCCTGAGTCACAGCCCCTCATACTGACCGGTTACTGAGGGTCAGACGCTCCCCACCCTGGGTCACAGCCCCTCATACTGACCGGTTACTGAGGGTCAGACGCTCCCCACCCTGGGTCACAGCCCCTCATACTGACCGGTTACTGAGAGTCAGATGCTCCCCACCCTGGGTCACAGCCTCTCATACTGACCGGTTACTGAAGGTCAGACGCTCCCCACCCTGGGTCACAGCCCCTCATACTGACCGGTTACTGAGGGTCAGACGCTCAGCCTGGGTCACAGCCGCTCATACTGACCGGTTACTGAGGGTCAGACGCTCCCCACCCTGAGTCACAGCCCCTCATACTGACCGGTTACTGAGGGTCAGACTCTCCTGACTCTCAATCAATCCTCCACATCACCCCATTCTACGTCTTGATTAATCCTCCCTCTCCCTGAGCCACCTCTGAGGTGCCGACAACCCAATGGTCCCACCCACTGACAGCTTGTCCTCCATTTACTGTGGGCCCCCGGCTTTCACTTTGAAGCAGGTGGAACATGTATGTCTCTGCCTTGCTGTTGTCACTGAGCTCTTAGAGGCAGCACTCCCCCACCTGCTGCTAAGATCCTGGGCATGTCATTAGCATTGGTGATGTACCTTCTTTCTTCCCATGATCCTCAGCGGGGTATTCAGGAATCAATCACCAATGCTGAGTGGCAGTGAAAGCAATGGCTGGAGTGATCTGCATATCTGTATATATACAAGGGGTTAATGTATAGATGTAACAATCAAGTAATCACTAGTGGGCAGCACTGGACACAGGTATAAATAGACAGATGGAAGCCAAGATCCGCCTCTTCACAGGAACAGGGTTTAGTGCCCACAAGCATACAAAGACAGCTCAGCACGGGTGTAGATAATCATAAGGATTTCTTGATCAATTATGTTCATGTAACAAAGAACAAAGAACAAAGAACAAAAAAATTACAGCACAGGAACAGGCCCTTCGGCCCTCCCAGCCTGCACCGATCCAGATCCTTTATCTAAACCTGTTGCCTATTTTCCAAGGTCTACTTCCCTCTGTTCCTGCCCGTGGATGTACCTGTCTAGATGCCTCTTAAATGATGCTAAAGAACATCTAGTTTAAGCATTGGAGAGGAACAAACTCACAGTTAATTAGTCAACGTTACTCAATAAAGTATTTGCTCTAATTGGAGGACTACGAGTGTTAATCACTATGGAGTTAAAGATCATCCTGGAAGAAACAAGTGAGTAACACATGTTGCACAAAGCAAAACAACATTACTATCAGAAATAGTAATGTAATAATGGCTTTAAGAGATGTTTTCTCCAACTGTTTTGCCAGCTGGCTTTCCACAAGTGGAATGACTGTTCCTGCTGTGAGTAACCAAGGCAGGATTCTTCCCACAGAAAATAGGAATGACATAGTTCCCATTACTGATCCTCTTAGCAGTTTGTCATAGCAGGGAGTTCCCAGTCAAGGTGATGGACAGGAACTGTCCGATCCCCCCTTACATTTCCCACCGGCCTGGGCCCATCAACCTGTTATAACCCACAAGGGTCTTACATGGTGGGAACAATTAACTGCCCCATGAACCTTGCAGAATACAAGCTTCCCCGTCAAGGGGGCAGGGGACCTCTAATTAATGTCTAGTTGTTTGGTGTTAGGCACAGTTTGGCACCGGCAAGGCAGAACCAGTTGGGATCTACCGTGTGATGTTTATAATAGTTACTATAAATAAACCAAGTTTCTTTGAACTACTCGGTGTGGTCTCCTTTGTGGCCTTATAAAACTGGCAACGAGGGTCAAACTGGATAGCTATTCACACTATTACACCATCGGATAAGCCACCTCCTGATCCCTGTTGGATAAAGGTTGGAATTTTCTCTTCATTGTGCCTTACAAATAGATGTATATTCTGCGGAGCGAATACGCTACTTTTTCAGGGCAAACAATATCACAGAGAATGACCATCAGCCGGTCACCATGCTGACTGCCTGTGGTGCACATGTTTGGAGTGACACAGAGACTTACCTACCCGGCTGCACCGACACGCTAACTTTCAACCAACTGGTCATTCTAATGGTGAAACACTTTAACCCAACTCCATCCATTATCAGACAGCGGTATCGTTTAAAATTGCGGTGAGTCCGTCACTGAGTATTTGTCCAGGTTGTGCAAAATTGCTGAGTTTTGCGAATACGTCACTTGCTGAAAGACCATCTTGTTTGCGGCATTGACAGAAGGGTATGCCGAGGCCCAGAGACTACACTATTAGAGAACCTGATAAATTCAGACAGTAAAGAAAGGGGACTCTGGGAAAATATACGGACATCTACTGGACAGAGCCTGAACACCACTGGACAAGACCAGACGGAAATGGGAGGACGAACTGGGGACAGAAGTAGGGTGGGCACTCTGGAGTAAGGCACTGAGCAGGGCCAACTCCACCTCTTCCTGTGCAAGGCTTAGCCTCATGCAGCTCAAAGTGGGGCACAGAGCACACCTGACCAGAACCCGAATGAGCAGGTTCTTCCTGGAGGCGGAGGATAAATGTGAACGATGCCAGAGGGGCCCGGCCAACCACACCCACACGTTCTGGGTGGGAGGGACCATAGTCCAAGCCAGATGGCAGCAGACTGTATATAGGAGAACTTAAGGGATGGAAAAGACAAACCTTTCTGTATTGTACAGTGAATGAACATGGCCAGCAATATACATAACTGATTATAATTTTTGAAAATGCGAATAAAAGGATTTGAAAAAAAAAATAGTTTGCAGCATTGACAATGCAGCTATCCAAAACAAACTATTAGCCAAACCGTCCCTGAATCTACAACAAGCCATACAAATTTCACTCTCCCAGGAAAGCGCAGAGCGAGGGGTGCAGAACATACAAGTGAATGCCTTGCGGCATGCTCCCTCCTGGGGTGGGGCATGCCCCCTCCCCGGACCGCTACCTTGTCCTGGACCGAGCACTGTAAAGGCCTGACCCATTGGGTGAAGGTTGACAGGAAAGACCCAAAATCCGTTGAGGGTGAGTCGGGTCATTGCGGAGAGTGTGGTCGCTGGCCCAGGTGAGAGCGTAGACCCAACCAGAGACTTGGGCGCACCAGTAGAGGTAGGCGTCAGCCGAGAGCCCCTACCTTCCACCTGGGTGAGCCTGGATCAAGAGGATGACTGCATGCAGTTGAATTGTGGCCCCTTGGGTGGCCCCCGTAAGGATTGCGGCGCAGGTGAATGGCCATTTGCTGGACATGGAACTGGATACTGATAGGGCAGTTTCTGTTGTGGGACAGAGTTCAACTGGATTAAAGAAGGAACACAGAATTTGGACCTGACTGATACCAAAGCTAGGTTGGCCATCTACACAGGGGAGCCATTGGACATTGCAGGTACCACCATGACTCCAGTGGGTTATGTCACCAGCTTATCGGGGTCAGGGGACAAGGCCTCAGTTTGTTGGGCCATGATTGGTTGAGCCACTTACAGCTAGATTGGCAGCACATCCTCCAGATGGGGTCCGGGGGTTCAAGCAAAGTGTTGGGCAAATTTCACAAGTATTTCATCCCGGACTGGGGAATTAAAAGCTGCCGTAGCTCACATTCATGTCAATTCGGGAGCCCAACTTTGGTATTTCCAGTCAAGGCCAGTCCCCTATGTTTTGTTGGAAAAAGTAGCTGACCTCAGTCAGTTGGAGAATCTGAGTATCATCAGGCCCGTTTATTTTGCAGATTGGGCAGCGCCGGTGGTGCCGGTGTTAAAACCAGACAAGACAGTCTGATTATGTGGGGGCTATTAGCTCACTGTGAATGAGTCTTCAAGGCTGGATCACCACCCCCTGCCCACATTGAAGATCTTTACATGAAGCTGGTGGGTGGACATTTGTTAACTCAGCTCAATATGAGCGACATGTATCTACAGCTTCAGTTGGGCATGGCCTCCCAGAAATCTGTTATAATAAATACACACAGAGGATTGTACCACTAAACCCGGCTGCCTTTCTGGGTCTCCTCTGTCTGTGCTATATTTCAATGTGTAATGGAGAACATCCTGAGGGGGTTGCTTCGCATGGTGGTTTATTTAGATGACATGCTGGTCACAGGAGCAACCAAGCGAGAGCATCTGGGGAACTTTGAGGCCATAGTGAAACATTTCTATGAGTCTGGTGTTTGCTTGCGGCAGGCGATATGTGTCTTCAGTGAAAAGAAGGTGGTAGACCTTGGTTACGGGTGGGCCATGAAGACTTACACCCCGTTGCGGACAAGGTGTGCACCATTCAGCAGGCCTCCACCCCAACGGCACCTCAGTACTTTGTTCATTTTTAGGACTTGTTAACTATTACAGCAAGTTCATCCCAAACTCTGCAACCATGTTGACCCCCGTACATCTCCTTTTGAGGAAGAAGTATGGGTGTGGAGGAAGCTCCAGGAAACAGCTTCTCAGCCGGTGAAGAAAGAATTATTGTCTTCTGGGTTACTGGCCCACTACGATCCTGCCAAATCCTTTCTCGTCACATGTGACACATCGCCTTACGGTATTGGAACCATCCTGCCACATCGGATGGACAATGGCCAGGAATGGCCGATCGGTTTCACCTCTTGGGTGCTGGCTTCAGCAGAACGGAAACATGCGCAGATCAAAAAGGAGGGTCTGGCGGTGGTCTACGCAGTGAAAAACGTTACGTGTACGACTGCCATTTCACTATTATTACAAACCATGAGCCTTTACTTGGTCGTTTTAAGGAGGAGAAGGTGGTCCCGCCCATTGCCTCTGCGAGGATTCAGCGCTGGGCTCTGCTTTTGGCCGCCTACGAATATTCTTTCGAGCATCGGCCAGGGACCCAGATAGCGAACGCTGACACACTGAGCCGTTTGCCTTTACCAACTAACCCCACATCTCCCCCAGGTGGTCACCACTCTAAACTTCATGGACTCTTTGCCCGTCGTGGCATCTCGGATCCATGAATGGATTCAGACTGTCCTGATTCTCGCAAAGGCTCGATACGTGTCAACATCAACTGATACCAGGTGAGTTACGGGTGTTTTCATTAAAACTGTCAGAATTTAGTGTGGAGGACAGTATACTGATAAGGAGTATGCGCATCGTCATTCCAGAAAAAGGTCGGGAGTTGATATTAATGGACCTCCACACTGGGCATCAAGGCGTGTCCAAAATTAAATTGTTGGTGTCCAGTTATGTCTGATTGCCGGGCCTGGATGCGAACATTGAGAAGGTGGCCCAGCAATACTCCATCTGGCAGGAGCACCAGAAACTCCCACCAGTTGCACCTCTTCACCCTTGGGAATGGCCAGGATGGCCGTGGACAAGATTACATGCTGACTTTGCCAGTATATTCCAGGGTTCAATGTTCCTCCTCTCAATTGATGCCCATTAAAATGGCTGGTGGTAAACTGGATGGCGGCAACCATGACCTGGGCCACCATTGAGAAGTTAAGACTGTCAATATGCACACACAGCATCCCTGAAGTGCTTGTTACAGACAATGGGACCCCTTCACGAGTGAGGAGTTTTTGGCGTTTCTGAAAGTGGATGGGGTATGGCACATACGTACCGCCCCATACAACCTGGCATCTCATGGTTTAGCGGAGCAGGCGATCCAAATGTTCAAAAGAGGCCTCCAGGAGCAGTCCCCAGGTTCGATGGACACAAGGCTTGCTTGTTTCTTATTTTGCTACAGGACCACCACACACACTGTGGCTGGGGTGGCCCCGGCTGAAATGCTGATGGGCTAAGGCTTCGAACCTGCCTTCATATGACTTTCCCTGACATAGGTGCGAAGGTGCGCCACAACCTGGAGCTGCAAGGGCATTGCCCAGTTCAACGTCAACCACCCGGACGCTATCTACCAGGTAATTTGTTGTATATTTGAAACTTTGCAGACGGCACCCAGTGGGTCTCCTGGACTATCCTCTGCCAGACAGTGCCAATTTCCTATCAGTACAAACCCAAGGTCAGATTATGCGGAAGCACCTTGATCATATTCATGTCAGGTGACCAGTTCTTTGAAGGTTTCCTTGTTTGTTCTCTGTTCCCACAGCAGCCCGTAACGGGGCCCCCAGAGGTCAAGACGCCGAGATGACGGATATCGTGGACACAGATTCGGAAATGGAAGCTCAAGCATCATAAATCTTCACTAGGGATTCAGCACTGCATGCAACCACTGGCAGAGCAGCCACTGGCAGAGCAGCCACTGGCGGTGAAGCCACTGGCAGAGCAGCCACTGGCGGTGAAGCCACTGGCGGAGCAGCCACTGGCGGAGCTGCCTCTGGCGGAGCAACCACTGGCGGAGCAGTCACTGGCGGAGCAGCCACTGGCGGAGCAGTCACTGGCGGAGCAGCCACTGGCGGAGCAGCTACTGGCGGAGCAGCCTCTGGCAGAGCAACCACTGGCGGAGCAGTCACTGGCGGAGCAGCCACTGGCGGAACCGCCTCTGGCAGAGCAGCCTCTGGCGGTGAAGCCGCTGGCAGAGCAGCAACTGCCGGAGCAGCCATTGGCGGTGAAGCCACTGGCGGAGCAGCAACTGGCGGAGCAGTCACTGGCGGAGCAGCCGCTGGCGGAACCGCCTCTGGCAGAGCAGCCACTGGCGGTGAAGCCACTGGCGGAGCAGCCACTGGCGGTGAAGCCACTGGTGGAGCAGCCACTGGCAGAGCAGCCACTGGCGGAACCGCCTCTGGCAGAGCAGCCTCTGGCGGTGAAGCCACTGGCAGAGCAGCAACTGCCGGAGCAGCCATTGGCGGTGAAGACACTGGTGGAGCAGCCACTGGCGGAGTAGCCACTGGCGGATCAGCCGCCGGCGGAGCAGCCACTGGCAGTGAAGCCACTGGTGGAGCAGCCACTGGCAGAGCAGCCAGTGTAGAGCAGCCACTGGCGGAGCAGCCAGTGTAGAGCAGCCACTGGCAGAGCAGCCAATGTAGAGCAGCCAGTGTAGAGCAGCCACTGGCGGAGCAGCCAGTGTAGAGCAGCCAGTGTAGAGCAGCCACTGGCAGAGCAGCTAGTGTAGAGCAGCCAGTGTAGAGCAGCCAGTGTAGAGCAGCTAGTGTAGAGCAGCCACTGGCGGAGCAGCCAGTGTAGAGCAGCCAGTGTAGAACAGCCAGTGTAGAGCAGCCACTGGCAGAGCATCCAGTGTAGAGCAGCCACTGACGGAGCAGCCAGTGTAGAGCAGCCAGTGTTGAGCAGCCAGTGTAGAGCAGCCACTGGCGGAGCAGACAGTGTAGAGCAGCCACTGGTGGAGCAGACAATGTAGAGCAGCCACTGGCAGAGCAGCCAGTGTAGAGCAGCCAGTGTAGAGCAGGCACTGGCGGAGCAGCCAGGGTAGAGCAGCCACTGGCGGAGCAGCCACTGGCAGAGCAGCCAGTGTAGAGCAGCCAGGGTAGAGCAGCCACTGGCGGAGCAGCCAGTGTAGAGCAGCCACTGGTGGAGCAGTCAGGGTAGAGCAGCCACTGGCGGAGCAGACAGTGTAGAGCAGCCACTGGTGGAGCAGCCAGGGTAGAGCAGCCACTGGCGGAGCAGCCAGTGTAGAGCAGCCACTGGCGGAGCAGCCAGTGTAGAGCAGCCAGGGTAGAGCAGCCACTGGCGGAGCAGCCAGTGTAGAGCAGCCACTGGCGGAGCAGCCAGTGTAGAGCAGCCAGGGTAGAGCAGCCACTGGTGGAGCAGCCACTGGCGGAGCAGACAGTGTAGAGCAGCCACTGGCGGAGCAGACAATGTAGAGCAGCCACTGGCAGAGCAGCCATTGTAGAGCAGCCACTGGCGGAGCAGCCAGGGTAGAGCAGCCACTGGCGGAGCAGCCAGGGTAGAGCAGCCACTGGCGGAGCAGCCAGTGTAGAGCAGCCACTGGCGGAGCAGCCAGTGTAGAGCAGCCAGGGTAGAGCAGCCACTGGCGGAGCAGCCAGTGTAGAGCAGCCAGTGTAGAGCAGCCACTGGCGGAGCAGCCAGGGTAGAGCAGCCACTGGCGGAGCAGCCAGGGTAGAGCAGCCACTGGCGGAGCAGCCAGTGTAGAGCAGCCACTGGCAGAGCAGCCAGGGTAGAGCAGCCACTGGCGGAGCAGCCAGTGTAGAGCAGCCAGGGTAGAGCAGCCACTGGCGGAGCAGCCACTGGCGGAGCAGCCAGGGTAGAGCAGCCACTGGCAGAGCAGCCAGGGTAGAGCAGCCACTGGCGGAGCAGCCAGGGTAGAGCAGCCACTGGCGGAGCAGCCAGTGTAGAGCAGCCACTGGCGGAGCAGCCAGGGTAGAGCAGCCACTGGCGGAGCAGCCAGTGTAGAGCAGCCACTGGCGGAGCAGCCAGGGTAGAGCAGCCACTGGCGGAGCAGCCAGTGTAGAGCAGCCACTGGCGGAGCAGCCACTGGCGGAGCAGCCAGTGTAGAGCAGCCACTGGCGGAGCAGCCAGTGTAGAGAAGCCAGGGTAGAGCAGCCACTGGCGGAGCAGCCAGTGTAGAGCAGCCACTGGCGGAGCAGCCAGTGTAGAGCAGCCACTGGCGGAGCAGCCAGGGTAGAGCAGCCACTGGCGGAGCAGCCAGTGTAGAGCAGCCACTGGCGGAGCAGCCAGTGTAGAGCAGCCACTGGCGGAGCAGCCAGGGTAGAGCAGCCACTGGCGGAGCAGCCAGTGTAGAGCAGCCACTGGCGGAGCAGCCAGTGTAGAGCAGCCACTGGCGGAGCAGCCAGTGTAGAGAAGCCAGGGTAGAGCAGCCACTGGCGGAGCAGCCAGTGTAGAGCAGCCACTGGCGGAGCAGCCAGTGTAGAGCAGCCACTGGCGGAGCAGCCAGGGTAGACTTTCTAATCGGAAACGGCATTCGCCTTCCAGGTTCATGCCGTCCAGTCTGGCACCTCGGGTGCTCTACATCCATCCCGATACAAAGCGAATCCGGCACCCTCCTTCCCCACAGACGTCAAAGGATTCGTCAGAGTATGGGTGGGGGGTGGGGAGGATGTTATAACCCACAAGAATCATATGGGGTGTGAGCAATTAACCTCCCTGTGAACCTTACAGAATGTGAGCTCCCCCATTAAGGGGGTGGGGGCCACTAACATGTCTAGTTGTACAGTACATAAAGCCGGCTAGTTAGGTACCAGCAGGCCGGCCCAGTGGGGTCTACCGTGTGATGTATATGATAGTTACTGTAAATAAACCAAGTTTCTTCGAACTTCTCGGTGTGGTCTCCTTCGCAGCCTTATAAATAAACCATTTCAGACTCACACCTTCCTGATATGTCACCCTAACCAAATCTACCAATTGCTGCCAATCACCGGCTAGAATAATATTGCTCAGACACGAAAGCACAGCATTCAGGTCGTTTGGAATAATGAGCTAATTTGCCATTTATACTTTGATGCACCATCAATTGGACTCGAGTCGTGAAGTAGTTCCAAACAACAGGCTTTAATACACTAGATGTGAGCCCGGCAGTAGACTGGTCAACTGCCAGCCGGTACGGGTTCTTATACCCCGCCTCGTAGGCGGAGCTTCCAACCTCTCAGCCAATCAGCGGGTAGTCACATGACTAGCCTCAGCCAATTGGCAGAGAGGCACATGACTTGCCTGAGCCAATGGGCAGCGAGTCTTCTGCACCAATGGCAGCATGGTTTACGGTACCGAAATCTCTCTAGTCATACCACCACATACTTCATACAAATCTCAGTGCTTCCCTCTAAGTGCTTCCCCCTCAGTATTTCCTCTCCTTCAGTCCCTCCTCACAATTTCAGTCTTTCTTCCCACTCTCAGTCCCTCCCCCTCAGATCCTCCATCCCGTTAGTATCGGCTCCACCTCAATCCTTCCTCCCCCACTCAGTCCCTCCTCCCCCACTCAGTCCCTCCTCCCTCTCAATCCCTCCTCCCCCACTCAGTCCCTCCTCCCTCTCAGTCACTCCTCCCTCTCAATCCCTCCTCCCGACTCAGTCCCTCCTCCCGACTCAGTCCCTCCTCCCTCTCAGTCCCTCCTCCCTCTCAGTCCCTCCTCCCTCCCTCAGTCCCTCCCTCTCAGTCCCTTCAATCATCAGTCCCTCCTCCCTCTCTCAGTCCCTCCTCCCCCACTCAGCCCCGCCTCCCTCTCTCAGTCCCTCCTCCCTCTCTCAGTCCCTCCTCCCCCACTCAGCCCCTCCTCCCTCTCTCAGTCCCTCCTCCCTCTCTCAGTCCCTCCTCCCTCTCTCAGTCCCTCCTCCCCACTCAGTCTCTCCTCCCTCTCTCAGTCCCTCCTCCCCCACTCAGTCCCTCCTCCTTCTCTCAGTCCCTCCTCCCTCTCTCAGACCCTCCTCCCTCTCTCAGTCCCTCCTCCCTCTCTCAGTCCCTACTCCCTCTCTCAGTCCCTCCTCCCCCACTCAGTCCCTCCTCCCTCTCTCAGTCCCTCCTCCCCCACTCAGTCCCTCCTCCCTTTCTCAGTCCCTCCTCCCTCTCTCAGACCCTCCTCCCTCTCTCAGTCCCTCCTCCCTCTCTCAGTCCCTCCTCCCTCTCTCAGTCCCTCCCCTCAGTCTCTTCAACCATCAGTACCTCCTCCCTCTCAGTACCTCCTCCTTCTTTCGGTCCCTCCTCCCCCTCAATATCTCCGCCCTCAATCAGTCCCTCCTCCCCCTCTGAGGCCATCCCCCCTCAGTCCCTTCTTTACCTCAATATCTCCTCCTCCTCAGTCTATCTCCCCTCTGTCCCACCAACACTCAATATCTCTAACCTCTCCGTCCCTCTTCCCCTCTCCGTCCCTCTTCCCATCATGGCCCCTCCTCTCTCTCTTGGCCCCTCCACCCTTCTCAGTCCAACTTCCCCCTCTTAGGCCCTCCCTTATCAGGCCCTCCACCTTCAGTCCCTCCTACCCCTCAATATCTCCTTCCCATCAGTCCCTCCTCCCCTCTTAGTTACTCCATCCCCTCTCAATCACTCCTCCCTCTCTCACTTTCTCCTCACACTCTCTGTCTCTCCCACACCAGCCCCTCCTTTCCGTCAGTATTCCCACTCTCTTAGTCCCTGCTTTCCCTCTCAGTCCCTGCTTCCCCTCTCTGTCCCTCCTTCCCCTCTCGGCCCCTCCACCCTCTCTCAGACCCTCCTCCCCTCTCAGGCCCTCCTTCCTCAGGCCTTCCCCCATCAGTCCCTCCTTTCCCTCAGTCTCCCCTCCCCCTCAGTCCCTCCACCCCTCTCAATCACTCCTACCCTCTCTCATTTTCTCCTCACACTCTCAGTCCCTCAGACCAGAGTTCCTCTTTACATTCAGTATCTCCTCCCCCTCAGACCCTCTGCCTCTCTGTCCCTCCTCGATCTATCAGCCCCTACTCTCCTTTCAGACACTCCCCCTCATCCCCTCCCCTCTCAGTCCCTACACTTCCTCTCAGTCCCTCCAACCCTCAATATCTCCTCCCCTCTGTCCCTCCTCCTCTCTCGATCACTGGAACCTTCAAAATCTCCTCCCTCTGAGCACCTCCCCCTGCTCTCCTTCCCTCTCCTCTCAGCCCCTACAACCCTCTCAGTCCCTCCTCCCCCCTCAGTCCCTCCTCCCCCTCTCAGACCTTCCTCCCCTCTCAGCCCCTCCTCCCCACTCAGTCGCTCCTCCCCACTCTGTCCCTCCTCCCCACTCAGCCCCTTGACGCGCTAACAATTGCACACAAAGACTTGAATCAGTACAAGAGAGGCTTTATTACCGTGATATGTTATTCCTTCAACTGCAGCTGTAGAATGGCAGCTCAGGAGAACTCATGAATATTTATACTGCTCCTGTGGGCAGAGCTAGCCGGCAGGGGCTTACCGGCAAACCTGTAATACAGGTACTGCTGCACATCCCCTAATACAGGCACACACATATATATACAGTGGTGGATCACCACACCCCTCCTCTCCTCTCAGACCCTCCTCCCCTCTCTGTCCCTCCTCCCCCTCAGTCCCTCCTCCCCTCTCAGTCCCTCCTCTCCTCTCTGTCCCTCCTCCCCTCTCTGTCCCTCCTCCCCCTCAGTCCCTCCTCCCCCTCTCAGTCCCGCCTCCCCTCTCAGTCCCTCCGCCCCTCTCAGTCCCTCCTCTCCTCTCAGTCCCTCCTCCCCTCCGTCCCTCCTCCCCCCTCAGTCCCTCCTCCCCTCTCCATCCAGCCTCCCCTCTCAGTCCCTCCTCCCCTCTCTGTCCCTCCTCCCCTCTCAGTCCCTCCTCCCCCTTGCAGTCCCTCCTCCCCCTCTCAGCCCCTCCTCTCCTCAGTCCCTCCTCCCCCACTCAGCCCCTCCTCCCCCTCTCAGTTCCTCCTCCCCCACTCAGCCCCTCCTCCCCTCTCTGTCCCTCCTCCCCCTCAGTCCCTCCTCCCCTCTCAGTCCCTCCTCTCCTCTCTGTCCCTCCTCCCCTCTCTGTCCCTCCTCCCCCTCAGTCCCTCCTCCCCCTCTCAGTCCCGCCTCCCCTCTCAGTCCCTCCTCCCCTCTCAGTCCCTCCTCTCCTCTCAGTCCCTCCTCCCCTCTCCGTCCCTCCTCCCCCCTCAGTCCCTCCTCCCCTCTCTGTCCAGCCTCCCCTCTCAGTCCCTCCTCCCCTCTCTGTCCCTCCTCCCCTCTCAGTCCCTCCTCCCCCTTGCAGTCCCTCCTCCCCCTCTCAGCCCCTCCTCTCCTCAGTCCCTCCTCCCCCACTCAGCCCCTCCTCCCCCTCTCAGTTCCTCCTCCCCCACTCAGCCCCTCCTCCCCCTCTCAGTTCCTCCTCCCCTCTCTGTCCTTCCTCCCCTCTCAGTCCCTGCTCCCCCTCTCAGTACCTCCTCCCCCACTCAGCCCCTCCTCCCCCTCTCTGTTCCTCCTCCCCTCTCTGTTCCTCCTCCCCTCTCAGCCCCTCCTCCCCCTCTCTGTTCCTCCTCCCCTCTCTGCCCCTCCTCCCCTCTTAGTCCCTCCTCCCCTCTCAGTCCCTCCTCCCCCACTCAGCCCCTCCTCCCCCCTCTCAGTTCCTCCTCCCCTCTCTGTCCCTCCTCCCCTCTCAGTCCCTGCTCCCCCTCTCAGTACCTCCTCCCCCACTCAGCCCCTCCTCCCCCTCTCTGTTCCTCCTCCCCTCTCTGTTCCTCCTCCCCTCTCAGCCCCTCCTCCCCCTCTCTGTTCCTCCTCCCCTCTCTGCCCCTCCTCCCCTCTTAGTCCCTCCTCCCCTCTCAGTCCCTCCTCCCCCACTCAGCCCCTCCTCCCCCTCTCAGTTCCTCCTCCCCTCTCTGTCCCTCCTCCCCTCTCAGTCCCTGCTCCCCCTCTCAGTCCCTCCTCCCCCACTCAGCCCCTCCTCCCCCTCTCTGTTCCTCCTCCCCTCTCTTTTCCTCCTCCCCCTCTCTGTTCCTCCTCCCCTCTCTGTTCCTCCTCCCCTCTCTGCCCCTCCTCCCCCTCTCTGTTCCTCCTCCCCTCTCTGTTCCTCCTCCCCTCTCTGTCCCTCCTCCCCTCTCAGCCCCTCTTCCCCTCTCAGTCCCTCCCCCACTCAGCCCCTCCTGCCCCTCTCAGTTCCTCCTCCCCTCTCTGTCCCTCCTCCCCTCTCAGTCCCTGCTCCCCCTCTCAGTACCTCCTCCCCCACTCAGCCCCTCCTCCCCCTCTCTGTTCCTCCTCCCCTCTTTGTTCCTCCTCCCCCTCTCTGTTCCTCCTCCCCTCTCTGTTCCTCCTCCCCTCTCAGCCCATCCTCCCCCTCTCTGTTCCTCCTCCCCTCTCTGTTCCTCCTCCCCTCTCTGTCCCTCCTCCCCTCTCAGCCCCTCTTCCCCTCTCAGTCCCTCCCCCACTCAGCCCCTCCTCCCCCTCAGTTCCTCCTCCCCTCTCTGTCCCTCCTCCCCTCTCAGTCCCTCCTCCCCCTCTCAGTACCTCCTCCCCCACTCAGCCCCTCCTCCCCCTCTCTGTTCCTCCTCCCCCTCTCTGTTCCTCCTCCCCTCTCAGCCCCTCCTCCCCCTCTCTGTTCCTCCTCCCCTCTCAGCCCCTCCTCCCCCTCTCTGTTCCTCCTCCCCTCTCTGTTCCTCCTCCCCCTCTCTGTTCCTCCTCCCCTCTCTGTTCCTCCTCCCCCTCTCTGTCCCTCCTCCCCTCTCAGCCCCTCCTCCCCTCTCAGTCCCTCCCCCACTCAGTCCCTCCTCCCCTCTCTGCCCCTCCTCCCCTCTCAGTCCCTCAATAATTTACCTGGAACACCTTCAACACAAATATCATAATTTTACCCAAATAATGAAAGAAAAACTATGGGCGGGAGTCTCTCGGGCCGGGCTGGAGAATCCCCGCAACCGGGGCGAATCGCAGCATGCTGCCCCGTCGTCGGCCCCTGATTCTCCACAGAGCGGAGAATTGACACCGGCGTGGTAGGCGCGGTGCCGGTTGGGGGTCGCTATACGCAGCCCCCCCCGCTGATTCTCGGCCCGGGATGGGCCGAGCGGCCATCGTAAAAAAAGTAGAGTCCCGCTGGCGCCATCCACACCTTCTGTCAGCCAGCGGGAACTCAGCGTGGAAGGGTCGGGGTCCGACCCCAGGGGGGGGCCTCCAATGTGGCCTGGCCCGCGATCAGGACCCACCGAATGGCGGGCCAGCCTCTTTAGCTGGCGGACTCCTTTCTTCTGCGCCGCCCCCTGCAGCCCTGCGTCATGTTACGTCTGGGCCGGCGCGCTGAAGGAAGCTACTGCGCATGCACGCGTTGGCGTCGGTGCCACTGCGCATGCGTGTATCCCGCGGCGCCCATTTGACACTGGGATCAGCAGCTGGATCGGCGTGAACCGCTCCAGTGACATGCTGGCCCTCACAGCTGGACTGGTTTAGCAAGGGGCTGGTTTAGCACAGGGCAAAATCGCTGGCTTTGAAAGCAGGCCAAGGCAGGCCAGCAGCACGGTTCAATTCCCGTACCAGCCTCCCCGAACAGGCGCTGGAATGTGGCAACTAGAGGCTTTTCACAGTAACTTCATTTGAAGCCTGCTTGTGACAATAAGCAATTTTCATTCATTTCATTTCATGTAGGGGCCAGAATTGCTGATCCTGAGGACGTGTTGACGCCGTTGAGAAATGCGACAGCGTTTCCAATGGCGTCAACACTTAGCCTTAAGATCACAGAATCCCGCCCTTTATTCTCCTTCCTCCCATTGACGTTCACTTAACCATCTGGTTTCTTTTTCTCTGTGAGTATATTCTTCCATTTCCATTAGCTCTCTAGCTGTGTTCTCAATGTCTCTCTCTCTCTGCCAACTGTAAACTTTGAATTTGACTATCAACTCCACTTAATGGTTGGGACTGAGACGTTGGTTGATTTATCTGAATCAAATACCCTGGCTCACTTTGCTCTCACAGTTAATTCTGTGATACCAGTAAACTTCCAATTTCTTTCTGACTTTCACTTAGAGCTGGAGGAGAATTTGGAATATAGCAGGGTTATCATACTCTCCCTTTGTCAGATGCCGCTTTCAAGAAAATGATCGACATCACACTGATGGAGTCTCTGTTCAATCATCATTAGATTTATTAATGCACAAAGTCTTTTTATCTCCTTATCTCCTTGCCACCTTAGTAATTTTTCACCAAACTCTTTAAATGTCTCATGATTTAGCTTCACACTATCTTCCTTTTATCTTACTTTGCCCTTGACATCAGGCTTAAGCAAACTAAACCTTGTCCGAGCAGCATGTTTAATCACTAACTTGTGAGGTAAACAACCTGGTATAGCCTGTGGGGTTATTCTGTAAGAAAGCACAACATTTTCTAGCCTATATTGGAAAGCAATAGTGGGAAGTGATGGCCTAGTGGTATTGTTACTGGGGTAGTAATACAGCAAGCCAGGCTAATTTCCTGGAGCATGGGTTCAAATACCACCAAGGTACTTGGTGAAAGTATAAATCGGGAATATAAAGTTTGTCTCAGTAATGGTAACCATAACCACTATCATTGATTGTCATTAAAACCCATCCGCTTCACAAATCCTAGGTCCAGCTTACATGTGACTCCAGACCCACAACAATGTGGTTAACTCTTAATTTCTCCCTGAAATGGCCACTTAGTTCATGGGCAATTAGGGATGGGTAACAAGTACTGGCCCTGCGCCCCACAAAAGAAAACAAAATGATACGAGCTAGCTTATACCTCTTCCCAAACTGTACACTTCTTTCTGCAGGACCATTCTGCGATGCTGGGTGTTCGGTTTCAGAGTGTGTTTGACTCCATTCTTTTTTTAGAGGGGCAATTTAGCATGGCCAATCCATGTAACCTGCACATCTTTGGGTCGTGGGGGTGAAACCCACGCAGACACGGGAAGAATGTGCAAACTCCAAACAGACAATGACCCAGGGCCGGGATTGAACCTTGCTCCTCAGTGCCGTAGGCAGCAGCGATAATCACTGCACCACCGTGCCGCCCTGTTTGACTCCCTTCTCACTCAGAAATATTTCAAACTCCTCTACTGTCAACTGTGGACCATCACCTACACCTCTGGGAAGCAAACTTCTCAAAACCTTAATAGTTTTAGCACTTGTGGGTGTTGAACGCATTTATCAGCATTTATTGACTTGCTATCGGCATTGACTAAAACAAGGTGCTCTTTCCCTTCCACTTCAATGTATTCGACATGTGCTCCTTCCCATGGCTTTCTTGGATTTGACCAGGAATGAAAGGAACCTTGGATCATTTCTCATTCTGAGACACACTGTACAACTTTTCACCTTCTTATTTTTCCCTGTTCTTTCTAATTTATTTAGCTCTTTATTTACTGCGTCTAACTGTACATTGTCCTTTGTCCTAACTTTGACCTTGCAAAGCCTCACTTCATCATTTGGTGCCCCTTGCTTTGTGTTCTCTTGGGACTTTCTCAATATCAGGTGTACTCTTATTGATCCTTACTCCAAATAATTTGATTCACTTTAATCATATTTTCTGAAGCAAATTCCTTCCCATCAGGGAAACTTTCACATCTACAGCTATCACTGCCAAGTAATAGGATGCATCATTATTGTGTTGTTCCTCGTGTCTTAATAAAGCTCGTAGTCTCAAATGTGGAGAAGATGCTTTATTGTGAATTTGTTCTCTCTTCAGAACTTTACCTACGGCTACCTCAAGTGCTACTAGCTGGTGTGTCTGTCCCTGCTACGAGTTCTGCCTTCTGTGAAGTGTGTCCTCACTTCCTGTCCCGGTCTATTTATATGGCTCTCCCATGCTCCCTCTAGTGTTTGCTCAGTTGTATTGCATCTAGTTAACTTGTGATCACCACATCCCCCTTTTTCTCTTTACATATTTTCTGTACATCGTTAAAGAAAATTGTACATCCTGTCCCGGTGTATTTATAGCTCTCCCTCTAGTGTTTGCTCAATTGTATTGTATCTAGTCAATCTACGATCACCACATCCCCCTTTTTCTCTTTACATATTTTCTGTACATCGTTAAAGTAAATTATACAAAACAGTTACTTATGATATGCGTATCTATACAAGTGATGGTGCTATTGCATATTTTTACAAAGCCAATGTATTTATGAGTCCAATCTTAATAAAACATTATGAGTCCAAACTTGATGAATTTGTTCATTTTTTTTTTTTCTTTTTGTTGTTGATGACGTGGTGATATTGATATTGCAACTCCGTTGTGAATGTTGTTGGTGTTCCTTGTTATTTTAAGTACCCAATGTGTCATCCCGAGGTGTTTGCATGGTCACATCACTGATGTTGACTGGCATGGACTTTTTTTTTGTGCTTGTGGTATTGATTTATTATCTCATCCGCCTTGGATGCTGGTGTGCTTGCTTGTTCTGGAGCAGATGTGAGTTTGTGCGATTCGTTGTCATCCCATGACATGTTTGTAGTCTTGTCATCGTTTTTCAGTGTGCTGTGGCATTGTCCTTCATGTGCCGAGTAGTACCATTGTGTACAAGTCGTTGTTTCATTGCTGTTGTTTCTGTCATTCCTGTCTTTGTTGTTTTCGTTGCCGTACTTGTTGCTGTTTTTGTCGTTTCTGTCTTTGGTGTTGTCGCCGTCGTTGTTCCTGACTTTTTTGTTTTCGTTGCCGTTCTTGTTGCTGTTCTTGTCGTTTCTGTCTTTGGTGTTGTCGCTATCTTTGTTCCTGACTTTGTTGTTTTCGTTGCCGTTCTTGTTGTTTCTGTCTCTGTCGTTGTCGCTATCTTTGTGCCTGACTTTGTTGTTTGTCTTGTCGCGCTTCATGTTGCTTTTGTTCTTGCTGTTGTGCCTGACTTTGTTGTTTGTCTTGTCACGCTTCATGTTGCTTTTGTTCTTGCTGTTGTTGTTCTCGTTTCTGCTGTGCTTCTTTTGACTTTTGTTTTTCTTGTTATACTCTATGAGTGTCCCGTGTGGATAATTTGAGTCATTGAACATTTCGTCTCGAGAATGGTGAGAATGATCTGATGTTGCATCGGTGCTGGTGACATCAATCATGTGTGGAGGATTTGATTCCTCATCTTTGCTTTCTTGGTGCTCCTCTTCTGGAGTCAACTTCTTCTCGATTTCATGTCTCTGGATTCTTGGTGCTCCGCTTCTGGAATTAAAATCTTCATGATTTCTGTTGATGTTGTCTCACTGGACTCCAGGTGCTCCTCTTCTGGAGTCAAAATCTGCATGGTTTCTTTTGGCGTGGTCTCTCTGGACTCCAGGTGCTCCTCTTCTGGAGTCAAAATCTGCATGGTTTCTGTTGGCGTGGTCTCTCTGGACTCCAGGTGCTCCTCTTCTGGAGTCAAAATCTGCATGTTTTCTTTCGGCGTTGTCTCTCTGGACTGTTGGGTGGCCCGACTCTGTGCTTCTGTACAGACAAACTGAGAACTGTCAGTCTCGCTGTGATCCTGTACGTCGAGTGTGATCACCTTGTCACTGTTTTCGCTCTGTGCTTCTGTACAGACAAGCTGAGAACTGTCAGTCTCGCTGTGATCCTGTACGTCGAGTATGTTTTCGCATGCAGTAGGTAGAGGTACATTGTCTTCTTCTTGTTCATGTGAGCTTGTTAGACTTTCATAGTCTGCTTGTGGTTGCTCAGATACGGCGGGTTAACCTTCATGGTCTTGTTCATGCATGGTGTCAGTGGTTAGATGTACGTTGTCTTCTTCTTGTTCATGTGAGCTTGGCAGACTTTCATAGTCTGCTTGCGGTTGCTCAGATACAGCGGGTTTACCTTCATGGTCTTGTTCATGCATGGTGTTCGCCAGGGAGTGTTTGCTTGCATCCCTGTTGGAGTCTTTCATCACTCGCACTGTGGAGCCTGTCATCGCTCGCTCTGTGGAGTCTTTCTGTGCTCTCTGTGTGGCGTCGTCTTCGTCTTGGGTATTGCTGTCATCCAATGTATCGACGAGCTGCCATGGCATCATGGTGTTGGATTCATCTACCACGAGTAGATTCGTGTTGAGCTTTGCAACGGTGTCGCTGATGCTGTGATCAGCATATCCAAATAACTCAGCCATCTCTGAGTAGTATTCTTTGAAACCCAAATCATCTTGGTTGGCTTCTTCTACCACGAGTTGGTTCATGTTGAACTTTGCGACCGTGTCACTGATGCTGTGATTAGCATATCCGACTGACTCAGCTATGTCTGAGTAGTATTCTTCGAAAACCAAATCATCTTGGTTGGATTCTTCTACCACGAGTTGATTCGTGTTGAACTTTGCGACCGTGTCACTGATGCTGTGATAAGCATATCCGACTGACTCAGCCATGTCTGAGTAGTATTCTTTGAAAACCAAATCATCTTGGTTGGATTCATCTATCACGAGTTGGTTCGTGTTGTACTTTGCGACCGTGTCGCTGATGTTGTGATAAGCATATCCGACTGACTCAGCCATGTCTGAGAGGTAATCTTCGAAAAACAAATCATCTTTTGTTGTTTCGGAATTCTTTTTGTTCTCTTCACTTTGGGTGGTGCAGACTGCTTTTTTCAGGGTGTTGTGCAAGTTATTTTTAACTGCTGGTTTAAGTTAAGGCGTTTTTCTGTGTTCTGAGGCAAGAAAATTTGCTTTTACCACTTTAAGTGTCTTGTTTTCAATTTTCGGGCATTTCCCTTTTAAGTAGGCGTGGTCGGGATGCTCAGACGTCATGACGTCACGCGTAGGAATGAATTGCGCATGCGCAAATCGGCCTTTCTCCTTCAGTGCGGTTTTGTGTCCATTGCGCATGCGCACAACGATCCGCGACCAAAACTTTTTTTGACTGCGCATGCGCGGCTTGCGCATGCGCACAACGATCAGCAACGCGACCTTTTTTCAACTGCGCATGCGCGGCTTCCGGTTCTGGCGCATGCGCAGACGCAATTTGTAGTTCTTTGCTTGCCCGAGACTGCAAAATGTGCTCCGACGCCATTTTTTCGCGGATTTCAGCGTTTTTTTTTCTAAAAGTTGTAAGTTACCTTTTCTTTCCGATCTGGACTGGATTTCAGTGTTTTGGCTTTGTGAAAAATTCATGTTCTTTCTTCTTTTTGATCTGTACTTTTCATTCGAGATTTCTTGTTCTTTTCGTGATTTTTTAAGTTTTGCATCACTCAGTCTCTGTGTAGTTTGGCCTCTGAGCATGCCTTGCTGTTCAAATTCCTTACAGTACTCTTCAAATTTGTTTAGTATTGTTTGTAAGCTGTTTCTGTCTTCACCTTTTGAGTATTTAAATCCATTATAAACTTTCGTAGCTTCATGTCCTTCGATGAGAATTGCTATTTTAATTTCGTCTGAGGCTGCTGCTGCATCATATGCTATGATACCGAAATCGAACCATTGTTTAAACATTTTCCAGACACTTCTTACATTTCCAGTCGTGTCCAGCTGAAGTGTGAATCCAAGGCACTTCCTCCCATCAGCGATGTCGTCCCAAGTCGAATGTCCAGTAGGAGATTTCCATGCCATTTTTCTTTCTGTGTCTGCAGCTGAGTTGTCCTGTAGTAAGCGTCTGAAGCCACTCCTGGGTACCATGTGTTGTTCCTCGTGTCTTAATAAAGCTCGTAGTCTCAAATGTGGAGAAGATGCTTTATTGTGAATTCGTTCTCTCTTCAGAGCTTTACCTACGGCTACCTCAAGTGCTACTAGCTGGTGTGTCTGTGCCCTGCTACGAGTTCTGCCTTCTGTGAAGTGTGTCCTCACTTCCTGTCCCGGTCTATTTATATGGCTCTCCCGTGCTTCCTCTAGTGTTTTCTCAGTTGTATTGCATCTAGTTAACTTGTGATCACCACAATTATATTCCACTCGGACACTAACTTGACGTAACACTGCAATACTGGTATTGGAATAACTAGTCAGGGAATGTGACTGAGGGACTTTTTGTACTCACATTCTGAGAGAACAGACCTTGCTGCGATTGTATTAATAATGAAAGTAAATTATGAAACTGTCTTTTATTCCAACTGTGGGAGCTGCAATCATATCTTCAGCCTTATTTCTTTCATCTTCCACGCGAGGGGACCATGGTCACTCCTGAGAGAGGATGTCCGGCGACCCGAAAAACAACCCCCCCCTCCCTGCCCCCCCCCCCCCCCCCCCACCGGGGCCAGGTGATGGATGAAAGACGTTCCTCAGCAGGGAACGGAAGGAGATGAGAGATGAAATAAAGGCGGAAGTCGAGGTGGTGGAGGTGCTGGCCAGCATGCAGGTGGCCCTCAACATCATGGGAAAGAAATTGGAGGCCCAGGGCAGCACGATAAAGGAGCTGGAGAAAGTCTTGACGGACCAGAGCGACCGAATCGTCATCCTGGAGGCCAAAATTAAGAGGTTGGTAGCGACCCAAGGGAACCTGAAAGGAAAGGAAAAGCGGAGGACCAAGAAAATTGGTCAAAGCGACAAAATCTTAGAATAGTGGGCCTGCCAGAAGGAGTTGAGGGCAGGACCCAACCAACTACGTGGCCCAAATGCTGGGTAACCTAGTGGGGAGAGACAGCTTCCCCAAGCCACCGGAGATCCACAAGGCCCACAGGTCGTTCGGCAAAAGCCCAAGGTAGGAAGGCAGACGAGATTGGTCATTGCCAAGCTGCACAGATACCAGGACTGGGAAAGGAGCCTTTGCAGGGCCAAACAAACGAAGGCTGCAGCTGGGAGGGCACAAAATCAGAGTCTATCAGGGCATTGGGCCCTGTACAAGAACAATATTAAATTTGGGATTTGCCAGGCTGAGGGTAACATACCAGGGCAAGGAACATTACTTCACTGCCCCTATAAGTGGATAAGTTGGTCCAAAAAACGGTTTAGACAGACAGCAAGGGAGAGAGCAATAAGGAATACGCGGAGAAAAACCAATGGATGATTTGCATGGGGTTGTATCACCTCATTGTGAACAAGGTAACCAGTTCATAGAAAGGAGGGGGCAAGTGCAGCAGAGCGCAGGAGAGGGGGAGGAAGAGATAGAGGTGATACTAACATAGCGGGTGTAGGAGGGGGGTCAGACCCACCCTAGGAGGGGGGGGCACCACACTAGTGGGAAAGCCAGTGCCAGGAGGTATGAGTGAGGGTGGGGGGGGTGGGGGGGGGGGGGGGGAATGGCACATCTCCCACCAGGGAGAGAGCGTTTGGCAGGGGGGGTTGGTGAAGCAAAGGGATAAACAGTAGGGGGGGTACCGAAGAGGGGTGACTATGGAAGGGGGGTGGAGGGGCAGCAAGAGGGGAGGGGAAGCAAATCCGCACAGATTAAGAAACCCAAATATGAACACAGAGACAAGGCTAGCTTCCTATTAGCACGCCAGCTGAGAAAGCAGGCAGCCACAAGGGAAATAGCACCAGTGAAGTATAGCAAAGCCGGACTGGGAGCTGAACCAAAAAAAGTCAATGAAACATTTGAGGTCTTCTACCAGGAGCTGTACCCCTCTGAGCCCCCCACTGGAGACTCGAGGACTGGACATGCCAGTCATTGGGGGTGATAGGAGGAGGGGGCTGGCAGTACTGCTCGAACTGGGAGCAGTGATGATGAGCATCAGCCCCATGCAGGCAGGGACTTCTAAAAAATATCTGCGATGACCCTAGCCCTGCACTTGTGTGAGATGTTCGCAGTCTGGTGGAGGAAGTGAAAAAGAACCGACAGAGATGGGACTCACTCCCGCTCTCCCGAGCGGGGCGGGCGCAGACGATCAAGATGAATATGTTGCCGAGGTTCCTCTCCCTGTTCAGATCCATTCGGATAACATCCCTAAGGACTTCTTCAACCTGGTCAACAAAATGATTATGGCTTTTGTTTGGGGGTGGGAAGAACCCAAGGATTCCCAAAATAGTCCTTCAAAGAAGAAGAAACATGAGGAGCCTGGCCCTCCCAAACCTACAGCACTACCACTGGGCGGCCACAGTGGAAAGAGTGAGGTGAGGGTGAAAGAACCAGACATGGACTGGGTGAGGATGGAGGAGAACTGCTGTACAGTAACAAACCTCCAGGCCCTCACCACGGCAGCGCTCCTATCCCCGCCGATCAAACACTCAACAAGCTCTGTGGTGGTAGCAACACTCCGGACCTGGAACCAAATGAGACAGCACTTTGGCTTGACTGAAATGTCCACCATGGCCCCCATCTGTGGAACCACAAGTCTGCACCAGCCATGCTAGATGCCACATTTAGGTGGTGGAGATAGGACATGGGGACACTGACAGTCAGGGACTTCAGCACAGCAGACAGGCTAGCGCACTTTGAGGGACTGAAAAAGAGACTGCGCTACCCCACTCTGGCACCTACAGGTTATGAACTTTCTCCGCAAGGAGACAGCAGCATACCCTCAGACCCCGAGACGAACAATGCTGGAACTACTGAATGTGGGTAACCTGGGAGGGGGTAACTGCAGGGACCTGTACGGATGGCTATTAGAAGGGGCATGCTCCCCACTGGGCAAAATACGGGAAAAATGGGTGGAAGAACTAGGGATGGAAATAGGGTGGGGACTCTGGAGCAAAGCACTGAACAAGGCCAACTCCACCTCCTCCTGCGTAAGGCCAAGCCTCATGGAGCTTATAGTGGCACACAGAGTACATCTGACCAGAACCCGAATGAGCAAGTTCTTCCCCGAGGTGGAACAGAAATGTGAATGGTGCCAAGGAGGCCTGGCCAACCACATCCACATGCTCTGGGCATGCCCCGGCTTTGTCTGGCTCTGGACAGCCTTCTTTGAAGCAATGTCCAAGGTTGTGGGTGTGAGGGTGGAGCAGTCTTCAGTGTATCAGACCAGCCACAATTATTCATGGCGAAGGGTGACATCCTTGCCTTTGCTTCCCTAATCGCCCGCCGGAGAATCCTGCTCGGGTGGCCATCAGGAGCACTACCCACAACTGCAGACTGGGTGGCAGACCTGTCAGAATTTCTCCACCTGGACAAAACCAAATTCGCCCTCCGAGGGTCAGAGGAGGGTTTCCACAAAACGTGGAAGCCATTCACCAACCTGTTCTAGGACCTGTTCGAAGCCAACAGCCAATAGAGCGAGGGGAGGGGTGCACACAGGAGCCAATGACAGTAGGGAATAGATAGGGAGGGGCGGGGTGGGGGATGGGAAGCCAGGGAAAGGGAGGGGGAGGTTGGAGAATGGCCTGAATGGATAATAGGGAGCCTTAAGCAAGGCCACAAAGAACAGAACCCCCAAAGAAATACCTAAAACAGGATGGGAGGGGGGTGGTGGAGGAGAGGGGGTTGGGGGACAATCGACAAAGGGGGGAGGGGAAGGGGGAGGGGGGTGGGAAAGAGCTGCACATATGTAAATATGTGACAATCACCTACTGTATGTTATGCAATCTAATAAAGTATCTTAAAACAACAAAAAAGGGGGGGGCAGCAGGGGGATCAAGGGGGGTGGAGGGTGGGCCGATGCCAATGTAAAGTTCTTATACTGTATCTGATCCACATACCCTTGTCTATTATACAGTGTATAAAATGAAAAACTGCAATAAAAACATTTTGTTTTTAAACTGCAGTTGCTGCCAGTTATTGACAGCAGGCCTGGCTTAGTGCTGTGGTTCTGTATTGGCTGTAGTCTGATGATCTCCCGTGGACTTGAGGCTTCAAAAAGAACATGTGACTAATGAGTGAGATGGTGAATATGATAACACTTAGCCATGGGGAATTAGAGAATGTGGGCAGATTGGACGGTCTGAGGAGATGGTGGATATGATAACACTTAGCCATGGGGAATTAGAGAATGTGGGCAGATTGGACGGGATGAGGAGATGGTCAATATGATAACACTTAGCCATGGGGAATTAGGGAATGTGGGCAGATTGGACGGGATGAGGAGATGGTGAATATGATAACACTTAGCCATGGGGAATTAGGGAATGTGGGCAGATTGGACGGGATGAGGAGATGGTGAATATGATAACACTTAGCCATGGGGAATTAGAGAATGTGGGCAGATTGGACGGGATGAGGAGATGGTGAATATGATAACACTTAGCCATGGGGAATTAGGGAATGTGGGCAGATTGGACGGGATGAGGAGATGGTGAATATGATAACACTTAGCCATGGGGAATTAGAGAATGTGGGCAGATTGGACGGGATGAGGAGATGGTGAATATGATAACACTTAGCCATGGGGAATTAGGGAATGTGGGTAGATTGGACGGGATGAGGAGATGGTGAATATGATAACACTTAGCCATGGGGAATTAGAGAATGTGGGTAGATTGGACGGGATGAGGAGATGGTGAATATGATATAACTTAGCCATGGGGAATTAGAGAATGTGGGCAGATTGGATGGGATGAGGAGATGGTGAATATGATAACACTTAGCCATGGGGAATTAGAGAATGTGGGTAGATTGGACGGGATGAGGAGATGGTGAATATGATATAACTTAGCCATGGGGAATTAGGGAATGTGGGCAGATTGGACGGGATGAGGAGATGGTGAATATGATAACACTTAGCCATGGGGAATTAGAGAATGTGGGCAGATTGGACGGGATGAGGAGATGGTGAATATGATAACACTTAGCCATGGGGAATTAGGGAATGTGGGCAGATTGGACGGGATGAGGAGATGGTGAACATGATAACACTTAGCCATGGGGAATTAGGGAATGTGGGCAGATTGGACGGGATGAGGAGATGGTGAATATGATAACACTTAGCCATGGGGAATTAGGGAATGTGGGCAGATTGGACGGGATGAGGAGATGGTGAATATGATAACACTTAGCCATGGGGAATTAGAGAATGTGGACAGATTGGATGGGATGAGGAGATGGTGAATATGATAACACTTAGCCATGGGGAATTAGAGAATGTGGGTAGATTGGACGGTCTGAGGAGATGTTTGATGAAGTCTTTGGGTGGAATTTCCTCATTTTTCTGCTGAGTGGTGCCACAGGCCTGAAAACCCGGAAGGAAGCAATTAACCGCAAGGATGTAATGCTGGACCCTCAAAAAGGGAAGGGGCAGGTCCAACCACTTCATACCCCGCCAACAGCTTCGGGTTTTGAAAGATCGGGTTGTCCTTTTTAAAGGGCAGTCTGATTTTACAAAATAAGTATAGAAATCCCTGCCCCACTCTAGAACAACCCCCCCCCCCCACACCCGACCCTTCCATCCCCTCACCCCAGACCCTTTCAGCCCCTTCACCCTCGATCCCCCTCACCCATGACCCTCCCATTTCCCTCACACCTGTTATGGGCCAAGGTTTAGAGAACCCCAAAGTGTATCATGGAGTTCACCTGACCCACAACTTTTAATAGATTGTGGTTTCCATACCAGCCTCTCCAAACAGGTGCCGGAATATGGCGACTAGGGGCTTTTCACAGTTACTTCATTGAAGCCTACTTGTGACAATGAGCGATTTTTATTTCATTTCATTTCATTATGGGGAGCACACGGGCCTACCTTACAGGTGTGATGCTTCAGAAATCTACAGTACTTTTAAATTAAAACACTGTTTATTTATGAAACCAGTTAACACTTTATAAACCCACAGTAAACATCTTTACAACTATCAACACCAATAAATCCCCAAAGAATTCAGTACTCTATAAGTAACTCTTAATCTTTCCTTGACATCCATAAGACACAAAAATAACACCTGTTTTCAGAAAGACATCAGGTTTAACTTCACTACTGAGAACAGTTACCACTTCAAAATCATTCCCCAGCCTGCAGAGATTCACACACATCCTTCTGTGACTGCAGCTTCTCAAAAACTAAAATGGAACTATCACACCCTGTAGCAAACAGCCTAAAATGAAAGTAAAAGCAGACAGACAGCCCAGCTCCACCCACACTCTGACATCACTGATAAACACCCATTTCTTAAAGGTACATCCACTACAGATATTTTATAAACACCCATTTCTTAAAGGTACATCCACTACAGATATTTTATAAACACCTATTTCTTAAAGGTACTCTCACATGGCACACGAGACCTTCCCATCCCTTCACCTCCTACCCCCTAACCCCCGATCCCCCTCACCTGACCCTCTCATCCCCTCACCCCTGACCCTCCCATCCCCTCACCCCTGACCCTATCATCCTCAATCTGACCCTTCCATCCTCTCACTCCTGACCCTCCTATACCCCTCACCCCTGACCCTCCTATAACCCTCCCATGCCCTCAGCCCTGACCATCCCATCCCCACCCCTGACCTTCCTATCATTCTCACTCTGACCCTTCCATCCCCTCACCCTTGAACCTCCCATCCCCTCACCCTTGAACCTCCCATCCCCTCACCCTTGATCCCCCTCACACCTGACCCTGCCATCCGCTCACCCTTGATCCCCTTCCCCTGACTCTCCTACCCCTCCACACTGACCCTCCCATCCCTTGATCCTCACATCCGTTCACCACCAATCCCCCTTACCCATGACCCTCCCATCTCCCTCACACCTGATTCTCGCAACCCCTGACCCCATATCCTCACCCCGACCCTCCCATCCCCTCACCCTTGATCCCCTCACCCCTGTGATGTACTGTCAATTACCACGAGACGAGAATGGTGAAACAATCGAGGCTTTATTGCACAAGATGTTGTGCCTCCTGTAGCTGGAACCAGAATGGGAGCAGCGCAGGAGAGCAGACACTTTTATACAGAGCCTCCTGGGAGGAGCCAGCAGGCAGGGATTTACCATGGTACCTGTAATACATGGGCATTACCGTAACACATGCAATGTGTTACTAATGGTGTTTACCACATTCACCCTCTGTTTAAATAAGAGCTTGGCTGGGGTGAAGAAAACATTACAGATTGAGTCTGTCGGGGGCTTTGACCCTCTGCTGCGATTGCCTCAGTCCTGGTGGTGATGTGGGCGCCGACGTGGTCACCTGCGACTCCTTACCACACCCTGACCCTCCCATTCCCTTACATAGAATTTACAGTGCAGAAGGAGGCCATTCGGCCCATCGAGTCTGCACCGGCTCTTGGAAAGAGCACCCTACCCGCTACCCAAGGTCAATACCTCAACCCTATCCCCATAACTCAGTAACCCCACCCAACACTAAGGGCAATTTTGGACACTAAGGGCAATTTATCATGGCCAATCCACCTAATCCGCACATCTTTGGACTATGGGAGGAAACCGGAGCACCCGGAGGAAACCCACGCACACACGGGGAGGATGTGCAGACTCCGCACAGACAGTGACCCAAGCTGGAATCGAACCTGGGACCCTGGAGCTGTGAAGCGATTGTGCTGTCCACAATGCTACCGTGCTGCCCTCTTACCCCGACCCTCCCATCCCCTCACCTCTGATCCTCCTATCCCCATCACCTCTGACTCCCTATCCCCCTCAATCTTACCCTTCCGTCCCTCACCTTGACTCTGTTTGTCAACCCATAGAACTCATTCAAAATTTCAAGCAATAAGAAGTTTCTAAAGTCAGAACTGCCAAAGATTCAATGTGATAGATGGTGGCCTGAGCCTGAGATTAGCCCTTCGTAGACCTTTGGATCTTCACAAATAGACCTCTGTTTGACAGGAACTAATACCTGCTTCAAACATGGAGGTTTCTAGGCAGGCGGCAGGAGAGGGGTGGTTTGGACAGGGGAGCTGGTAATCACCAGTGACATGGAGCAGGTATAGGGAGTACTCCATCTCCTGGCTCTCTTTTTATGGCAAGAACTAGTTTTAACAACTAACCTTTTGTTGCTGTCCAGGGAGGCGGCTGTAGAATGCCGGCCCCATTCACTGGGAATGTTTACAATGGAGCCCCACACCTGCCATTAAGCCCCTCATCACCATAGCTAAGGGACTTTATTGCTGTTGTTTTGGCATCTAAGTGGGATACAGTTTGCATGGTCCTGAACTCCTCAGAACAATCCTCAGCAACAAACCTGTCCCAGGAAAAACATTCCAGTCGGATTCTGCAGTCTAACCAATCAACTAGGGCCATCTGCTTCACGTCCTGTAAGAGAGGCTTAAAATTTGATTCAGTGACAGGTTCATCTCCATATCCTCCCTGCGAATTCATTAATTGTGCAGTTGATGATGAGCTCTATCATCCCTCCGGTGCCTTGAGCTTTCGAGTGAGATCAATTTTAATAAAAGACCCCAAATGCACTGATGACTCCGGCTGATGTGAGACCTTCACAAAGCAGCTGCTGCTGCGAGCTTGTCATATTGCTGCTGCCCTTAGTGAGTTCATTCACAAGGTCCCACAGCCTGAATCTCTTGCTCACATGAAGCTTTCCTTACACAGTACCCGGCAATGCTGCAGGGCCACAGGGCAAATTACAATTCAGACCCACTGACTGGGAAATTGTTTCATTCTGTCCAAAGTGATCGAAGGCAGTAAATATTACTCATTTCCTCATTCCCTCTCACTGTCCTCATTCCTCTCCAATATTCTCCCAGTGATTTCTTGAAGGCAGTGTCTGGTGTGGGATTGTGCCCATATCCAGTGGCCAGTCTTTGCTGAGCTTACTCCTGCTCCCAGTTCAACTCCAATATTTACCCTGAGCAGAGATAACAGTGCAGGTGGAGATGGAAGGATTTGCGGAAGGGTCTTTGCATGTCCTCCTTATTTAACTGCAACATTATTAACGTTGTTAAAGAGGTTCCCCATTCACCACGTTAACTGACAGACTGTGCTGTTGGGAGGAACAGCACCAAGAGCAAATACGTCTGACTCCAGGGAGCCACAGGAATCGGATATTACAGAAGGAGTCGGATTTGGGCTGGATTTTCATCCCAAGATGGAGGTGGACACTCTGGGAAAATCACATTGCTGAGTGGCATTCCTACCACCTCCCAGTGAATTTACTGGAGGAGTCTTTTCAGGGTCACAGCAACCTTCCTGCGGGCGATAGGTATGATGCACCATCAATTGGACACAAAACGTAGATGAGATCCAAACAATAGGCTTTAATGCACCAGTACAAACCGGACGGTCTGCACTTGGGCAGGACTGGAACCGATGTTTTCTAGAGCTGTTGGGGAGGGTTTAAACTAATGTGGCAGGGGGATGGGAACCAATGCTGGAAGTTGGAAGGTAGTAAAACAGGGACAGAAACAAAAGGAAGTAAGGGGAAAAGTGCAAGGCAGAGAAGACATAGTCAGAAATCCATAAGGGCGACAGTACAAGGTACAGTGACTGAGGGGAGCACAGTGAATAGGCCCAGTAATAACAAAAGGAATAAAACTGGAGGTGTTAAGATTCAAAACAGAGGTAAAAAAACCAACATAAGTGTACTTTACCTGAATGCTCGTAGTATTCGGAATAAAGTAAATGAGTTGGTGGCACAAATCATCGTAAATGACTATGATTTAGTGGCCATTACTGAAACATGGTTAAAGGATGGTCACGACTGGGAGTTAAATATCCGAGGGTATCAAACTATTCGGAAGGACAGAGTGGATGGTAAGGGAGGTGGTGTTGCTCTGTTATTTAAGGATGACATCCGGGCAATAGTAAGGGATGACATCGGTGCTATGGAGGATAAGGTTGAATCCATTTGGGTGGAAATCAGGAATAGTAAGGCGAAAAAGTCACTGATAGGAGTAGTCTATCGGCCACCAAATAGTAACGAGATGGTGGGGCAGGCAATAAACAAAGAAATAACTGATGCATGTAGAAATGGTACAGCAGTTATCATGGGGGATTTTAATCTACATGTCGATTGGTTTAACCAGGTCGGTCAAGGCAACCGTGAGGAGGAGTTTATAGAATGTATCCGCGATAGTTTCCTAGAACAGTATGTAATGGAACCTACGAGGGAACAAGCGGTCCTAGATCTTGTCCTGTGTAATGAGACAGGATTGATTCATGATCTCATAGTTAGGGATCCTCTCGGAAGGAGCGATCACAATATGGTGGAATTTAAAATACAGATGGAGGGTGAGAAAGTAAAATCAAATACTAGTGTTTTGTGTTTAAACAAAGGAGATTACAAGGGGATGAGAGAAGAACTAGCTAAGGTAGACTGGGAGCTAAGACTTTATGGTGGAACAGTTGAGGAACAGTGGAGAACCTTCCAAGCGATTTTTCACAGTGCTCAGCAAAGGTTTATACCAACAAAAAGGAAGGACGGAAGAAAGAGGGAAAATCGACCGTGGATATCTAAGGAAATAAGGGAGAGTATCAAATTGAAGGAAAAAGCATATAAAGTGGCAAAGATTGCTGGGAGATTAGAGGACTGGGAAATCTTTAGGGGGCAACAGAAAGCTACTAAAAAAGCTATAAAGAAGAGTAAGATAGAGTATGAGAGTAAACTTGCTCAGAATATAAAAACAGACAGTAAAAGTTTTTACAAATAGATAAGACAAAAAAGAGTGGCTAAGGTAAATATTGGTCCTTTAGAGGATGAGAAGGGAGTTTTAATAATGGGAAATGAAGAAATGGCTGAGGAACTGAACAGGTTTTTTGGGTCGGTCTTCACAGTGGAAGACACAAATAACATGCCAGCGACTGATAGAAATGAGGCTATGACAGGTGAGGACCTTGAGAGGATTGTTATCACTAAGGAGGGAGTGATGGGCAAGCTAATGGGGCTAAAGGTAGACAAGTCTCCTGGCCCTGATGGAATGCATCCCAGAGTGCTAAAAGAGATGGCTAGGGAAATTGCAGATGCACTAGTAATAATTTACCAAAATTCACTAGACTCTGGGGTGGTCCCGGTGGATTGGAAATTAGCAAATGTGACGCCACTGTTTAAAAAAGGAGGTAGGCAGAAAGCAGGAAATTATAGGCCAGTGAGTTTAACTTCGGTAATAGGGAAGATGCTGGAATCTATCATCAAGGAAGAAATTGCGAGGCATCTGGATAGAAATTGTCCCATTGGGCAGACGCAGCATGGGTTCGTAAAAGGCAGGTCATGCCTAACTAATTTAGTGGAATTTTTTGAGGACATTACCAGTGCAGTAGATAACGGGGAGCCGATGGATGTGGTATATCTGGATTTCCAGAAAGCCTTTGACAAGGTGCCACACAAAAGGTTGCTGCATAAGATAAAGATGCATGGCATTAAGGGTAAAGTAGTAGCATGGATAGAGGATTGGTTAATTAATAGAAAGCAAAGAGTTGGGATAAATGGGTGTTTCTCTGGTTGTAAATCAGTAGCTAGTGGTGTCCCTCAGGGATCCGTGTTGGGC
Source organism: Scyliorhinus canicula (assembly GCF_902713615.1). Classification (NCBI taxonomy): domain Eukaryota; kingdom Metazoa; phylum Chordata; class Chondrichthyes; order Carcharhiniformes; family Scyliorhinidae; genus Scyliorhinus; species Scyliorhinus canicula. The sequence continues at coordinate 104,242,460 of NC_052154.1, forward strand.
CCACAATTGTTCACAATTTACATTGATGATTTGGAGTTGGGGACCAAGGGCAATGTGTCCAAGTTTGCAGATGACACTAAGATGAGTGGTAAAGCGAAAAGTGCAGAGGATACTGGAAGTCTGCAGAGGGATTTGGATAGGTTAAGTGAATGGGCTCGGGTCTGGCAGATGGAATACAATGTTGACAAATGTGAGGTTATCCATTTTGGTAGGAATAACAGCAAACGGGATTATTATTTAAACAATAAAATATTAAAGCATGCCGCTGTTCAGAGAGACTTGGGTGTGCTAGTGCATGAGTCACAGAAGGTTGGTTTACAAGTGCAACAGGTGATTAAGAAGGCAAATGGAATTTTGTCCTTCATTGCTAGAGGGATGGAGTTTAAGACTAGGGAGGTTATGTTGCAATTGTATAAGGTGTTAGTGCGGCCACACCTGGAGTATTGTGTTCAGTTTTGGTCTCCTTACTTGAGAAAGGACGTACTGGCGCTGGAGGGTGTGCAGTGGAGATTCACTAGGTTAATCCCAGAGCTGAAGGGGTTGGATTATGAGGAGAGGTTGAGTAGACTGGGACTGTACTCGTTGGAATTTAGAAGGATGAGGGGGGATCTTATAGAAACATTTAAAATTATGAAGGGAATAGATAGGATAGATGCGGGCAGGTTGTTTCCACTGGCGGGTGACAGCAGAACTAGGGGGCATAGCCTCAAAATAAGGGGAAGTAGATTAGGACTGAGTTTAGGAGGAACTTCTTCACCCAAAGGGTTGTGAATCTATGGAATTCCTTGCCCAGTGAAGCAGTTGAGGCTCCTGCATTACATGTTTTAAGGTAAAGATAGATAGTTTTTTGAAGAATAAAGGGATTAAGGGTTATGGTGTTCGGGCCGGAAAGTGGAGCTGAGTCCACAAAAGATCAGCCATGATCTAATTGAATGGCGGAGCAGGCTCGAGGGGCCAGATGGCCTACTCCTGCTCCTAGTTCTTATGTTCTTATGTTCTTATGTGTGCCCGGCAGCAGACGTACAGAAGAATGGCCGACTGCCGGGAAGCACGGGTTCTTGTATCCCACCTTGTAGGCAGAGCTACCTACATCTCAGCCAATCGGCTGAGAGGCACAAGACTTACCCGGGCCAATGGGCAGCGAGTCCTCTGCACCAATAGCAGCTCACTTCTAAGGTACCGTAATACCCCTAGTCCTACTACCACATTCACCCCTTGTTGAAAAAGAAGCGGGGGGGGGGGGGAGAAACGCGGGCATGGGGGGGCGTGCTGTCCCGTGAGCACGTGAGACTGGTAGTATGACTAGAGATGTTTAGGTTGTACCGTTGCATCGATGGCTGCCCACCGACCCGTAACTTATGTGCAAAAGGAAAACAACAACTATGTACAGTGTGCACAATTGGGAGGGGGGGGGGGGGGGGGAAATGGGTGAACAGGTAAAGAACAAAAGAAAATCACAAGAGTCCATCTGCAGGCAGAAGTCCACCAGTAGGTCGACAATGGCCTGTGCTTCCTTCTTGACCGAGGAATGGTGGATTTCGGAAGCGTGGAGGGTACGGGAGAAGAAGGCCACAGGTCTGCCCGCTTAATTGAGGGTGGCCGCCAGAGCAACATCAGACGCGTCTCTCTCGACCTGAAAGGGGAGGGAATTGTCGAAAGCATGCATCGTGGCCTTTGCAATGTCTCCTTTGATGCGGCTAAAGGCCTGGCGGGCCTCCATCGACAGGGGAAAGGAAGTGGACTGGATGAGGGGGCGGGCTTTGTCGGCGTAATTGGGGACCCACTGGGCGTAATATGAAAAGAAGCCCAAACAGCGCTTGAGGGCTTTGAGGGAGTGGGGGAGGGGGAGCTCCATCAGTACGGAGGAATTTGTGGAAGTTGGTGATGTGGTCCTGCTGGTCGTGGCCGCAGATGGTGACATTGTCGAGATACGGGAAGGTTGTCCGTAAACCGTGTTGGTCAACCATTCGGTCCATCTCTCTTTGGAAGACCAAGACCCCATTCGTGACACCGAAAGGAACCCTTAAAAAGTGGTAGAGTCGCCCATCCGCTTCGAATGCAGTGTACTTTCAGTCACTCGCGCAGATGGGGAGCTGGTGGTGGGCGGACTTAAGGTTCACCGTGGAAAAAATGTTCTTTCCAAGTGCTGGTGCAGACTCAATGGGCCGAATGGTCCCCTTCTGCACTGTAAATTCTATGATAAAGAGGTCTCAAGTGCTTGCAGTTTTTTGCTATTGATGCATTAAAGTGCTGGTTGATTGACACTTTTATAAGGTCATAATGAAAGGAATTTTTTTGTAAGAATGTTATGAATGAGTTACTGTTACTATTGGGCTGATTGGTTCTGCACAGAGCGTATCCTCATGACTCAAGCCAACCTTATCCTATGCTGACACAAAATTGGGGTCAGGAATCCTGGTATCGGGTCCTGGCCGCCATTTTTAATGGTATGTTGAGTGCCCCCTAACTCCATGAAAATCCAGCCCACTGTCTTCGGAAAGAATCTGGAACTCATCCTCCAAACTACTTGTAATTACAAGACAATACTGGGTTAAGATGGTGTGATTCTTGGAGCTGTCGATTGAATTTGTCATTGAGCAGACTGTTAGCAGTCTCCTCACACACCAGTCTGACGGCAGAGACCAATTATTATTACATGCTCTGGGGAGCTGTGTCAAGATCAGGTACACCTTTTCCAAGCACAGATTGGAAGCTGTCAGGCAACCTCAGCAATAAGCAGCATTTATTTTGCATCCACACGTGTGAACATTTGGAGAGGAATGACAATGCTGGAGAGGAAAAGAGATGGACTTCATGAGCCCTATTTAACGGAAATGAAACAGAGTCCCGTGTCGAGTGCATTTAGCCAGCTGTTTCTCGGTGTTTCTCTGGCAGTGCTGAGAATGACCCTGCTATTAAACGAGACTCTGCTTAATTTCGGGTCTCGGCGAGGAACGCCACGTCAAGGAAGCTCCGTGTACCCCATCTCTCGATTCCCCCCTACCGCAGCCTCCAGAACCCCCCAATGCCCTAACTCATCAAGCCCCCCGCACCCCACCTCATAAGGGCATTGCACCCCCAGGTCTGATCCCTGGAATGGACATGATGCCACCTGGACATTTTGGCACTGCCACCCTGGCAGTGCACCAGTACCTGCAGTGCTACCTGGCAGCAGGGAGCCCAGATGGCACTACCAAGGTGCCAGGTTGGCAGTGCTAAAGTGGCATCAAGTGCACCAGGATACCAGCTTGCCCAGATCCTAACCACCCATGTGCCCCCAATCGGCTGGGAGCCCCCCCCGCCCAAGTGCCAGTACGCCTGGCCCACACTCATGGAAACAATTGCTAAATGGCGTCCCCTCGGGGTCTCCGAGGCGAGGCCAAAAGGTCACGGATGCTGGGTAGATCCAGCGTAAACATATTCAAGTGAGACTAACTGCTCACTTGAATATGCAAATCTGGGTCCTGACATCAATTGGCGGGATCCTGATTGCACGCCACCTGAAATCTCGTTAGATCTCGCAAGGCATAATGAGGCTGGTAAATCTCGCAAAAGGTGTCTCGTGACACAGGCCTCGTCATGTCCCGAGTCGGTGTATCCAATAGATCATGGGCTGGATTCTTCAATTTTGAGGCTATGTCTGGAGAATGTGTCTAGTCTTACGATGAAAAGGTCAGCGCTGCCCCCACACCGATGCGCCGCCCAGTGGAGGGCTCGCAGTTGTGCCACGTAAAACCTCTGACGTTCCCGACAGAAAAGGCCAGAGAATTGCCGGGTCCATGGCCGTGCATGTGCACAGTGACGATCTGTAGCGGTTGTGATGTAAAACATGGCGCCGGCCACGCCGGCCTGTCAGATCGTGCCCCCCGTAATCCCCCTCACCACTCCCGGACCACCCCCCACCAGTCCTCCCAGTCCCTTCCGAAGCCCACCTGGCCAACGGAACGGCTCCCCCCCTGGACTGTGGCAGTGCTGGACACAGTCCGCAGCCGCCACGCGAGGTTGACGAAAGATCAGAGCACAAGTTATCCACCCCGTCGGGAAGTTGGCCCATCCGGAGTGGAGCATCGGGTGAGGGCCTTCTGGTAACATCCTGAGGCCGTCCCAACGGTGTGCGGCGCATTCACAATTATGCCATTTTGGAGGGGGCGGAGCATCCAAAAACAGGCGCTACCCCCGATTTCGGCGTCAAAAGGGATTCTCCGCCTGATCGGCGAATGTGATTTCAGCGTCTGCAAGCGGAGAATCCCACTCCATGTTCTTCAAACTCCTGTCATCAAGTTATCCACAGCCCGGAGTGCAGCTGCTCCTCTATGTCAGTGTTCTTCAAAGTCGGGGGCGCGACCCGCGGGTGGGTCGGGGGGGGGGGGGGGGGGGGGGGGGGGGGGGGAGCCGCGGGTGGGTCTCGGGCGGGTGTCGGGAGGGTCGCGGAGTCGTTGTCCGGGGCGCTCCCGATCGTGCAAATCCCCGCGCAGCAGCTGGCTTTTCATAACGCTGGCGGCAAGCGGCCGCGAACATGTAAAACAATCCAGCCGCATTGCGCATGCGCGCACGATGATCGGGTATGCATGCGCAGTGCGGCCGCTATTTTTTTAAACGGTTGCAGCTTTTTGTTTTACAAGTTCTGTCGTGGTTTTTATTCATTTATTCATTTATTTTATTCTGGTTTAGCTCACTCGGCTAAATCGCTGGCTTTTAAAGCAGAACAAGCAGGCCAGCAGCACGGTTCGATCCCCGTACCAGCCTCCCCGGGCAGGCGCTGGAATGTGGCGACTAGGGGCTTTTCACAGTAACTTCATTGAAGCCTACTCGTGACAATAAGCGATTTTCATTTGATTTCATTTAATTTTTAGTTTTTTCATTTATCTTATTCATTTTATTTTTTTTACAAGTTTGGGGGATTTTATTCATTTTTTTCATTTATTTTATTCATTTTTTTTTACAAGTTCGGGGGGGGGGGTTTATTTGATAAAATTTTACAGTGAAAAATTCAGAACCTAGGGCAGATGGAGACTCCATACTTTCCGACACCGGAAGGCTTCGGGCGGTAGTCTCTCATACCCGGCGGAGCGGGGGTCCCGATGGGGCAGAGTGGCGTGAACCACTCCGGCGTCGGCCCGCCCCAAAGGGCGGAATCCTCCGCACCTTCAGAGGCTAGGCCGCGCCGGAGTGGTTTGTGCCCTGCTGGCTGGCGCGGATGGCCTTTGGCGCCACGCCAACCCGGGCCAAAGGGACTCCACCGGCCGGCGAGAGTCCGCGCATGCGCGGGAGCATCAGCGGCTGCTGACGTCATCCCTGTGCATGCGCAGGGGGGGTTCACCTACGCGTTTGACATCGCGGAGGCTGACACGGCAGATGCGTAGGAAAAGAGTGCCCCCACGGCACAGGCCTGCCCGCGGATCGGTAGGCGCTGATTGCGGGCCAGGCCACCGTGGAGGCACCACCCGGGGCCAGATCGCCCCGCGCCCCCCCCCCCCCAGAGCATGCCCACGCCACCAGGTCCCGCCGGTAAGGGACCTAGTCTGATCTACGCCAGCGGGACTGGCAAAGAACCAACGGGACTTCGGGCCATCGAGGGCCGGTGAATCTCCGGGGGGGCCGCTGTGAGCGGCCTCCGACCGGCGCGGCGTGATTCCCGACCCCACCAAATTCTCTGGGGGGGGCGGGATTCACGCCGCCCCCCTGCCGATTCTCCGACCCGGCAGGGGGCTCGGAGAATCCCGCCCTTCACCTTCATCCAACAGGTTCCATTGGAGGAGCGTGTACGAGAGCCCAAGGGACCCAAAACCATTTCCTCCATTTTTGTCAGCAGCAAACAAGATAAGAGAAGATGGTGGGTCCTGCAGGTTGGTCGGCGTGGGTCGCGCAGGTCGGCCGGCGTGGGTCACGAAGGTCGGCCAGCGTGGGTCGCGAAGGCTGGCCGGTTGGTAAAAATGAGTCCCCGAAGAAATGTTTGAAGAACACTGCTCTTTGTAAGCCTTTGACTCAAACCCAACATCAGGACAAGTGGTTTGGTGCCAGGAGCTCAGGAGCAGAGTTTAATGACAGGACAGTGATGTAACCCATAGTCCCTTTCCTTCACCAAGAGCTTTAACAAGGAAGGGAAAATCTTAACAGTATTAGCATTTTCCTCATTGATACAGGGTGTTCGTTGAGACAAAGGTCACTGTCTTTGCAGAGTCTGCATGTTCTCCCTGTGTCTGCGTGGGTTTCCTCTGGGTGCTCTGGTTTCCTCCCACAGTCCAAAGACGTGCAGGTTAGGTGGATTGGACATTCTGAATTCTCCCTCAGTGAACCCGAATAGCGTCGAAGTGTGGCGACGAGGCGATTTTCACAGTAATTTCATTGCAGAGTCAATGTAAGCCTACTTGTGACACTGTTGCTAATTGTGTTCTCTCTTTAATTGGCTCTGTTTATGGCGGTTAATATGGTCGCCTTCCTTAATTCTAATTACGTTTCCTCAAGAGTCGCCAGGTATCTTGCGATACCGCCACAAGGTTCAAAACCGAATACTGATCAAAGACTCGATACACCAGTTAGTAAGTTCAAAATCAATGCTCATTTATTTACACATAGTCAAATATACTCATACACAAACTCTACCAACAAAACTATCACTACTACTAAAGCCTATACTTAGCTTCGAGCGTCCACACAGTCAGAGGAACAATGGCCGTTGTCCGGTTCTGAGGCTGCTGGGGTCGAGCTGGTGCGGAATAGTAGCTGGGAGCGTCTATCACGTAGCGTGCGTTGACTTTGGACTTACTTGTTCTGGTGCAGCTGCTAGGCAGGTCTCTCCTCGCTGAGAGCCAAGGCCAAGAGAGCGAGTCCCTCTTGGGGGATCCTTCTTATACCCAAAGGGGGCTTCGCGCGCTTTTGGGCAGTCCTTGAACTTGGTCCCAATTAATTGGACTGTATCTTGATCATCGGTATTGATTCCCTCCAATAAAGGGGTGGTTGCCCTAATGGCTGGGCGTGTCTTAGGTGGCCGTTGGCCTGCTTTGTTCTAGTCTCCTCTGGCGCCGGGGTGTCTGCCTTAGTATTGTTAACTTAAATGTTACTCTTTTGTCCCCGGAGATGGCTCATTAGTATGGTAATGGTTTTGCAGTATCGGTCTTGTCTGGGAGCTACAGCTCCAATCAACAGACAAACCTTGCACCTGCTTGCTTTCTCAGCATTGTCCATTTTCCCTGCATTCTTTGCAAAGTGTCCATCGGGGTGGCGCAGGGTGATCTGACCCTGGGGGGGGGTCCCCACGATGGCCTGGCCCGCGATCAGGGCCCACCGATCAGCGGGCGGGCCTGTGCCGTGGGGGCACTCTTTTTCTTCTGCCTTCACCATGGTTTTCACCGTGGTGGAGGCAGAAGAGACCCCCTTCCCTGCGCATGCACCGGGATGACGTCAGCAGCCGCTGACGCTCCGGCGTATGTGCAGACTTACGCTGGCCAGCGAAGTCCTTTTGGCCCCGGCTTGGGTGGCGCCAAAGGCCGTTCACGCCATCCGGTGGAGCAGGAACCACTCCGGCGCGGGCCTAGTGCCACTCCAACACGCCGGGAACCCCCGCCCCGCTGGGTAGGGGAGAATCCTGGCCTAGGATTGTGTTCAGTTCTGATGCCTCCCAGAGTCAAAGAGCCAGTTGTAACTCGCTGCCAAAAGTCAACACATAATGAAGAATCTAGCTGGCGGCAGGGGGCAGATGACAGGAAATACTCAATCTTTCACACTCGATCAGCTCTCAGGCACCAGCTGGGAGCCAATCACAAGGAGTAACACTGGGGTGTGGATGCTGGATGATGCTCAAGCCTTTGGGATTGTTGTTTTATCTCTAATTTAAAAACACTAACACCAGAGACGTTAGCCTGATCTTGGGTTCCCATGGTTACTGAACACCAATAATTTGCATACATATATTTTCAGCTAGTCTTTAAGTGAAGAGTTTTCACTTCCTGGCCTGCTCATGCAATTGTCTCAGTCATTTTAGCTCAAATATATAGAATTTGATGAAAAATCAAAATGATGTATTTCCTTTCCATTGTCCTGAACACATTTCCCTCCCCCGCCTCTTCATTTCCACTCCCCTCTCCTCCTCTATCCCCAATTCACTTTTCCTCCCACCCCCTCTTCGTCCTCTTTCATTCCCCTCTACCACCGTCCTCTCCCATTCCCCTCCGACCCCTTCCTGCCATTTCTTCCTCCCCATTCCTTTCCTCATCCCTTCCATTCCCCCTTCTTTCTCTCCCATTCCCCCCTGCAACCCTTTCCTATTTCCTCCACCCCACCACTGGCCTCCCTTTTGATTCCCCTCTGGACGTCTCTGCTACCCTCCTATCCCATTTCCCCCAGTCCCTTCCCTCCTATTCCCTCCGGTCCCCTCCCACCCTCCTATTCTCTGCAGGGGGCGAGATTCAGTGACTTGAAACTAAGCCCGGTTTCGGGCACGTTTGACGGGATGTTGCTGGGGAACTACAGTGCTGACATGCACCCCGCTATTCATATGGCACTTTGCTGGTTTTTTGGGCCTTGGGGAGTTTCACCCGGCTGAGACCACACTTTAGTTGATTTCCTGCACTGGTGAGCTGCTCTTGCAGCAGGACCGGCTCCTCGCAGATCGGGACGCCATTTTGACCGCAGCTGCAATCTCTGCACCCTTCAGACTCTCACACTTTTTGAACTATCCCATTCAAAACCCTCTCCCCCCTGCAATCTTCTGGTGGTTCCTGAAACGCCCACTCAACACTCTGTGGTAGTCACCACAGTTGTATATATCACATACGAGATGTAATACGGTAAGGCTCCTGTACTGCAGGTACGGGGGTAGATCACTGCCTGCTGGCTCCGCCCAGTAGATGGAGTATAAATGTGTGTGCTCACCGGGCTGCAGCCATTTCGGCAGCAGCTGCAGGAGGCTCCACATCTCTGCTTAATAAAGCCTCGATTACTCTCTACTCTCGTCTCATCATAATTGATAGTGCATCAATTTATTAAGCAGAGATTTTACAACGAAGGACCTCCGCATCAAGCTGGATCGCCTGCAGCTGCACCCTCAAGCAGACAACACCAAGTCGGCCTTCACCCACTGGCTAGCTTGCTTTGAAGCCTACATTGGATCTGCGACAGAACCACCCTCAGAGGCACAGAAACCCCATATCCTGTATACACGGCCGAGCTCCGATATCTTTCCCCTCGTCCGGGACGCACCCACCTACGCTGAGGCCATGGCACTTCTGAAAGAGAACTACACCCAGCAGACTAACAAACTCTATGCCAGGCACCTCCTGTCCACGTGGCATCAACTTCCTGGTGAGTCTATGGAAGGTTTCTGGTGTGCCCTGCACGCCCTGGCGAGGGCCTGCGATTGCCAGGCCGTTTCAGCCGTTGAACATTCCAAACTCCTAATCAAGGTCGCTTTCCTTACGGGCATAGGGTCGGCGTACATCCGCCAGCGCCTCTTAGAAGGGGCTACCCTCGACCTCGCGGTGACCAGGAAACTCGCAACCTCGCTAACAGTTGCCTCCCGTAATGTACAAGCGACGCCCCCGACCGCACGGTGCCCCCCTCCTGGACTTCGTGGACCCCACCAGTGAACACCCCATCATTTACCCCACCAGCGACCGCCCCCAGCCAACCCCAAGCCTGCGTCACGCAGCAGCCAGCCAACTCCGGGGGACCCAAGTTCTACTTCTGCGGACAGACAAAACACCCCCGGCAGCACTGCCCAGTGTAATCCGGGGGTACTGCATTGCCACCCTCACCGTCCAGGGCGTAGAATTCAGCGCCTTCTGGCTCTACATCCTCCCCAACCTCTGCGCTGCCTTGCTACTCGGCCTGGACATCCAGTGCAACCTCAAAAGTCTCACTCTGAAATTCGACGGGCCCCGACCACCCCTTACTGTCTGCGGTCTCACGACCCTTAAGGTCGACCCGCCTTCTCTGCAAACCTCACCCCGATTACAAACCCGTTGCCACCAGGAGCAGATGGTGCAGTACCCAGGACAGGACCTTCATCAGGTCTGAGGTCCAGCGGCTGCTGTGGGAAGGCATCATCGAGGCCAGCAACAGCCCCTGGAGAGCACAAGTGGTAGTTGTGAAAACAGGGGAGAAAAACAGGATGATCGTTGACTATAGTCAGACCATCATCGGTACATGCAGCTCGACGCGTACCCCCTCCCATGCATATCTGATATGGTCAATCAGATTGCACAGTACCAGGTCTTCTCGACAGTGGACCTGAAATCTGCCTGCCACCAGCTTTACATTCGCAAGGCGGACCGCCCGTACACTGCGTTTGAAGCGGACGGCCGTCTTTATCACTTCCTTACGGTTCCCTGCGGCGTCACTAATGGGGTCTCGGTCTTCCAACGGGAGATGGACCGACTGATTGACCGGTATGGACTGCGGGCCACCTTCCTGTACCTGGATAACGTCACCATCTGTAGCTATGACCAGCAGGACCACGACGCTAACCTTTCCAAATTCCTCCACACCGCCAAACTCTTCAACTTGCGTACAACAAGGAGAAATGCGTGTTCAGCACCAACCTCTTAGCCATCCTTGGCTATGTGGTGCAAAATGGAGTTCCAGGGCCCGACCCCGATCGCATGCGCCCCCTCATGGAACTCCCCTCCCCCACTGCCCCAAGGCCCTCAAACGATGCCTGGGGTTCTTCTCATACTACGCCCAGCGGGTCCCTAACTATGCAGACAAGGCCCGCTCGCTCATTCACTCCACCGCTTTCCCCCTGATGGCCGAGGCTCACACAGGCCTTCAACCATATCAAAGCCGACATCGCCAAGGCCGCGATGCACGCAGTAGACGAGACGCTCCCCTTCCAAGTCGAGAGCGATGCATCAGACGTCGCTCTGGCCGCCACCCTCAACCAGGCAGGCAGGCCCGTGGCATTCTTTTCACGCACCCTCCATGCCTTCGAAATTCCGCACTCCTCCATCAAGAAGGAGGCCCAAGCCATCGTAGAAGCTGTGCAGCTTTGGAGGCATTACCTGGCCGGCAGGAGAGCCACTCTCCTCACTGACCAACGGTCAGTTGACTGCATTTTCAACAATACACAGCGGGGTAAGATCAAAAATGATAAAACCTTGAGGTGCAGGATCGAGCTCTCCACCTACAATTACGCGATTTTGTATCGCCCCGGTAAGCTCAACGAGCCCCCCAACACCCTATCCCGAGGTACATGTGCCAGCGCACAAATGGACTGACTCCAGACTCTACCCGACGCTCACTGTTATCCAGGGGTCACCCGGTTCTTTCACTTCATAAAGGCCCGCAATCTGCCCTACTCCATTGAGGAGGTCAGGGCTATCACCAGAGACTCCCAAGTCTGCGCGGAGCGCAAACCGCACTTCTACCGGCCAAACCGCGCTCATCGAGTGAAGGCCTCCCGCCTCTTTGAACACCTCAGCGTGGATTTCAAAGGGCCCCTCCCCTTCACCGACCGAAACACATACTTCCTTAACGTGATCGAAGAATACTCCAGGTTCCCCTTCGCTGTCCCATGCCCCGATATGACGTCTGCCACAGTCATCAAAGCGCTCAACACCATCTTCGCCCTGTTCGGTTTCTCCGCTTACATCCACAGCGACCGGGGATCCTCCTTTATGACTGATGAGCTGCGTCAGTTCCTGCTCAGCAAGGGCATTGCCTCGAGCAGGATGACCACCTACAATCCCCGGGGAAACGGGCAGGTGGAGCGGGAGAATGGGACAGTCTGGAAGGCCATCCAGCTGGCCCTACGGTCTAAAAATCTCCAGGTCTCCCTCTGGCAGGAGGTCCTCCCCGATGCCCTCCACTCCATCCGATCACTACTTTGCACAGCAACTAATGCAACCCCCCATGAACGATCCCTTGCCTTCCCCAGGAAGTCCACCTCCGGGGTTTCGCTCCCAACGTGGCTGGCAGTTCCAGGACCCGTTCTCCTCCACAAGCACATGCAGCTCCACAAGGCGGACCCGTTGGTCGAGAGGGTACAGCTCTCTTGTCCAGTCATCTTCAGTATTGACTGTTGATATTGGTTTGGAGTTTTCTTGTGCAGAAATACCATTCGAAGTAGTTTCAATTATTTCTACTATGTCTACAAAGAATGTGCCTTCCAAGCTATATATGTCTTGAACAGTGTCAGGTTTGATCGCTTTCATTGCATTTTTATTTGCATTTACACTTTGTACAGTTATCTCTTTGTTAACTGAGCTTCTTTTCTTAGACTGAGGTTACTGTTCAGCACTGTGCAGCAAAATGATTCTGCCTGCGACACTACGTGCGCACTTTCCTGAAGGCCGGGCATTTTTTCACAGGGTGGGCGTGCCCACAGCGTTAGCACTTCACGATTCTGGTTGTGTCATGAGCAAAATGGCCACCGTCTATAGCGCGCTGTTTTCTCAAGAGCGCCACAAGCATCAACGGCGTCAGCAACGTTGTTTGTTTTTGCGCCACTTTCATGAATCAACATTTCGGAGAACTGATTCTAAGCAAGTTCACTCGCACGACACATACTTCCAGCTTCTTCCAGCATTAATTTCTGATGTCTGTGCAGTCTTTCACGCAGCTATTCATTTTTTATACCGAATACAATCTGATCACGCAGAAGGGAGTCTGTTAACAGCGAAAAATTACGGGTCTGCGCTTTGAGCCAGAGATCTGTTACAAAACAGGCAATCTACCTTTTGGAAGGGAAAATGCTGGAAAATCTCAGCAGGTCTGGCAGCATCTGTAGGGAGAGAAAAGAGATAGCGTTTCGAGTCCAGATGACCCTTTGTCAAAGCCAAAGGCAGAGAAAGTGGGAAATATTTATATTGTGGAACGAGAATGAAAGATGAGTCGTAGCCACAGAAACCCAGGGAAACCCAGTGCTAATGGCAACAGAAAGCAAGGGGAAAGTGTGTTAATGACAGTCCCCAGAGAGAACAAAAGATGTTAAAGGTCAAACAGCAGGGAAACTAACATCAGAGGGTGAACTGTGTGGGGGGAGGGGAAGGGGGAAGCAAAGAGGAGAAAGGTTAAGGAAAGGTGGATAGGATTGGTGGGGGGGGGGATTAAATATATATTAAGAATAAATATTAAGATTAAATAAATGGTAAAAGACAGTTAAAATGAAATGGGATGAAAATAAATGGGTCGAGGTGGGGTACAGCTGATCATCTGAAGTTGTTGAATTCGATGTTCAGGCCGGAAAGCTGTAACGTGCCGAACCAGAAGGTGAGATGTTGTTCCTCCAGTTTGCGTTGATCTTCACTGGAACATTGCAGCAGGCTAAGGACAGACATGTGGGCATGGGAGCAGGGTCTGGTGTTAAAATGGATAGCAACAGGAAGGTCAGGGTCCTGAATGCGCACAGACCGAAGATGCTCAGCAAAGCGATCACCCAGTCTGCGTTTGGTCTCTCCGATATAGAGGAGACCACAATGGGAGCAGCAAATGCAATAGACCAGATTGAAAGAGGTGCAAGTGAAACGCTGCTTAACCTGGAATGAGTGTTTTAGGCCTGGAATGTTAAGATTGGAAGAGGTAAAGGGGCAGGTGTTACACCTTCTGCGATTGCATGGGAAGGTGCCATGGATGGTGGGAGAGGTACTGGGTATGGTGGAGGAGTGGACTAGATTGTCTCAGAGGGAACGGTCTCTGCGGAATGCTGACAGAGGGAGTGAAGGGAAGATGTGTTTGGTGGTGGCATCACGCTGGGGTTGGCGAAAATGGCGGAGGATTATGCTTTGCATACGGAGGCTGGTGGGGTGAAATGTGAGAACGAGGGGGACTCTATCCTGGTTCTGGGAGGAAGTGGAGGGGGCGAGGGTAGTGGCGCAGGAGATGGACCACACACTTTTGAGGGCCCTGTTAACAACTGTCGGTGGGTAATCCCGGTTGAGGAAGAAGGAACACATTTTCGAAGCACCATTTTGGAAAGTGGCAGCATCGGAACAAATGCGACAGACGCAAAGGAGCTGAGAGAAAGGGATGGAGTCCTTACAGGGTGTAGAGTGCAAAGAGCTGTAGTCCAGATAGCTGTGGGAGTCAGTCGGCTTGTAGTGGATATTAGTTGACCTGCTGAGATTTTCCAGCATTTTCTCTTTCGTTTCAGATTCCAGCATCCGCAGTAATTTGCTTTTAATCTACCTTTTGGACTCGTTTTTATAAAATATAACACTCAAATGTTTCATTAATCTGCGATTCAGTGTCTGTCGAACCTTGCTACAATGACAATATCATGGACTGGATTTTCCGTTTCAGGGACTATGTCCCCACAACGTCGTAAAAACTGCGCCTTCCACGCCAGAAAATCTGGCATCAAAAGGCCCCCTATTCATAACTCAGCAGGGGACCAGCAGGGACCCATCGTGAATCTAGCAGCTTTAGCTGCAGATACGTGCCCCGGTACTTCCAAGTCAGAGGCCGCGCATGCGCACACAGCGGCCTCCACCGGCCGCGCCGTGCTCCATGGCGGATTCAGACCGTGGAGCTGGACCCCCTAAATAGTACCCCCCGAATGGCCGCGCGCCCGATCCGGACCACCCGCTCAAAAATAGTCCGGTCCTGTATGAGGCCCCCGCTGAGTCCGCAGCCGCCACACGAGTATCCCGAATGGCAGGAGCATTTTAGATCCACGCAGTCGGGACTTCGGCCGGTCCGGGGGGGGGGTGGAGAATAGCGGGGCGGACCTCTGGCAATAGCCGCAGGTAAGGGAAATGCCGCTTTTCGGGTCTGGAGAATCGAGGAACCGGCACCGGTCCCGATTCCATGCGCGAAAATAGATTCGCTGCCCCGGCGCTAGACGCGATTTCGGCATCAGTGTGCAGAGAATCCAGCCCCATATTTATTTTTATCACCATCATTGTTAAAGTGGAATGAGTTACAATTCTAATTCTTGGCCACTTCGAGGTCTGAGGCTGAGCGGTACAGTTCAAATGGTTGTTTGAAATTCCTCCAGTTCACATCTACTTTACCCAATGTCCTGAACTGCTTCGGAGTCTGCAGACCTTCCATGAAGCTTCGACTGGGCATAGTCCTTCAATGCGATTGGCTTCCTCGATGTCATTGTGATCGGAGTCTGTATGAGATTTTTTTTACGAACTTCGCAAGGGTTTTTTCTCGTGATTTTTTTCTTTCTATCTCTAAATCTACCTAAGCTACCTTGGTGACCACCCCTGGTACCATGTTCTCTGTTGTGTCTATCAGGATGTCTTGAGTTCGTACTGTTAACAAAGAACATCAAGTTATGTTACTCAACAAAGCTGATTTATTTATACTACTTAAATAAGATTCGAACAAGTCAACAAGGTATAAGTCATAAAATTAAACTCTACAATATCTCTGACTACAGAACTCTACACTATGCAATTAATCTGTCTCACACTTAAACACCTTCTCCCAGAATCCCAGGCGTCACATGATATTTATATAACTGCTCCTTATCGCCATCTGGTGGTGAGAAGTATTAACATCATATTGTTAACCCTTTGTATTCCTTACAATATACATTTTTTACACACATCTTTGGACTGTGGGAGGAAACCGGAGTATCTGGAGGAAACCCACGCAGACACGGGGAGAACTTACAAACTCCACTCAGACAGTCACACAAGCTAGAATTGAACCTGGGTTCATGGCACTGAGGCAGCAATACTAACCACTGTGCCACCTGTTCTGATGATAAAGTTTTTTAAAAAAAAATAATTTTAATTCAAATTTTCACCAAATTTTAACAAACAAAACGGAAGAAAAGAGAAAAACTGTAACAACCCCCCCCCCCCCCCCAATACAGAAGCAATAAATTAACAAAAACAATTAAATAACATGGAAACAAATGCACATACCCAGTAAAGCCCCCTCCCCCCCGCCCCCCGCCCACCCCCCTCCTCCCCCACTCCCCCCGGAGTTGCTGCTGAAGTTGACCACCCCCTAATGCTCCGCCAGGAAGTCTAGAAATTGCTGCCATCGCCGGACAAACCCTTGCACCGACCCCCTTAGGGCAAATTTGACCCTCTCCAGTTTGATAAACCCCACCATATTGTTGATCCAGGATGCTACGCCCGGGGGCCTCGCATCCTTCCACTGCAAAAGAATCCTGCGCCGGGCTACCAGCGACACATAGGCCAGAATACCAGCTTCTTTCGCCTCCTGCACTCCCGGCTCTGCTGCCACCCCACAAATTGCGGGCCCCCAGCCCGGCTCAACCCTGGAACCAACCACCCTTGACAACGTCTCCGCAACACCCCTCCAAAAGCCCTCCAGCACAGGGCACACCCAAAACATGTGGGTGTGGTTTGCCGGGCTCCCCGAACACCTGACACACCTGTCCTCTCCCCCAAAGAACCGGCTCAGCCTTGCCGCAGTCATATGCGCCCTATGCAGCACCTTTAGTTGCATTAAACTAAGCCTCGCGCAGGAGGAGGAGGAATTCAACCTCCCCAGGGCATCCACCCACGTTCCCTCATCAATCTCCTCTCCCAGCTCCTCCTCCCACTTATCCTTCAGCTCCTCCACCGAGGCCTCCTCCCCCTCCTGCATCACTTGGTAGACTGCCGAAATCCTCCCCTCATCGACCCACATCCCCGAGAGCACCCTGTCCTGAACCCCCCTTGGCAGCAACAATGGAAACTCCGCCACCTGCTGCCGAACAAACGCCCTAATCTGCATGTATCTAAAGGTGTTCCCTGGGGGGAGGCCCAACCTTCCCTCCAACTCCTCCAAGGTCGCAAACTTGTCGTCGAGAAAGAGGTCCCCCATCCGCCTGATGCCTGCCCTGTGCCAGCTTAAAAAACCTCCGTCCATCCTCCCTGGTATAAACCGGTGGTTCCCCCGTATCGGGGACCAGATTGAAGCCTTCACCTCCCCACTATGCCACCTCCAAATCTTGAGGGTAGCCGCCACCACTGGACTCGTAGTATACCTTATTGGGGGGAGCGGCAACGGCGCCGTCACCAGCGCCTCTCCTGTGCAGCACTGCTTTCGACCGGTAGTAACCGGCCCTTCTCTTCGCCACCTCCGCACTCCAGTCCTGGTAAATTCGGATTGCATTCTCCCACCTGCTGCTCCTCTCCTTCTTGGCCCACCTGAGCACATATTCTCGATCGACGAACCGGTGAAACCGCACCAGCACCGCTCTTGGCAGCTCGTTGGGCTTGGGCTTCCTCACCAGCACTCGGTGGGCCCCCGCCAGCTCCAAGGGCCCACTGGAAGGGCCCCGCTGCCATTAGCGAATTCAGCATAGTGACCGCATAGGCCCCCAAGTCCAATCCCTCCAGCCCCTCTGGGAGGCCCAGGATCCGCAAATTCTTTCGCCGCGAGCGGTTCTCCATTTCCTCAAGCCTCGCCTGCCATTTCTTGTGGAGCACCTCATGCGCCTCCACCTTCACCGCCAGGCCTAGTATTTCATCCTCGTTCTCCGAGGCCTTTTGCCGCACCTCGCGGATCTCCGCCCCCTGGGCCGTCTGGGTCGCCAGGAGCTTGTCGAAAGAGGCCTTTAGCGGTTCCAGCAGCTCAGCCTTCAGCTCCCTAAAGCAACGGTGGAACAGCTCCTGCTGCACCTGCACCCACTGCGTCCACGCTGCCGGTTCCCCGCCCGCCGCCATCTTGTTCTTCCTCCCTCGCACCCTTTGCTCCAGCGCCGATTTTTTTATCACCCCGCTCCTGGTCCAGTCCATCCACCGGCAGGGAAGCATTACTGAAACCTTCCCACACTGGGAAAAGTCCGTCAAGCGCCGTTACGGGCCCTAAAAAGAGCCCAAAAGTCCGAAAATAGTGAGAGCCACCGAACGTGCGGCTTAGCTCTGCATCGCCGCAACCGGAAGTCTGGATGATGAAGTTTAAGATTAGAAATAAGATAGCCCTGAATAATCTGAGAAATCTCAATGGTTGACTGGAGCAATAATGTGCAGGCCCTGCTTCCCATTGGCCAGATGGTCTTTGCACGGCTTGTAATGATGTTGCCCATTCAATTTTCCAATCAAGGAGTAAGTGTGGATCAGCGAGGCAGCACTGTGCCGTAGTGGTTAGCACTGCTGCCTCATGGCGCCGAGGTCCCTGGTTCGATCCCGGCTCTGGGTCACTGTCTGTGTGGAGTTTGCACATTCTCCCCGTGTTTGCGTGGGTTTCACCCCCACAACCCAAAGATGTGCAGGGTAGGTGGATTGGCCACGCTAAATTGTCTCTTAATTGAAAAAAGTGAATTGGGTACTCTACATTTATTTTTTAAAAGTGTGGATCAGCGAAAGGAGCAGTAAGGGATTCTGAGAGTAGTTGGAGGAGACTTTGTGAATTCTGACAGCTCAGAGTTCTTTCAAACATGCTGCTTGGTCACACAGAAATCAGCTCAGTGAATTTTGACCAGCTGGACAATTTGTTCTTCATGGTTGTTCAAGGACAAACTGACCAACTGTTCCAGTACAGCTGGCACAGGGAGACATACCTTTGGGCTTCAAGGCCAGCTCTCAGAGATAATTAACATGTTGACAGTTGAATTGCAGCCAAATCCTTTACAGGAAAGCAAACCTTTCAGTTCAATACCATTCTGTCCTCATACAACACACTGACCTATGTGTCGTGTCTCCTGTGTGTCCTGTCTCCTGTGTGACCTGTCCGGGCCCGTGCCTCTGGCCATGAACTCCAGTGATGTATGGCCATCAGAGGGGAGGAATTGACAGTGAATGGGCTCTCGGGTGATCTGAATGAACAGTCCCTATTGCGTGGAAGGGGATGTCCTGTCGGTGACAATGTGACACACTATTCCATCTCCAACCCCTGGCCAGATGTGTCCTCTGTCTGCTGGGAGAATTAAACCATTTAGTTATTCAGCAACTGTTCCTCCACTTCACCTCCTCCATCAAAGCCCATCTGCTCCAGGATTGGGAATGGAAGCAGAGAGAAATCTTACCTCAAACACATAGCAGCAGGGCTGTTTGTTTGTTGGTTTGTTTGTTATTTGCAGCGCAAGGGGCCATTCAGCCCATCATGTCTGCACCGGCTCCCAAAAGAGCAACTTAGCTCGTCCCATTCCCCAGCTCTATCTCCATAGCCCTCTAAATTCATCACTTTCAAATATATATTCAGCTGTCCTTTGAAACCTCCTGTGGAATCCACCTCCACCACTCTCCCAGGCAGCACATTCCAAACCCCAACAACTCTGTGAGTAAAGAACTTTCCCCTCATCTCACTCCCAGCTCTCTTGTTGACCATCTTGAAAATGTGACCCACTAGCCACTGACATACAAACTGGTGAAAACAGAATATCCTTCTTTACCCTGTCAACATTGTTCAGAATTCTGAACACCTCAACACGGTCACTGATTCATCTTCTCTGCTCCAAGGAGCAGAAGCTCAATTTCTCCAATCTTTCCTTGTATCTAAAATTCCTCATTCCTGGTACCATTCCAATAAACCTCCTCTGCACTCTCTCCAGGGTTTTAACATCCTTCCAGAACTGAACACAATACGCCAAATGTGGTCTGACCAATGATTTGTGGAGGTGTAGTATCACTTCCTTGCTACTCTATGCATCTATTTAGAAACCCAAGGATGCTATAAGCCTTCTTGACAAATGTTTCCACTTGCCTGGCCACCTTCAGAGAATTATGCACTTGAACCCCAAAGTCCCTCTACTCCCCTCAAAGTGGTATCATTGAGCCTATATTGTCTCCCCATGTTTCTTCTACCAAAATATATTACCTCACATTTTGCTGCATTGAAGTCCATCTGCCAGGTGTCTTCCCATTTGGCCAACTTGTCAATGTCCCTCTGAAGTTGCTCACTATTCACTATTCTACCTAGCTTAGTATGATCCAGAAATTTAGATATTTTGCCTTCAACACCCACTTCTAAATCATTTATATCAATCCGAAAAAGCAAGGGTCCCAATACTGAGCTCGCTTTCAACTCGTCCCCAGTCTGATAATGCCCATCTACCCTCTGTTTCCTATCTGAGTCAACTTCTAATCCATGCTGCCAGTGACCTATCAATCCCAAATATTTTTAATTTGCGAACCAACCTGCTATGTGGCACTGTATCAAAAACTTTCTGAAAGTCCAAATATACAACATCCATGGCACTACCTACATCCACTGTCTGTGTCACCTCGTCAAAGAAAAAAACTAAATTTGTCAGACATCAGGCTAGTATTAATGTTTGAGTGAATTGAGTGGAGCTGCTCAGCGATGAGATAAGGAGTGAGCAAGTGGTAAATACCATTGCGGAAAACAGAGGCTGGGACCTGCTATTATTCCAGCGGAGGTCACGGGACAGGAACCATCAGATTTCCTGTGCCCTCTGGGGAATATAAACTTTCCCAGTGATGGACCGAGGCTTCCCCTTGACAGGGGTAGCCCCTCTAGCATAAAAATACCAACCTGGGTGCAGGTCGGGGAATGAGACCCTCTGGGGAGTGGTGCTGTTTGACTGTAGCTGGCAATAAACCTATTTTTCTCTAAACTACTGGTTATGCGTGGATGTTTACCTCGGATCTAACACTGGCGATGAGGATTCAGTGGAGCTGCCGTCGGCACCGGTTGCTACGCGCCTGGTCTACCATGCCTAGGCCTCGTCAGACCCCATTGGAAGCCATCACCATGCCATATGAGGCAGCATGGTAGCACAGTGGTTAGCACAGTTACTTCACAGCTCCAGGGTCCCAGGTTCAATTCCCGACTTGGGTCACTGTCTGTGCAGAGTCTGTACGTTCTCCCTGTGTCTACGTGGGTTTCCTCCGGGTGCTCCAGTTTCCTCCCACAGTCCAAAGATGTGCAGGTTAGGTGGATTGGCCATGATAAATTGCCCTTAATGTCCAAAAGGGTTAGGTGGGGTTACTGGGTTACGGGGAAAGGGTGGTGGCGTGGGCTTGGGTGCTCTTTCCAAGAGCCTGTGCAAACTCGATGGGCCGAATAACCTCCTTCTGCACTGTGAATTCTATATATCAGGAAGTTAGAGCCATTCAATGCAGGTGTGGATGACTGGGGACAATATATAGAGAGGATGCAGTTCTTCTTCCGCACCAAAGCGATTATTGGCGACGAGCGCCAAATTGGTGCCTTGCTGAAAGCTTGTGGGAGGCCCATGTACAGCTATACAAAAAACCTAACCCACCTGGTCCCTCTGGACACCGCTCGTTCGTCTCCCTGGTAGACCTGGTCGGGGAAAGTTTCGACCCCTAAGCTGCCACTGATTCCACACAGCTGAACAGGCCCATAGCGAAGGCTGTTCCCTCTGGTCCCTCTGGACACCGCTCGTTCGCCTCCCTGGTAGACCTGGTCGGGGAAAGTTTCGACCCCTAAGCTGCCACTGATTCCACACAGCTGAACAGGCCCATTAGCGAAGGCTTCAGCGAATTTCTGGTTTGCTTCAGGAAAGTAGCTGAAATCTGTGAGTTCAGCCCAACCCTAGGCGACGCATTATGTGACCAGTTAGTATGCGGGATCGGCAATGTGGCTAAGCAAACAAAAACTACTCGCTGAAGCTCGTTTAAATCTCTAAAGAGCGTGGAAAATGTTGTATCCAGGGAAAGCACGAAATGGGATTCCCAGAATTCCAGGAGGTGGAGGTGCTCACTTTAGGGTGCCAAAACAGACCCCGCACACAGCCCGCTAGTACTAAGAAACCTGTTCCCTAACGTTGGGACACCTACATGCAAGGGGCAAGATGCCAGAATAGGCCAAAACGTTTCCCTTGACCAGGAAGACCAGGCGTATAAACACTGCAGCAGTAGCAGCGGGACACAGGGATCTGGGGCACAGAAGGTTCGGCGAGGAGCCACCCACTAACCGCACAGCCAGGCGTGACTACCCGCCTGTGGCTGGACCCATTACGTGGAGGACGACGACGGCCAGTAACAACAACTACATTGGGTAGCTGCACCAAGAATTGCATCCATCCAAATCTTTCTCCAGGAAAATGGGCACACAAACCGCATGGAACTTGATACAGGGGCTGCCGTGTCTGTCAGTAATCGATGCACCTTCAACTGTGTACGCTCCGGGATTCGTCCGCTGACTTTCCACAATACCAACGTAAGGCAAGGCTAGTGACCTACATGGGGGAGCCTTTCGCATTTGCGGGCAGGATCGCCATCCCCGTTGAATATGGCCGCCAGTCAGAAAATGTACTACTGTTCGATGTGGATGAGAGTGGCCCTAGCCTGTTGGGGCACGAATGGCCCCGGCACCTCCGCTTAGACCGGTAGAGTGTTTGCCAAATGCACCCACATGGCCCTGAAGGCATATAGGCCAGATTTCTGATCGTTTTCCAGGAAGGTTTGGGGACCATCGGGGACCGTAGCCTGAATAAGTGAGGACCCCTGGCCCAGCCATGTTTCATACGCCTTGTGTCCAAAGGCGGATGTGGAGTTGGACCGCATGGAGAACCTGGTCCTGCCAGTAATAAAGCCTTATGGGTCGATGCTTTCCTGCGGGAATTATAAAATGACAGTAAACTGGGTATCATTCTTGGGCCCTTACCCAGTCCCCAGGATCGAGACCTCTGTGCCAAGCTCAGTGGTGGATTTACGTTCACCAAACTATATATGAGCGTATCTCCAGCTGGTCTTGGACCCCGAGTCAAGAGGATTCATCATCTCTTTTTTGTGAAAATATTTATTGAAGCATTTGTAATATTCACAGTTTTAACACTTTAACATTTCTGAAACTACCGAGCAGGCCGGCATACGCAAAAAACATAAAAATAACAACCCCTACTGCTCCCGCCCTATTTCCTAATTACCCGTATATGAAGTTCCCTGTCCCTGTCTTACACTACCATGCCTCCCAGTTTCCACGCCCCCACTTTCCCCCTCCACACCCTTTGCTGTTGACGTTCAATTTTCCTTGAAGTCGATGAACGGCTGCCACCTCCGGGCGAACCCCTGAATTCATCCTCTCAAGGCAAACTTCATCTATTCCAGCTGAGAAACCCCGCCATGTCGCTGATCCACACTCCTGACTTTGAAGGTTCCGAGTCTCTCCATCCCAGCAAAATCCATCTCCGGGCCACCATGGAGGAGAAAGCCAGAACATCGGCCTCCCTCACCCCTGGGACCCGGATCTTCCGATACCCCAAATATTGCCAATTCTGAACTCGGAGTCACTCTCCCTTCGAGGACCTCTGACATGACATCCGCAAATCCCTGCCAGAACCCCTCAACTTCGGACACGCCCAAAACATATATACATGATTTGCCGGGCTTCTCCCACAGCGTTGTACCTGTCCTCCACTTCCTCAAAAACCTACACATCCGGGCCATAGTCCATGAGCTCTGTGGTCCACCTTGAACTGGATCAGGCTAAGCCAGGCACACGATGAGGATGAATTGACTCTCCTCAAGGCCTTTTCCCATAGACCGACTTCCAACTCCCCTCCCAACTCTTCCTCCCACTTCCTTTTCACCTCCCGACTGGGACACTCTCCCACTCCATCGATTCCTTATATATCTCTGAGACCCCCCCCCCCCCCCCCCCCCCCCCCCCTCCCCAACCCCTGTTTTTGACATTACCTTATCCTGTAGTCACCTCAGGGGGAGGCGAGGAAAGCTTGGAACCTGCCTCCGGACAAAATCCCGTACCTGTAGGTACTGAAACCTGTTCCCACCCGGCAACTCAAACTCCTCCTCTAATGCCTCCAGGCTCGGGAAACCCTCCTGAATGAAGAGATCCCCACATCTCTCAATCCCTGCCCGCTGCCACCTCCTAAAGCCCCCGTCCAGCCCTCCCAGAACAAAACGGTGATTGTCACAGATCGGTGACCACATTGGCGCCCCATTCAATCTCATGTGTTGTCTCCATTGCCCCCACACCCTCAGGGCTGCTACCACTGTGCTTGTGGAGTACCGAGCCGGCGAGAACGGCAGGGGTGCCATTAATAAAGCCTTCAAACTCGTATCCTTGCAGGATGCTCCCAAATCGACCCTTCCCCCACTACCAACTTTCTGACCATCGATATGTTGGCCGCCCAGTAATAGTTAATAAAATTCGGGAGGGCCAAGCCCCCCACTCCCTGCGACTTCTTTCCAGGAGTGCCTTCTTCACCCTCGGGGTTTTACCAGCCCACACAAAACCCAAGATTGCCGCATTCATTTTCCTAAAAAAGGCCTTTGGGACAAAAATCGGGAGACATTGCAAAAATAACAGCAGCTTTGGGAGGTCTGTCATCTTCACCGTCTGCACCTTCTCCGCCAGTGTCAGCAGGAGCGCGTCCCACCTGCGGAAATCCTTTTTCATTTGATCAACCGCTTTACCCAAATTTAATTTGTGGAACTGTCCCCAATCCTTAGCCACCTGAATCCCCAGATACCTGAATCTCTTCTCCACCATTTTAAAAGGTACCTCCCTCAATCTCCTTTCCGGTCCCATGCCTGAATCGGAAACACCTCGCTCTTTCCCAAGTTAAGTTTGCAGCCTGAAAACTGCCCAAATTCTTCCAGTGTCTCCATGATTCCAGCCATCCCCCCCCAACTGGTCTGTAATATAAAGAGGTAGAGTGAGACCCCTCCCTCTCACTATCCCCGCCAGACATTCGATGACCTAAGGGCCATTGCCAAGGGCACGATGGCCAGGACAAACAGCAGTGGGGAAAGCGGGCACCCCTGTCTTGTCCCCCTACAAAGACTAATATATTCGGACCCGGTTGGTTCTGACATTCGCCACCGGAGCCTGGTATAGCAACCGGACCCAATCCACAAATCTCTGCCTAAACCCAAACCTGCGTCGAATATTCCATAGGTACTTCCACTTCACCCGGTCAAAAACCTTTTCTGCATCTATAGCTACTACTACCTCAACCTCATGCCTCTCCGCTGGCTTCATTATAACATTTAAGAGCCGTCTGATGTTGGACGCCAGGTGTCTGCCCTTCACAAATCCCGTCTGGTCCCCCCCGATTACCTCCGGGACACAGACCTCTATACGTGTGGCCAAGATCTTTGCCAGCAATTTAGCGTCTATGTTCAAAAAGGAGATCGGCCTGTATGATCCACAGCTCTCTGGGTACTTATCCCATTTCAAGATGAGAGATTGGGGGAGCACTCCCAGTTCCTTAGACTCATTAAAGCCTTAACCAGGAGCGGTCACAGTAACCCAGAAAAGTTTTATAAAGCTCCACTGGGTATCCATCAGGTCCCGGGGCCTTACCCGATTGCATTGAGCCCAATCCGTCTATCACCTCCCCGAGCCCCCAAGCCTCCAACCAGCTCCTCATCTACCTTTGGGAATGCTAGCCCCCCCCGCAAAAGTCGGTTCATACCCTCCTCCCTGGCTGGGGGTTCCGATTTATAAAGTCAACTATAGAATTCACGAAACACATCATTTACCGCCCCCGGATCCATCACCACCTTCCCTCTCATATCCTTTACTTTCCCAATTTCTCTCGCCACCTCCTGCTTCTTCAGTTGATGTGCTAACATCCGACTGGCTTTCTCCCCATATTCGTATATTGACCCTCCTCAACTGCCCTTCTGCCTTACCCACAGACAGGAGCCCAAATTCCATTTGGAGTCTCTGACGCTCCTTCTGGAGCTCCTTGTCCGGAGACTCTGCATATCTCCTGTCCACCTGTAAGATTTCAGCCTGTCCAACTCCGCCCATTCAGTCTTCTCCTTGTGGGCCCGAATCAAATTAAATTCCCCTCTGATAACTGCCTTCAATGCTTCCCAAACCACCCCTGCTGTGGTCTCTCCCGTGTCATTGCTCTTTATGTACCTCGAATGGTCTCCCTCACCTGCTCACAGACCTAATCCTCCGCTAACAGCCCTACATCTAACCTCCACTGTGGACGCTGGGTCTTTCCTGTGCTTAAACGTAGGTCTATCCAGTGTGGGGCATGATTGCTGAGTATTCAGTGCCCTCCACCCCTGCTAACAGCGTTTTGTCAAGTACGAGAAAGTCTATCCTGGAATACACCTTGTGAACATGGGAGTAGAATGAATACGCCATACTCCTTGGCCTCACGAATCTCCACAGATCCACCCCGCAACATGAACCCCCGCAGCTCTTTCGCCATTGCTGATACTTTTTCTGACCTGGAACTTGACCGATCTAGTCTCGGATCCAGCACCGTCTTAAAATCCCTCCCCCATAATCAGCCGGTGCGAGTCGAGGTCCGGAATCCTCCCCAGCACCCTCCTGACAAATGCGACATCATCCCAGTTTGGGCCGTATGTATTCACCAACACCATAGCCATTCCCTCCAGCTTCCCACTGACAATAAAAATGTTTCCCAGGCCAGCCCTTGGCCCATGCCCCGCATCTCACCTGGCCCGCCCCCCGGCAGCTACCTTCATCCACTGTCCTCCTCCAACCCCTAAAAAGTCCCTCCTCGTCAGCAGTTTATCCCCCCCCCCCCACGTTAATCTTCAGCTCACCCCCCACTTTGCTTCGGTGAACTAGCTCTCCCAGCTAGCCTGGCAGCTCCCGCCCCCGGTGCCCAGCACCCTACCACCTGCTGGTTTCCCTCCCTCCCCTTCTTAGTATACGTTCCCAGAACAATGGCAAAAAGCACAAAATGACAAACAAGCAAATCCCTCTCAAGGTCCAAGTACAAAGACCTTGAACCTTGACTGTGGAGAACTGAGCTAGAAGTGATGTTTTGCCTTGTTAAAAACCTTAGTCTCAAAGACGGGCCGGGTAAAGCTGCCCAAACTTAATTTGCTTCTCATACAGGGTCGCCTTGACTTTCTTAAAACTCGCCCTCCTCTTTGCAAAGTCTGCTCCCAAATCCTGGTACACCCGGATCTCAGCATTTTCTCATGCACCATTTCGTCTGCTTGGCCAATCTCATGATGCATTCCTTATCTAGGAACCGATGCAGTCGTACCACCATCGCCCTCGGGGGCTCACACCCCTGGAGCTTATGCATAAGTGCCCTGAGGGCCCGGTCCACCTCCAACGGCTTGGGGAACGCACCTTCCCCTATCAACTTCTCCAGCAGCTTCCCCACATACGCACCGGCATCCGACCCTTCCTTCCCCTCTGGCAGACTAACGATTCGGATATTCTGTCTCTGAGAACGGTTTTCCAGGTCCTCCATTTTCTCTAGCAGCCATTTCTGTTGGTCCTGTAGCATCCCGACCTCCATTGCCATCGCAGTAGACTGCTCCTCTCGTTCCGCCGCCAGTTCTTCCAGCTTCTGGATCGCTTGTCCCTGGGTCGTCAATCTCTCCTCCACACGGTCGACCACGCCCTAATCAAGTCCACCACCTGGGCCAGGTCCTCTGCACATTCCTTGCAATGTTGAGTGAACTTCGCAGTTAAGAAGTCCACCAACTGGTCCATCGACCATTGAGCTGGCGAGGTCAGACCCTGCTTCCCCGCCATTGCCTCCTTTGAACTCTGCTTCCCCGCCGTTGCCTCCTTCGAACTCTGCTTCCCCGCCGTTGCCTCCTTCAAACTCTGGTCCTCAATTCCAGCCAACTTTTGATTTCTCCTTTTTCGATTTTTCCCTGGGCACAGCTCCATAAACTTGGGGTCACCTCCTTCTCTTCTCGCTTTAACACCTTAACTTTGAAAAATTCCGATAGAAATCCAGTTTAAAAGCCACAAAATGATCACCAAGAGCGGGAACTGCCAAATGTGCGACCTTTCACTCCATAGTCGCCTCCGGAAGTCAAGAGGACTCATCATCAATACGCACCTAGAACTCTATGAGAGGATCATGGAGAACATATTGTGGGGGATACTGCACTTCTTAGCGGCCTACTTAGATGATTTCCAGTATGCACAGAATCCCCGAGGTGCTGGTGTCCGATAACGGCACGGTGTTTACGAGTGCAAAGTTCGCAGCGTTTGCCTCCGCCAATGGGATTTGACATGTGAGGACTGCTCCCTACCACCCGGCCACAAATGGACTGGCTGAAAGAGCGGTCCAAACATTTAGGCTGTGGCTGAAGAAGCTGACGGCTGGATCCTGGGACACTCGCCTGGCACATTTTATTTATTTTTAATCGCACAATACTGCTTGCCATGACAGGCGTCGCACCAGCAGAGCTCTTGATGGGCTTGGCTATCTGCAGAGGCTATGTGCAGAGTCTATGTGCAGAGTCCTTGCAAAGTCTGTACGGAGTC
This sequence comes from Scyliorhinus canicula, assembly GCF_902713615.1. Taxonomy (NCBI): domain Eukaryota; kingdom Metazoa; phylum Chordata; class Chondrichthyes; order Carcharhiniformes; family Scyliorhinidae; genus Scyliorhinus; species Scyliorhinus canicula. The sequence continues at coordinate 104,270,498 of NC_052154.1, forward strand.
TATATGCAGAGTCTATGCGGAGTCTATATGTGGAGTATATGCGATGTCTATATGGAATCTATATGCAGAGTCTATGTGGAGTCTATATGCGGAGTCCATATGGCATCTATGTAGTCTATATGTGGAGTCTTTGCGGATTCTATGCAGACTCTAAGTGCTGAGTCTATTTACAGTGTCTATACGGAGTCTATATGGCCAGTCTATATGCAGAGTTGATGCAGACTAGGATTAGGATGTGGAATGTACAGGCTTCTAGATTTAGAGATACAAGAGCTTTTAGAGGGAAACTGGGGAAATTCCTGAAGGAGAAGAATGACAGGAATATATAGCTAAAAAATAGGGAGAGTGGATTGAGTTTTAAAAGAGCCAACATAGACTTGATGGGCTGAATGGCCTCCTTTAGTTCTGTTTCTGAGATTCTAAGATGGTGAACACAAGACTGTGATTCTTTGGTCAAAGTTATTGTTTTGAACGGTTCTTAGGCATGGTTCCCCAAATTTGCTATCCTGGACAAGATCCCTCAAAATGTTATGATTCTGGATGGGACAGCCCAAATTGCCAACGGGTGAGGAGGGCTGAACGTGCTCCCTTTCTTTATTCAACCCCCTCGTCGGTCACAGCAAGCTTACTTCAAGAAACGATCCCTTCCCTTGAGATCCCTTTTCTCAGTCTCAATATATTTATGTCTTAAAAGGAACCAATTTAACCAGGCTTTATCAGTTAACGAAAGAGTGAGTTTGTTAGTTACTCAACATGAGGAATATAATAAAACACATTCACTTACATTTACACAGGTGAGAAATAAGAATAGAGCCCAAAATTTTTTTATTTGATTTGTCCGTGAGGGGTAGATTGTGAAACATTGTGGCCATTAAGATATATGATTCCAGCAGCTTTGCCTTCAAGTTGAATAGTTGGTTTTGAGATTCCAGATGAATAGTTGGTTTTGTGATTCCAGTTGAATAGTTGGTTTTGAGATTCCAGTTGAATAGTTGGTTTTGAGATTCCAGGCTCATGCAGTTCAGCTGAAAAGTTCTCCTGCTTTTTTTCAGCTGTGGCTTTGCTCAGTAATCAGAGAGAGTGACACTTGAATTTTTACCTGCCAGAGCGGAAGGAGGTCTCTGCAATCGTTTTGTTTCTGTGTCACGCACTCTGACACACCCAGCACTTGTCCACACTGACTAAGTTTTGTGGCTGACTTTTATCCCAGTCTCTTGTATTTTTCTGGAGGCGAAAATCTACAAACTGGTCTAAGACATAATTTACAGGTTCCTGTGGAGTTGATAATCAGCTCCCATTATCTCCACAGGAGACGGCAGTTTACGCTTGCATGGCTTCTTTCTTTTAAATATCTGTCTGAGACAAAGGCGGTGATATTTCATTGTCTCTCTTAATCTCACTCACACCAGAGCAATTTCAGACAATGACTGAATTTAACATTCTCAGAATTTACACCCTGAGCCATCTTTGACTTAGATGCCCATTGTTGAAAACACATTTCTTATTCAAAAGTTCAATATGTCTGTTTGCAATTCAGAGTTTCTCTCTATCATCATGACATAATGATCAGACATGCTGGCCTCAGTCTGAATGATATTATCCAACCTTTTGGAATCAGAGTGTATCCATTCACACAATTTCTCTATTGAAAGGCCAGGAAGGAGAGGGAAACATTGTTGACAAGTGATATCTGCACTGATTGGTCTCGTAGGAGAAAGGAGAATGATTTACAGATGTTGGTGTTTGAGTTGCCATGTCTTTCCAAGTTCAACCAGTTGGAAAGGGGTGGGGGGGGGGGGGGGGGGGCACGGTAGCACAGTGGTTTGCTTCACAGCTCCAGGGTCCCAGGTTCGATTCCCGGCTTGGGTCACTGTCTGTGCAGAGTTTTCACTTTCTCCCCGTGTCTGCGTGAGTTTCCTCCGGGTGCTCCGGTTTCCTCCCACAGTCCAAAAATGTGCAGGTTAGGAGGATTGGCCATGATAAATTGCCCTTAGTGTCCAAAAAGGTTGGGTTGGGTCGGGTTACTGGGTTACGGGGATAGGGTGGAGGTGTTGGCTTGGGTAGGGTGCTCTTTCCAAGGGCCGGTGCAGACTCGATAGGCCAAATGGCCTCTTTCTGCACTGTAGGTGTTTTAGTAAGCTCAGAGAAGGGGGCAAAAGAGGGGGAGGTGTGGCGCTGCTAGTCAAGGACAGTATTACGGTGGCGGAAAGGATGCTAGATGGGGACTCTTCTTCTGAGGTAGTATGGGCTGAGGTTAGAAACAGGAAAGGAGAGGTCACCCTGTTGGGAGTTTTCTATAGGCCACCTAATAGTTCTAGGGATGTAGAGGAAAGGATGGCGAAGATGATTCTGGAAAAGAGCGAAAGTAACAGGGTAGTTGTTATGGGAGACTTTAACTTTCCAAATATTGACTGGAAAAGATATAGTTTGAGTACATTAGATGGGTCGTTCTTTGTACAATGTGTGCAGGAGGGTTTCCTGACACAATATGTTGACAGGCCAACAAGAGGCGAGGCCACATTGGATTTGGTTTTGGGTAATGAACCAGGCCAGGTGTTAGATCTGGAGGTAGGTGAGCACTTTGGAAACAGTGACCACAATTCGGTGACCTTTACGTTAGTGATGGAAAGGGATAAGTATACCCCGCAGGGCAAGAGTTATAGCTGGGGGAAGGGCAATTATGATGCCATTAGACATGACTTAGGATGTGTTGGTTGGAGAAGTAGGCTGCAAGGGTTGGGCACACTGGATATGTGGAGCTTGTTCAAGGAACAGCTATTGCATGTTCTTGATAAGTACGTACCAGTCAGGCAGGGAGGAAGGGGTCGAGCGAGGGAACCGTGGTTTACCAAAGAAGTGGAATCTCTTGTTAAGAGGAAGAAGGAGGCCTATGTGAAGATGAGGCATGAAGTTTCAGTTGGGGCGCTTGATAGTTACAAGGAAGCGAGGAAGGATCTAAAGAGAGAGCTGAGACGAGCAAGGAGGGGACATGAGAAGTCTTTGGCAGGTAGCATCAAGGAAAACCCAAAAGCTTTCTATAGGTATGTCAGGAATAAAAGAATGACTAGGGTAAGAGTAGGGCCAGTCAAGGACAGTGGTGGGAAGTTGTGTGTGGAGGCTGAGGAGATAAGTGAGATACTAAATGAATACTTTTCGTCAGTATTCACTCAAGGGCAACATGGTAGCATTGTGGATAGCACAATGGCTTCACAGCTCCAGGGTCCCAGGTTCGATTCCGGCTTGGGTCACTGTCTGTGCGGAGTCTGCACATCCTCCCCATGTGTGCGTGGGTTTCCTCCGGGTGCTCCGGTTTCCTCCCACAGTCCAAAGATGTGCAGGTTAGGTGGATTGGCCATGATAAATTGCCCTTAGTGTCCAAAATTGCCCTTAGAGTTGGGTGGGGTTACTGGGTTATTGGGATAGGGGGAGGTGTTGACCTTGGGTAGTGTGCTCTTTCCAAGAGCCGGTGCAGACTCGATGGGCCGAATGGCCTCCTTCTGCACTGTAAATTCTATGATTCTATGATCTATGATAAGAAAAAGATAATATTGTGGAGGAGAATGCTGAGACCCAGGCTATTAGAATAGATGGCATTGAGGTGCGTAGGGAAGAAGTGTTGGCAATTCTGGACAAGGTGAAAATAGATAAGTCCCCGGGGCCGGATGGGATTTATCCTAGGATTCTCTGGGAAGCCAGGGAAGAGATTGCTGAGCCTTTGGCTTTGATTTTTAGGTCATCATTGGCTACAGGAATAGTGCCAGAGGACTGGAGGATAGCAAATGTGGTCCCTTTGTTCAAAAAGGGGAGTAGAGATAACCCCGGTAACTATAGGCCGGTGAGCCTAACGTCTGTGGTGGGTAAGGTCTTGGAGAGGATTATAAAAGATACGATTTATAATCATCTAGATAGGAATAATATGATTAGGGATAGTCAGCATGGTTTTGTGAAGGGTAGGTCATGCCTCACAAACCTTATCGAGTTCTTTGAGAAGGTGACTGAACAGGTAGACGAGGGTAGAGCAGTTGATGTGGTGTATATGGATTTCAGTAAAGCGTTTGATAAGGTTCCCCACGGTCGGCTATTGCAGAAAATACGGAGGCTGGGGATTGAGGGTGATTTAGAGATGTGGATCAGAAATTGGCTAGTTGAAAGAAGACAGAGAGTGGTAGTTGATGGGAAATGTTCAGAATGGAGTTCAGTTACGAGTGGCGTACCACAAGGATCTGTTCTGGGGCCGTTGCTGTTTGTCATTTTTATAAATGACCTAGAGGAGGGCGCAGAAGGATGGGTGAGTAAATTTGCAGACGACACTAAAGTCGGTGGAGTTGTAGACAGTGCGGATGGATGTTGCAGGTTACAGAGGGACATAGATAAGCTGCAGAGCTGGGCAGAGAGGTGGCAAATGGAGTTTAATGTGGAGAAGTGTGAGGTGATTCACTTTGGAAAGAATAACAGGAATGCGGAATATTTGGCTAATGGTAAAATTCTTGGTAGTGTGGATGAGCAGAGGGATCTTGGTGTCCATGTACATAGATCCCTGAAAGTTGCCACCCAGGTTGATAGGGTTGTGTAGAAGGCCTATGGTGTGTTGGCCTTTATTGGTAGAGGGATTGAGTTCCGGAGCCATGAGGTCATGTTGCAGTTGTACAAATCTCTAGTACGGCCGCATTTGGAGTATTGCGTACAGTTCTGGTCGCCTCATTATAGGAAGGACGTGGAAGCTTTGGAACGGGTGCAGAGGAGATTTACCAGGATGTTGCCTGGTATGGAGGGAAAATCTTATGAGGAAAGGCTGATGGACTTGAGGTTGTTTTCGTTAGAGAGAAGAAGGTTGAGAGGTGACTTAATAGAGGCATACAAAATGATCAGAGGGTTAGATAGGGTGGACAGTGAGAGCCTTCTCCCGCGGATGGAGGTAGCTAGCACGAGGGGACATAGCCTTAAATTGAGGGGTAATAGATATAGGACAGAGGTCAGAGGTGGGTTTTTTACGCAAAGAGTGGTGAGGCCGTGGAATGCCCTACCTGCAACAGTAGTGAACTCGCCAACATTGAGGGCATTTAAAAATTTGTTGGATAAGCATATGGATGATAAGGGCATAGTGTAGGTTAGATGGCCTTTAGTTTTTTTTTCCATGTCGGTGCAACATCGAGGGCCGAAGGGCCTGTACTGCGTTGTATCGTTCTATGTTCTATGTTCTAAATTCTATGTTTCTATGAAATAATAGTTTCTCAGGAAACTAAGGAAATTCGGCATTTCCACATTAACCCTTACCAACTTTTACAGATGCACAATAGAAAGCATCCTATCGGGCTGCATCACAGTCTGGTATGGCAACTGCTCGGCCCAGGACCGCAAGGAACTTCAAAGAGTCGTGAGTACCGCCCAGTCCATCACACGAACCTGCCTCCCATCCATGGACACCATCTACACCTCCCGCTGCTTGGGGAAAGCGGGCAGCATAATTAAGGATCCCTCCCACCCGGCTTACTCACTTTTCCAACTTCTTCCATCGGGCAGGAGATACAGAAGTTTGAGAACACGCACGAACAGACTCAAAAACAGCTTCTTCTCCACTGTCACCAGACTCCTAAATGGCCCTCTTATTGACTGACCTCATTGACACTACACCCTGTATGCTTCAACCGATGCCAATGCTTATGTAGTTACATTGTATATCTTGTGTTGCCCTATTACGTATTTTCTTGTATTTTCTTGAATTTTGTTTAATTCCCTTTTCTTCCCATGTACTGAATGATCTGTTGAGCTGCTTCCAGAAAAATACTTTTCACTGTACCTCGGTACATGTGACAATAAACAAATCCAATCCAATCCAATCCAAATAAATACCATCAGAACCTTGTTGATTAACATTGAGAATGAATCATTCTTGGAGGCTGGGGGTGATGAAGCTGCCCCTCTGTCATTTGGCTGTGCCAGCCCTGGCCATTCCCCATTGTCTGCAGCATGGTGTTGACACCCTTGGTGATGCTCCTCAGTGACTGGGACATGTTCTGAAGCACAATGCCCACCTGCGACTGGGACACCACCCTCGGCGACCGGGACATGCTCTGCAGCCCCTCGGCAATGCCCATCTGAAACTGGGAAATGCTTCCCAGCGCTTCATCAAGTTCCACATGGGACTGGGACACGTCCCCTAGCGACTGGGACACACTGTCGAGGTCCTCAGTCATAGCCGTCAGTGACTGAGCAATGCTTTGTACACCACAACTCATGCTGCTGACGTGTGCACCAGCTCTCCACTGTGGTCGTCACCCTAGCAGTGTTGGTTCTGGTGCCATGCATTGCTGGCACCATCTCCAGCACCCATAGCCTCTGGGACTTCTCCAGTTGGGTATGGACCTGCTGGAGTGTTACTGACATCCCCATCTGAATATCATGGCCTCACCCTATCATCTGCATCAGCTCTGGACAAACCTGTTGCAGAGGTTCTGCATCCGACTGGGACCCAGGTGGGTCTTGGATCCAACAGACCTGAGACTGCTGTTTCACCTGAGTGTTCCTGTCTCCACTTGATCAGCATCAGCAACTGTGTGGTGCTCACCAGATTGTGCCCCAGAAGCCTGACCACAATCGTTGTCCAGCAATGTGTGTTTCTCTGCGCTGGTGGAGGGTGGGGATGACAGCTGTGCCGCAAATATGGTGGTCTCTTCAGAACTTCTGTCCAAGGTGTTCTCATGGGAGGCAGAGGGGAACCACTCCGGATGGGCCAGCACAGTCGGATGGAGATCTTGCAGAAGAATGGACATGTGCTGTAAACATCTATGACTCTATGTGGTCATTGGCACGGATGGGTCAGTTTGTGTGGCATTAACTCATGTTTCACAGGTCGGCGCAACATCGAGGGCCGAAGGGCCCGTACTGCGCTGTAATGTTCTATGTATGACATGCCATCTGGGTGGGGCCATTGGATCGGCATCGTATGCCAACTTCTACGTCAGTGGCTAATCCCTGTGACTTCCAGGGCCCGTATCTTGTAGGGAGTGAGGACTTTGATGCCCAGTATCCTAAGCCCCCCCCCCCCCCCCCCATCTGGGCCATCTCCCATCTTTGTGGGCCAACTTCTCCACTGGGACACAGAGATGGTATTGTGAGCCCCATGTTTCGTTCATTGTGGGGTTGTGGGGAGGGGAATATGGGGGTATGGAATGGTGGGCATATAGAGGGATCAGGAGTGTGGGGGAGCATGAGAGGTGGGGTGGGGCACTGCTGGAACTGTGTGGGTCGGGAGAGGGCGGGGTTGGTGGGTGGGTGGGGGCGGTGCCAACTCGTGCTGCGCAGTGATGATCATAGATCTTCTTGTGGCACTGGATACCGGTCCTCCTGGTGACACTCCCTGAGCTGACGGCCGCTGCTACTTCCTCCCAGGTGGCACTGTCTGGCCTGTGGCTGATCCTCCGAGCCCCTCGGGTGAACAGGGCATCCTGTCTGGCCTCGATCGAATCCAACAATCTGGCCAGGTGGGCATTGCCGAATCGAGGGGCTAGTCTGCTCGGTGGCATGGCTGTGAGCTGCGTGGTGTTTGCTTTGCAGGATCGGTTAACGTGCTGCTCCCCCTCGTTAGCAGGGAGCTAGCAGGCGCAGTCCCGGCGAATCAAAACAATTGATGAAGGACATCCCCAGCAGGGTTGTTTTGTGTGTCACAGACTGTCCTTTCAACATGTCCTTTGGTCAAGTGCTGTATCCTTTCATGTCTTTAAAAAAAATAAATTTAGAATACCCAATTCTTTTCTTTTCCAATTGCTTGGAATTCCAATTTCCAATTCCAGACTGCTTCTTTCGGCCTCGTTTGAATGTCTGCACTGCTCGCTCCGCCAACCCATTCGAAGCCGGGTGGTAAGGGGCAGTGCGGATATGGCGTAAGCCGTTCACCTTCGTGAATCTCGCAAACTCCTCACTTGTGAACGGAGTGCCGTTGTCCGTGGCCAGCACCTCAGGGAGGCCATGCATACGGAAAGACAAACCGCATCTTCTAGATTGTTGCGCAGGATGTTGTGCCATCTTATGCACCTCTAGCCATTTAGACTGGGCGTCGATTAATAGAAGGAACATGGATCCTTGAAAAGGGCCGGCGAAATCCGCATGCAAGCGCTCACAAGGCCGCCCTGGCCATTCCCAGTGATGTTGGGACGCGGCCGGCGGAAGCTTCTGATGCTCCTGGCAAATGGAGCAGTTTTGGGCCACCTTCTCAATGTCAGTGTCGAGGCCTGGCCACCAGACATAACTCCGAGTCAACATTTTCATTTTGGTCACACCTGGATGCCCATTGTGCCAACATTTTCATTTTGGTCACACCCAGATGCCCATTGTGCATGTCTCTCAGTATCAGCTCCGGTCCTTTTTCCGGGACAATCACATGCGTCCCCCACAAAAGGATGCCGTCTTTCACGCTGAATTCTGACAGCTTGGAGGAAAATGCCCGCAACTCGCCTGGGAGCTGTCTATGCTGCCCACCATACAGGACTATGTGCCGAACCTTTGCCAGGACTGGCTCCGTCTGGGTCCACTCACGGATCTATGATGCCGTGACAGGCAAGGTGTCCATAAAATTTAGGGTTGCAACCACCTCACCGGTCGTGGGTGTCGACATGGGGTCGGTCGATAAAGGCAATCGGCTCAGTGTGTCGGCATTCCCTATCTGGGTTCCTGGTTTGTGCTCCAGAGAATACTCGTATGAAGCGAGCAACAAAGCCCAGCGCTGGATCCGTGCGGAAGCAGTGGGCGGTATTGGCTTATCCTCTCTGAAAAGTCCCAGCAGAGGCTTATGATCAGTCACAAAATAGCGAAGTGGCGGCCATACACGTACAGGTGGAAATGTTTCACTACAAAGACCACTGCCAGGCCCTCCTTCTCGATCTGCGCGTACTTTTTTCCGCTGCAGTCAATGTGCAGGAGGCGAAAGCTATCGGCCGCTCGGCCCCATTCTCCATCTTGTGGGACAGGACGTTCCCAATACCATACGGGGATGCATCACATGTGACGAGCAAAGGCTTTCCAGGATCAGAGTGGATTAGTAACCCAGACGACGACAATTGTTGTTTTACCCGCCGGAAAGCGGTTTCTTGCGGCGGACCCCAAACCCACGTGTGATTCTTCTTCAGCAGAAGGTGCAACGGGGCCAGCGTAGTTGCCAGATTGGGGAGGAAGTTTCCGTAATAGTTTACGAGGCCGAGAAACAAACGAAGATGCAAAGTGTCAGTCGGGGCGGGGGCCTGTTGAATCGCGCGCACCTTCTCTGTGACGGGATGCAAACCTTCGCGGTCCACCCGATAACCCAGGTAGACTACTTCCTTCGCCTGAAAAACGCACTTTGTGCGATGTAAACGGACTCCAGCCTCCGAAAAGCATCTAAGGACAGCCTCCAAATTTTCCAAATGTTCCTGCTCCGATGTCCCTGTGATCAAAACGTCATCTAAGTAGACAGCAATACGCGGTAAACCTCTCAAAATGCCCTCCATAATGCTTTGAAAAATAGCGCATGCAGTGGATACTCCAAAGGGCAAACGTGTACTTATACAGGCCCCCCCAGTGTGTTATAATAGTTAAATATAGCTGGGAAGCAGGGTCCAGCTCCATCTAGGTAGGCGTGACTCATATCTAATTTTGTGAATGAGAGTCCGCCTGCAAGCTTCGCGTAGAGATCCTCTATGTGAGGCATTGGGTATAGGTTGAGTCGGGAAGCCGACTGTAAGTTTATAGTCGCCGCACAAGCGAATTGTGGCATCTGGCTTCATTACAGGTACAATTGGTGCTGCCCATCAGCAAAATGGACGACCTGATAATACCCAAAATCTCCAAATGAGTGAGCTCCCCTTCTACCTTTTCGAGCAAGGCGTAAGGCATCGGGCGCGCCCGGAAATAGTGCGGCGTGGCTCCTGATTCTACTTTTACGGCCCCTTTTATTTTCCCAAAACCGGGCTAGAATACATCTGGGTATCGTCCTAGCACCTCAGTCAACCCTCCAGAAACTGTTTGGAGGATGTGCTGCCACTGCAACCACAAATGGTGCAACCAGTCTCGACCCAACAGGCTGGGCCCATGGCCGCGCACCACGATAAGTGGGAAACGCCCCTCCTGGCATCCAGAAACAACAGGGGTCATCGTAGTTCCTGCAATGTCCAATGGTTCCCCCGTGTAGGTGGCCAACTTGGCCTGTGTGTCGGTTAATGTAAGGTCTGTATACCCTGCTTGATGCGGTCGAATGTCCTCTGGGCGATCACGGAGACCGCTGCGCCAGTGTCCAACTCCATCTCAAGCAGGTGACCATTGACCCGTACTGTCCCTTTAATGGGGGCCACACGGGGAGCTGCCACACAATGCAGCTGCAGGCAGTCGTCCTCTGTCTCCACGTCCTCGGGAGTAGTTGCTGCAGGTTCATCCAAATAGAAGGTACGGCCCCTGGGCTGGCCCCAGTTTCGGTCGGAACAACGGCGGCCCCCAGGACCGGCGTCCGCGATGGGGTCAGCGCCTACAAGACTGACATGGACATGGCTCCTCATCCATTGGTTCTGGAGATAGCTCCCTTCGGGGAGGAATGTCCGACTGCCACTGGCGTCGATCCGGACGTCGCCTCGCCCAAGGTACCGCAGGGGTGCAGGGGGACGCTTTCGGATGGAAGGGGTTGCGCCCCAAGGCATGCACCTCCATTCCCTGAAGCTCCTGCACTCTTCGTTCTGAGCTCTCCCGGGACAATACTATTTGAATGGCCTGTTGAAAAGTCAATGTTGGCTCGGCTAACAACTTTCTCTGGGTGGCCGCATTGTTAATACTGCAAACCAAACGGTCACGTAACATTTCTGACAATGTCTCACCATAGTCACAGTACTCCGCAATCCTGCGTAGCCTGGATAGATAGTCGGCTAGGGATTCTCCTGGGGTCCTCTCAGCGGTATTAAACCGGTAACGTTGGACTATCATGGATGGGGTTGGGTTAAAATGTTGCCCCACTAAGTTCACAAGTTAATCAAATGTTTTGGTGTCCGGTGCAGCTGGGTATGTAAGGCTCCTAATCACCCCAAACTTATGCGGGCCGCAGGCGGTGAGCAATATGACCACCTGGCGCTCGTTTTCGGTGATGTTGTTTGCCCGGAAACACATCCGTTGTGCGTACTGGTTCCAGCTTTCCAGCGCAGCATCAAAAACATCCAAACGTCCATACAGAGGCATGGTGTAATAGAAAACAACTTCCAACCTGTATCCAACAAAAATCCAGGAAGGTGGCATCAGCAGTGTAGACAGCTATTCACTTTAACCCTCGGCGCCAGTTTTGTGAGGGCCACGAAGAATCCAGCACGAGTTTTAAGGATACAAAGAAATAACATTTATACACAACAGCAGCAGCAACTTCCCTTGCTGCTTACTCCTCTCTCTCTGCTGGTTCCAAACTGGCCAGCTCTATTTATGCAGGGAGTCTGCTAATAATTTCTCCATGCCCCTCATTGGGGAAGCTCATACTCCCATAGGATTGTGTGATTGTCATTAGTCCCGAGCCTGAGGTAAGCAGGCAGGTTATAACACTAGCCAAAAGTGAATTTGGAAAAGCCCAAGTTTTCAGGGCCATACAATCGGACAGGGTCGAATGGTCCCACGGGATATGAAAACAAAAGTTATTGTGGAGTTTCTGATACCCTCGACATGACGGGAAATAATGCGATTTCTTGGTATGAGTGGATTTTACCGGAAATTTGTACCGAATTTTTGCAATGTGGTCGCTCCACTGACGGACTTGCTCAAGAAGCGTAACAAATTTCAGTGGACAGCGGAGTGTCAACAGGCATTTGACGGCCTGAAGGCTGTGTTAACCACTGTTCCTGTGTTAGCCATCCCAAATTATACCAAACCATTCAAAGTGGCTGTTGATGCGAGTGATGTGGGCATAGGTGCGGTGATTCTACAAGATGACGACGAAGGACTAGAGCGGCCTGTTGGTTATTTTTCAAAGAAATTGAATTCTCACCAGAAAAGGTATTTAACGATTGAGAAGGAGACTTTGGGTTTGGTGCTGTCTTTACAACATTTTCACATTTATGTGACCAGCAAACCGTCTGACACCATTATATATAATGGGCAGCAGGGTAGCATGGTGGTTAGCATAAATGCTTCACAGCTCCAGGGTCCCAGGTTCGATTCCCGGCTGGGTCACTGTCTGTGTGGAGTCTGCACGTCCTCCCCCTGTGTGCGTGGGTTTCCTCCCGGTGCTCCGGTTTCCTCCCACAGTCCAAAGATGTGCGGGTTAGGTGGATTGGCCATGCTAAATTGCCCATAGTGTCCTAATAAAAGTAAGGTTAAGGGGTGTAGCCACCTAAAATGGACGCTGAGCTACAAAATAAGTCAAGCGCTAAGACTGCTGGGAAACAGACAGTTTAGCCAGACCAGCAGTCTGCAAAGAGAGCATTTTGCATTCTGCAGCAGCAGAAACCAGTTTGGGCTCAGGTGAGAAGACCTTAGCTAGGTGCAAATGGCAAAACGCTTTGCATGCTAATGAGGCAATCAGACCTGAACACCCACACAATAGATACATTTGATTCTGAATGGACACATTTGAATCAAGGCCCAGACATCGAGGCACCAGAAACCTCCAAACAAAAGGGCATAAGAAACGCCCCCCCCATCACGGAGACCCCCTCGCATTGGGGAATTAAAACAGTATCGATGAGGAATTGACCCAATAGGTAAAGCCCGCCCAAGAAGAGGGAAGGACAATGGAACCCCTATAAAAGACAGGGACCTCGTGTTGTCCGGTCTGTTTTCTGTGCTCCGGCTTAACTTCGGTCAAGTTCTGTTATTCCGTGCTCCGGCCCTGACCACGAACTTGAAGATCCAATCTGACTCCAGCCGTCGAGCACCAGCCGCCGAACCGTAAGTGCCAGTACGACGCTCGCTACGCGAACTAAGCCCGCTAGAACCCCCAGTGACCAGAACGCTTGCTGAAGGTTGCAGCCCAAGACCAGGACGAAGGCTTCGCTTCCTGACCTTGCCTGTTCCTGTTAGATAAGTATTCTGATTACTTTAGTTTAGTCATAGCTTAGTCTCTTAGTGTGTGCATGAGTATTTATTATAACTGTATAATAAATATTATCGTTTGGACCTTACTAATCGGTGTATCGTTTTTATTACTTTGAACTTGACCTTGGAATACTCGTGACGGTGTCTATACGGCACCTGGCGACTCCTAAAGCTGAATAAATACATAGAACAGAGCCTAGTGGTGTTAAGCACTTGGAAGTTAATACACCCCAATAAACGCGTTTTGCGCTCATAGCAAAACGTGCAACATTTAGTGGCGACATCCTGACGGGACACGGTTGTAAGTGGAAACCCCACACCGTCCAGGACCCTGAAATTTGAATTGGAACTCCAAATTACAGATACAGTAAGAAAGTAAAGAAAATCACGAGTGTTCAAGGTGTTCAAAGCAATAAGCGTAATTCGGAAGTGTGTTTAGTGCATGCGTACTAACAGGGCTGTAAGGTAAAACTGAAAGCATTTTTGTTGCGACAAACTTTCGGTAGTTTTGTGAACGGAACATAGTGTCAGCCGTACCCGTTTCTTGAAACACAACCCCAGCAACCCCCTGTTCCAAATTAACTAAAAGAGAGTCAGAGAAAATGGCCATGCAGGCAATGGAACGTCTGATGAACCCAGAAAGGTTTGTGGTCGCAGCGACCAGCAGCAGTAGCAGGGTAGGCCAGTGTCCCACGTGGGAGCTGGAACTCCGCAAATATTTACAAGGAAAGGGATGGCCCCTTTGGAAAGAGTTTTGTTTGAATGAGGAGACAGGTCCCGGAAGTATAGGACATACTTGGTGGGAGAACCTCTCTCAAATTCACAAAAAGAACCTTCGTAAAGCACGCAAGCCGATGGCAATCGTGTCCTGTTTGGCACAATTGCGAGGCACAGAGGAGGTCGTCAGGACGCTCCGGGCAGAATTAGAAGAAAGGAACCGAATGAGTAAGGTCGATGTCAGGGACATTGAGAAGGAAAATCTGGATCTACGAGGGAAGTTGGTAGAGAAAGGTAGAGAGGTGGATGATGCCAAGAGGGCACATCAGTCTTGTCTAGCCCATCTCAGCAGTTCCCAGACCCAGTACGAAAAGGCTTATCAGGACGTGCAACGTGCCGTTCTGATAAGAGAGGAATCAGACAAGCAGGTGGAGGCGTTGCAGAGGCAATGCTCTGATCTCAAAGCAGCTTTGAGAGCACTCCATGCTGCAACCACAGAGCAAAGGCAAAGTACTGTGGATCACGCGAAATGCAGGAAACAGATTGCAGAGCTGTAATCGCTGCTTTCGGTGCAAAATGGGTTCCAAAGGTGCTTTGCACAGCAAGAGTTAGATGGAGAAAATGCCCCAGATTGGCAAGAATTAAGTGAAACAGCGCAGCGATATGTTCAGGGAACATGTGCGCCAGCAGCGCAACAGAAAAGGCAGGCACCCCCACCCCCCACAGATCAGATCATATCCGCACCCATGAACCCCGTAACCACGCAGAGAAAAGCTATAACAGAAGGCGCACCAGATATAACCTACACCACCCCCTTAACTGTAACCCAGCTCAGGGACGCATGTGAGAAGATCACTCCGTTCCTCCCCACCGCAGACCCCCACCAGTTTTTCGCTAAAGTGAAACAGCAGGCTACCATGTACGGCCTGGATGAGAGAGAGCAGGTTAAGCTCACCGTGCTGAGCTTAGACCAGTCAGTAGTAGCAGCCCTCCCCGACCCACAGAACGTTGCCGGAGGCACCCTAGAAGAGATGCACACCTCCATTTTAGATGCCATAGGGTATAATCGAGGTGACCCCGTGGAAGGACTTAATAAGTGCCGGCAGAAAAGATCCGAACACCCCACAGCATTCGCAGGAAGGCTGTGGATTCATTTCAACGCAGTTTTCGGCGACTTAAATAGAGCGCATTTGAACCAGGAAAATATGGTCAAATGGACGCGCACCATTATCTCACACGCGACAGAGGCAGGACAGAGCGCTTGCAACAGTTATGACCCCTCAGAAGAGGCCCATAATGAGAAATGGGTCCTGAAAAGGTTGTCCCGCGCTTGGGAGCAATCAATTCAGGGAAAGAGTAAGGTTCAATCCCCAGAAGAGGCTCAGGCTGCCGCAGATATTCAGGCAGTGAGAGAGCATCAGAAACCCGCATGGGTAAATGAAGGGAAGAGCAGCCCACAACAGAAAGGCCAGGAATGCTATAACTGTGGACAGTTAGGGCATTGGGCAAAAGAATGCAATGCACCCCAGCGATCTCAGAGAGGCCAGCAGACAGGCACTCTGAACCGCAGTAAGGCAAAACCCATCCACAATGTAGCAATACAGTCAGGACCCACCAATGTGGACGAGACGACCTGACGGTGTTCGGGCTCCCCCACTTGGGTCTGTGACACACTCTGGGATTCATCAGGGAGACCCGTAGTCACAGCAAGAGTAAAAGGGAAGCCCATAGAGTTACTGTGGGACACAGGAGGCTCCCGCACCACCATTAACTCTACGACCACGGCACACGCAGACACGTGGCCGACCACATCCACCATTACACTTAGCGGGTTCACCGGACACTCGCAGCAGGGACATATCACAGCACCCGTAGCGATCCAGCTAGGGAACATCTCAACCAAACACCCCGTTGTTTTAGTAAATCTTCCCCGGACAGCAGAACACATCCTGGGGATAGATTTTATGAACGCTCATAGCTTGTCGTTCGACCCAGTGAACCAGTGTGTCTGGCGAATGGCTAGATCAGACAGAGCACCAGCCACCCTCACAGTAGGAGACTACGCTAATCGGATTAGCGCAGTGGGAGAGTACTCATTTGACCTGACTACACTCCACACCGACAGACAAATAAAAGCCCTACTGAACAAACACAGGACAGCATTTGCCAGTCACCGTCATGACTGTGGCAGAATGACTGGACTAGTTCACGTTACCGGACAGGACCCCCGACCACAGAAACAGTATAGATTTCCCCTGGAAGCAGAGGTGGAAATAGAAAAGGTGATAGGAAGCTTATTGGAGCAAGGTGTGCTCAGAACGGTAGCCTCAACCAATAATGCCCCTATTTGGCCAGTGAGGAAGCCCGATGGATCATGGCGTCTGACCATCGATTATCGGGAACTCAACAAAGTAACCCCCGCAGTAGCCCCAACGGTAGCTACTAGTCCCGAGACCATGCTCAAGCAGGGACTCAACTCCAAATACTTCACGGTATTGGACATCAGTAACGGATTCTGGTCAATACCATTGGCAAAAGCGTGCCAGTACAAATTTGCCTTCACTTTCAAATCGCAGCAGTATACGTGGACATGCCTTCCACAAGGATTCCACAATTCCCCCTCCATTTTCCACCGACAGTTGGCAAGTGGTTTAGAGAAATTCTCCCGCCCCGAATGTCTGGTACAGTATGTAGACGACCTACTACTGCAGACAGACACAAAGGCAGAGCACATTACGCTTCTGGCCGAACTCCTGGAACTGTTGACTTCAATTGGATGTAAAGTTAACCCAAGAAAGGCCCAGATTTTGGAAACTAAGGTGATGTATTTGGGGACAATCATCACACACGGCAAACGCGAGATCGAATTCAAAAGAATTGATTCGATTGTCAAATTGCCCCTTCCCCAGAATGTATCAGCCCTCCGGTCGTTTTTAGGACTGGTTGGCTATTGTCGGAACCACATCGACGGATTCGCGACAAAAGCCGCCCCACTCTCAGACCTCCTTAAGAAAGGAGCCCCCTGGGAATGGCTTCCGCAGCATACAGGCGCTGTGGAGGAGTTAAAGAAAGCCCTTAGCGCAGCACCCGCGCTGCAAGTCCCAGACCACCTTTCCCCCTATGCAATAGAGGTAGCGAGCACCGATCTGACCCTCTCGGCCGTGTTGCTTCAGGAACGGCACGAGCAGCTAAGACCAGTGGCTTATGCCTCCCGACTGTTAGACCCGGTAGAACAAGGATTCTCTGCCTGTGAGAGGCACCTCCTTGCTGTCTTCTGGGCAGTACAATACTTCTCATACATTACCGGACTCAACCCCATTACTATTCTGACCGAACACACACCCACACAGCTACTCCTAGACGGTCGACTGAAGGACGGTTCAGTTAGCCAGATTAGGGCAGCTAGGTGGACACTACTTTTACAAGGACGGGACATTACGGTTAAACGGACCCGCACACACACATATTTAGCAGACAACCTCCAATACCCCGGACAGCCCCATGACTGTGAAATTGTAGCTCCCCTGCATAACACAGGACCCTTTATCGCAAAAACACCCCCCAGGAAGATAGGGAACCCAAAACAAAGCCCCCAACCCACAGACACGTGTGGACCCTTGAGGATTTATGTAGACGGTTCCTCCACAGTTTTAAATGGTGAGCGTATCACAGGATGCGGCATCTATGTCGAGGACGCGCAGGGGCGCGCTCTCGAAGAAATCGCTCTTAAGTTACCAGGCCACTTAGGCGCGCAGGCAGCAGAGCTCGCGGCCATAGCGTATATAGTGGACCACCCCGCTTCTTTCCCCAGCCCAGCAGACATATATTCAGACAGCTTATATGTCTGTAATAGCTTAACAGATTTTCTGCCCCTGTGGAGGACACGAGGTTTTGTCTCCGCAGACGGGAAACCCCTTCCATCAGCCCCTCTACTCCAGCATATTTTAGAAAAAGCGAAGGACAGGACCTTCGGAATAATAAAAGTAAGAAGTCACCATAGGTCATCACCCCCTGGGAATGTAAAGGCCGACGCACTGGCTAAGGCAGGTTCCAGGCGAGGACACTTATGGACCCCCCCAGCTAGCGCACCAGCTAGCGCCCCTGTGAGCGCAGTCCACATCTCACAGACAGATATTAAAGATCTTGTAGCAGCACAAAAGCAGGATAAGGACCTCAGGGAGGTTTTTAAAGGCAACTTTGTGCCAGAGTACGAGAGATTTAAACACGCACTGACCACACATGAGGGTGTGATCATTAAGGAACAACTTTATGTGGTCCCGCAGCAGGACAGGAATGCAATGATTGCTTTATTCCATGATAACCACGGGCATCAGGGAATTGATGCAACAACGAGGCACCTCAGGCAACTCTGTTGGTGGCCTAATCTCAGGACTGATGTCACGCATTACATAGAGAATTGCCTTATTTGTGCACAGAATAACCCGGAGAGGTATTCTAAGAAGGCACAACTTCGGCATACTCGCCCAGTTAACGGCCCCTGGACAAACCTCCAGATCGATTTTATAGGACCATTGCCCCCTTGCAGGAATGGCTATAAATACGTTCTGGTGGTCATCGACACCTTTACCAAATGGGTAGAGGCATTCCCCTCTAGAACAAATACAGCTAAGACAGCTGCAAAGATCCTGACCCACCACATCTTCACGAGATGGGGTTTACCCCGAAGTATCGATTCGGACCAGGGATCTCACTTCACAGGACGGGTCATGAAGAACGTCCTGACGATATTTGGAATAAAACAAAATTTTCATATTGCGTATCATCCACAGTCCAGCGGGATTGTGGAGCGCATGAATCGGACTCTAAAAACTACCCTTAGGAAAATGGTTCAGGAGAATAACTCCACATGGGATTCAGTGCTCCCATTTGCACTCATGTTCATAAGGAACACTGTTTCCACTTCCACAGGCTACACACCACACACACTCATGACTGGACGCCCTATGAAAGGGACAGAATTCCTTTTAGGACTAGACATGACCAGCCCCGAGGTGACAGCCCTCACACACGAAAAGACGGTTAAAGACTTGGTTGAGACTGTGAGGTCTGCACAGATTGCAGCCGCAGTTCAGCTAGGGAAACGCCGCCAACAACGCACCGCTTGTTTTAATAAGACCGTACACCCCACAGAATTCCAGGTTGGGCAACAGGTAATGTTATCTGTTTACAACCCCAGCAGTTTTTTGGCTCCAAAATATTCCGGCCCTTACTCAATTTCGGATAAAATTAGCCCCTCAGTTTACAGGGTAAAATATCCTAATGGGAAGACCGCGTGGTTCCATATTAACCAGCTTAAAGCATATGGAACACAGGCCAACCATGCACATCATGTACTGCTGGATGCAGCAGAACACTTCACCCCGCCCACTAGAGACACTTTTCCACCATCCCCCTCACAGACCAGTTCATCAACGGACTCGCCCACGACTCCGCCCACAGACCACGACAGACCACGCCCCAAAACGCCCACAAGCTGCCACAGCAGAGACAGCAGGACAGACACTGACTCTGAGGACAGCGACAGCACACAGCCATACAGCCCACACTGCACCAACTACGACCCCGACTCCAGTGACCCCATGGAAGTCACTTACCTTAAAAACCCAGAACCACCACCCGACCCCGACTACCCCGACACCACACTTGACACAACACTATGGCACAGGGACAATTCATACAGACTTGTCCGCAATGACGAAAGTGACCCCCGATCACACAATTCGAAAATAGCATGCCTGATCCACACAAGGGTGTGGGATCCGGGAGAGCAGGACGACACGGTGTCTGAATCCCGACACGGCAACCCCTTTGTGACCCTGTTCACAGAGACAGAGGAAAAGTGAGGTGTCCAGATGATGTAAGACAGGAATCGTTTGAGGGAAACGATGTCCTTTCTGATGGAACCTGCACGTATGTTTGTCTTCGTTTTATGTTTCTTTTGTTTCAGTACTGTAAATGGTTCAGCTGGAGGATGGACATCTTCTTTTCAGCTGAAAAGATTGTGACCACCTCACATACACGTTAGTTTGTCCGCAAATACCTTTGAGAACTTCGGTTCCAAAACACCAGTTTGATTGGAGATCTTTTCAAAGTTGTAAGGCTTGTGACCACCTTACACGCACAATAGTTTCTCTGCCGAAACCTCTGAGAACTTCTATGGTGAGCAGCTCACCGTATCGTCTAAAATATCTGAAGCCCAGCTCATTTTTTTCAGATGAAGGAGCATCTTGGCTCCCTTGTTTTTAGGTGCCCCTCTATTCGGTGAATAGAGGCTGCAAGTCACGGTTAACACATTCTTACCCGTTTACTCCAGGTTACTCAGGCAGTGGACAAACGGCACTGAGGACCCGCCCTGTCTGAGAACCCACTTTGGTCAGCCAAGCTCGGGTATGGCACAGCACGCCCTTCCCCGGGGATCCCACCCAACTCGTACCCGTAGCGGCCCATACGCAACTCATTCGGACGTTTCTTTCACAATTTTGTTTTCATTTTTCGTTAGGCAGCCCTTCGGCCGCCATCCCACATGCTATTTACATCCGGGAACATTCGGATGGTAAACTAGCAAAGCCTGCGAGACGGCTCGCAGGAGAAGGATTGTTAGGTGTATTCTGGTCTTCAAATTCGCTTTTGAAAAAAAAAATGAGGGGAGTCACAGGGTGTGACTTGGCCAGTCATTTTTAAAGGGTCAATTGGAATTTAAAAGACAGATGCACTAACAGGTAAAGATCTTAAACTGTGTATTGACAGATACTGTGCTTGATCCCATAGCTTTCGAAGGAAGAGACAGGGATCGAAGCAAGGATTGTCCATACAGGAGGAAGAAAGAAGGAAAACCAAGTTGAAGATGATGGAAGCTCACCTATTGTTGTTAACTGTTATATTTGTATGTGTGGAAGCAAGACACGTTTCCCCCACAACCCCCACAGTAAATGTTTCCCTTACAGCCACTCCCCAGTGCTCAGCTCTGATCAGTGAGGTTCAGACCTGGTGCACCAAATTTATGACATGGTACTCCATGTCATACGTAATCGAATCACTACTGGTGATTGCGATCCTCGTTATCCTTGTACAGACCCTCAGGTTGAGGAAGTGGAAGAGGAGAGCCTCCCGTTCTTGCCCTTCCGTCTATGGAGTTCGATCTCCAATTTTCCGATTTCATCAATCCCCTTTGCCCCATGATGAATAAAGAACTGTGTAATGAATAAAAATTCGACCCTGTATTGTATTGTCCTATACTCGACTGCCGAGTTAGGAAATGTGATGTTGTGGTGTGAATGGTTAAGGTTTTAGAGTGTGAGGAAATGTTTAAGTTAAGTTAAGGATAATTGTGATAGGTAGAGGTTCCCAGTTTATGGTAATGCATGTCCCCTTTGACATAGCGCCAAGTAGAGATGTAAGGTAAAAATTTTCTTCCCATAGTTTAAGATAGAGTAGCCCAGGAACTGGCAAGAGGTCAGGGGACACAAAGAAGGCAACCCAGATGCACTCAAGGCGACGTACATTGTGATCCTTCACAATATTTTGATTGTGAGGATCACAAGGAGGGAATGTAGCCACCTAAAATGGACGCTGAGCTACAAAATAAGTCAAGCGCTAAGACTGCAGGGAAACAGACAGTTTAGCCAGACCAGCAGTCTGCAAAGAGAGCATTTTGCATTCTGCAGCAGCAGAAACCAGTTTGGGCTCAGGTGAGAAGACCTTAGCTAGGTGCAAATGGCAAAACGCTTTGCATGCTAATGAGGCAATCAGACCTGAACACCCACACAATAGATACATTTGATTCTGAATGGACACATTTGAATCAAGGCCCAGACATCGAGGCACCAGAAACCTCCAAACAAAAGGGCATAAGAAACGCCCCCCCCATCACGGAGACCCCCTCGCATTGGGGAATTAAAACAGTATCGATGAGGAATTGACCCAATAGGTAAAGCCCGCCCAAGAAGAGGGAAGGACAATGGAACCCCTATAAAAGACAGGGACCTCGTGTTGTCCGGTCTGTTTTCTGTGCTCCGGCTTAACTTCGGTCAAGTTCTGTTATTCCGTGCTCCGGCCCTGACCACGAACTTGAAGATCCAATCTGACTCCAGCCGTCGAGCACCAGCCGCCGAACCGTAAGTGCCAGTACGACGCTCGCTACGCGAACTAAGCCCGCTAGAACCCCCAGTGACCAGAACGCTTGCTGAAGGTTGCAGCCCAAGACCAGGACGAAGGCTTCGCTTCCTGACCTTGCCTGTTCCTGTTAGATAAGTATTCTGATTACTTTAGTTTAGTCATAGCTTAGTCTCTTAGTGTGTGCATGAGTATTTATTATAACTGTATAATAAATATTATCGTTTGGACCTTACTAATCGGTGTATCGTTTTTATTACTTTGAACTTGACCTTGGAATACTCGTGACGGTGTCTATACGGCACCTGGCGACTCCTAAAGCTGAATAAATACATAGAACAGAGCCTAGTGGTGTTAAGCACTTGGAAGTTAATACACCCCAATAAACGCGTTTTGCGCTCATAGCAAAACGTGCAACAGGGGGGGGTTGTTGGGTTACGGGTATAGGGTGGATATGTGGGTTTGAGTAGGGTGATCATGGCTCGGCACAACATTGAGGGCCGAAGGGCCTGTTCTGTGCTGTACTGTTCTATGTTCTATGTTCTATATACTGATCATAATCCTTTGACGTTTTTGGAGCGATTCCGGAATAACAATGCAAGGCTGTTTCGCTGGAGTTTATTGTTACAGCCATTTCATTTAAAAATAGTACATGTGGCAGGACAAAAAAACGTGATAGCCGATGCTTTGTCACAAATGTGTTGAACAGAAGCAGTTTCAGTTGGAGGAAGAAGAACAAAACACAAACAAAGGACTATATTATTGTACCTGTTTGCGTGTGTTGTTTTTTGAAACGATAAAGTATATTTACTGTGTGCATTTCTTAAAGGATGGTGAAAAGGTGAAAAATGAAACCATCTTGAAGGTGTTGGTTTATTTTTTTTCTTGGGGGGAGGTGTCATGTGAGAGTACCTTTAAGAAATGGGTGTTTAAGAAATGTACCTTGACGAAATGGGTGTTTATCAGTGATGTCAGAGTGTGGGTGGAGCTGGGCTGTCTGTCTGCTTCACTTTAGTTTTTGAGTAGGCTGCTATAGAGTGAGTTTTTGGTTTCGTTTTCAGAGCTGGATAGCTGCAGTCACAGCCAGAAGGGGTATTAGTCTCTCTCTCTGTAATATAAAGACTGTAAATCGATCCTGGTGATTGAAAACTAATAACTGCTCCCAGTAGTGACTTTAACCTGATGTGCTTCTGTTAAAAGTTTTTAAAAAATCTTATGGATGTTAAAAGGAAAGTAAGAATTACTTAGTGTTGTATTCTTTGGAGGTTGTATTTGAATTGATGGTTGCTAAGATGTTCACTGTATATTTTTTTAAATGTTAACTTTGTTAACCTTTTAGTTAACATTGTTTGCTATAGAAAATACTTTTCAATTTCTTCTGTACCACATCTGTAGAGTGGGCCGTGTGCTTCCCATACCACAATCTATTAAAAGTTGTGGGTCAGATGAACTCCATGATACACTTTGGGGTTCTCTAAACCCTGGCCCATAACACAATTAAGGAGCAATTTAGCATGGCCAATCCACCTACCCTGCACATCTTTGGGTTGTGGGGGTGAGACCCACACAGCCACGGGGAGAAATTTAAACTCCACATGGACTGTGACCCGGGGCTGGGATCGAACCCAGGTCCTTGGCGCTGTGAGGCAGCAGTGCTATCCACAGCACCACCATGCTGCCCCTTCCTTTCATATTGACCCATTGCCCTCTTCTCACACATACTCATTCCAAAGTCCAGGGTTAAAAAGAGGATTTTGAAGAAGCTGTATTTTTCACTGGAGCATCGGGAATAAGAAAGCAGGAGACACAAAGAAACTAGAGATGTGGTAATTATAGAAAAATCTAAAGCACCGAGTGTGGAGCGGAGATTAAGAAGTACAAGGAGTGGGTTTCGACAACACATCCTTCCTGGTAATTATTTCATGCAGCATAATTGTGGAAATGACATCCAGATTGAATGAGTTATTGTCAGGGTTTGTGCAGGGCTCAAATCAGGCACAATTTTAGAATAGGTGTCATGGTGTAAGATAGTGAGAAATTTAGATATTGTGACAGCAAAACACATTGTCATTTCTCTGAAATGAATTAGCAAAAGGGCCACGGGCTGTCCCTGAGAATGAGGTGCTCTGCACCGTATCCTAGCAACCAGTCACTTGGAAATCAAGTGTGTACGGAGAATGAAAGCTGCGTTTATTTTACAAACTGAACTGCTACTCACACCTAACACTGCACAGATCTCACCATGCTGCTTGCTTCATTGTCTCTACATTGCTTTTTGTATGCTGGGAATTGTAAAGACTTGGCCTATTTCCTTGACCCATCCTGCCCATTAACAGCCGATGTGGATACAACGTAATGATAAGGAATCAATTAGAACTCTGGAGAAATGGTTCAGTCATACCTGGCACAAAGGAAGGTGGTTGTGATGGATGGACATCTCAGACTCAGGACATCACTGCAGGAGTTCCGAAGGGTAGTGGGCAGCATGGTAGCACAGTGGTTAGTACAGTTGCTTCACAGTGCCAGGGTCCCAGGTTCGATTCCCGGCTTGGGTCACTGTCTGTGCGGAGTTTGCACTTTCTCCCCGTGTCTGCGTGGGTTTTCTCCGGGTGCTCTGGTTTCCTCCCACAGTCCAAAGATGTGCTGGTCCGGTGGATTGGCCATGCTAAATTTCCCTTAGTGTCCAAAAAGGTTAGGTGGGGTTACTGGGTTATGGGGACAGGGTGGAGGTGGGGTGCTCTTTCCAAGGGCCAATGCAGATTCCATGGGCCGAATGGCCTCCTTCTGCACTGTAAATTCTATGTTCTATGTAGTGTCCTAGGCCCATCCATCTTCAGCTGCTTCATCAATAACCTTCCTGCCATCATAAGGTCATAAGTGTGGATGTTTGCAGACAACTGCACAATGTTCAGCACCACTCATGACCTCTCAGGTACTGAAGCAATTCATGTCCAAATGCAGCAAGACCTGGACAATATCCAGACTTGGGCTGACAAGTGGCAAGTTACATTTCCGCCACACAAGTGCCAGGCAATGACCATCTCCTATAAAAAGAGAATCAAATCATCGGCTTACTCACTTTTCCAACTTCTTCCATCGGGCAGGAGATACAGAAGTTTGAGAACACGCACGAACAGACTCAAAAACAGCTTCTTCCCCACTGTCACCAGACTCCTAAATGACCCTCTTTTTGAATGACCTCATTAACACTACACCCTGTATGCTTCATCTAATGCCAATGCTTATGTAGATACATTGTATATCTTGTGTTGCCCTATTATGTATTCTCATGTATTTTCTTTAATTTTGTTTAATTCCCTTTTCTTCCATGTACTGAATGATCTGTTGAGCTGCTTGCAGAAAAATACTTTTCACTGTACCTCGGTACACGTGACAATAAACAAATCCAATCCAATCCAATCCAATCCAATTACCAATACTGAATCCCCCACTTACAACGTCCTAGGAGTTACCGTTGATCAGAAACTGAACTGGTCTAGCCATACAAATACTGTGGCTACCAGGGCAGGTCAAAGGCTAGGAATCCAGTGGTGAGTAACTCATCTCCTGGCTCTGCACAAAATGTCCACAATCTAAAAGGCCACAAGCCAGGAATGTGATGGAATCCTCCCAATTTACCTGGATGAGTGTGGCACAAATAACATTCAAGAAGCTTGACACCATCCAGATAAAGCAGCCCGCTTGATTGACATCACATCGACCACCTTAAACACTTACTGGCTCCACCACTGATGAACAGTAGCAGCCGTGTGTCCTACCTACAAGATGCACTGCAGTAACTCACCAAGGTTCCTTCAACAGCTCCTTCCAAACCCACGGCCACTGCCATCTAGAAGGAAAAGAGCAGCAGATACATGGGAACACCACCACCTGGACGTTCCCCTCCAAGTAACTCACCATCCTGACTTGGAAATATATCGCCGCTCCTTCACTGTCGCTGAGTCAAAATCCTGCGATTCCCTGCTGTGGTAAACCACTGTATTGTATTATACCTGCTGTATGTAACATGCCTGGGCTTGTCCCTGCTGGCTCCGCCTATGGCTCCTCCCTTCGGGCTCAGGCATAAAGGTGGCCAACCATTGGCCCTGCCTTCAGTCTGGGGCCGGCTGCCAGCAGGATCTTTAAGCTAATTAAAGCCACAGTTTCACTCTCAACTTATCTTCTGTCGTTATTGATGGTATATCAATTTATAGATACCTGCTGGAAGCCAGCCCCAGACTGAGGGCAGGGCCGGTTTTTGGCCACCTTTATGCCTGAGCCCGAGGGGAGGAGCCACAGGCGGAGCCAGCAGGGACAAGCCCAAGCATGTTACATATAGCAGGTATAATACAATACAGTGGTTTACCACACCTCCCTTCACAACACGGACTGCAGTGGATCGAGAAGGCAGTTCACCTCCATCTCCTCAAGGGCAACTAGGGATGGTTAATAAATACTGGCCTAGTGAGCAGCACCAAAATGATTTCAAAAAAGGAATTTCTCAGGGGTGTGTTGATGGCACTGAGCTGGATACGATGGGCTGATTCACTATTCCAAGGAGTCATCAATGCTCCTGCTGTGGTTCATTAGCAACTCAATTGTCATTTTGACAAGTGATTATCAGAAAGGGAGAATATAAACAAGTTGGGTCTTTGTTCTTTGTGTTTTTGAAACGTAACACAGTCTCTGAACATCCCAAAGTGTTTCATAATCAATGAACTGTAGTCATTGGTGAAAATGAGAGAAATCAGTAGCCAATCCACAAAGACCAAGGCCCCAGAAATAGCAATAATATAGTTGACAAGTTTTTGAAAGATATATTTGTTTATGTGATGTGAGCATCGCTGGCTTGGTCACCATTAATCACCCATCCCTAATTGCTCTTGAGAAGGTGAGCTGGCCTCTTGAACTGCTGCAGTCCCTGTGGTGTAAGTTATTTACTGGGAGCGGGGACTGAGTAAATTGGGTTTATATTCTTTGGATTGTCGGAGAATGAGAGGCGATCTCAATGAAAACCACAAAATTCTGAAGGGGATTGATAAGGTGGACGCTGAATTAAGGGATATGGGAAGGAGCCGGGGAAATTAAATTGAAGATCAACCACGATGATATTGAATGGTGGAGCAGGTTCGATGGGCCAAAGGGCCCACTCCTCTTGCCATTCCCTATGTTCCTGTATAGATACACCCAAATGCTGCTCGAAGGGAATTCCAGGATTTTGACCCAGTGATGATGTTGGTTAAGGATTATTTTTTTTCCAGAGCAATGAAATGGCGCTGTGTGATCTGTCACATTTTCCTCCGAGGACAGATAGTCCTTGTTTTGATATCTCTTTCGCAGATAATCCCTCAGTACAGAATTAGATTGTCAGTTTAGAATCTGTTCTCCAGTCTCTGCAGTGGAGTTCGAATCCATGACCTTGCTAGTCCGGTGTGAAAGTGCCAGAAGTTAGTTGAAGCTGACAAGGCAATTAGACTCCAGATATTCGACTGAGACGAATGAGTGTGTAGCTCAGACTGAGGGTTTATCATCCCACTGTGCAGGAATTAAGCAAATCCTAGGATCGAATGATTGATGCACTGACTGACAGCGGTAATATCATTCAGCATTTTTAGAGCAAATAATCAATTATTTATCACACATTAAATTGCTTTATTTTATTAAAGGTGCTAGTCAATTTCAAAAAGGGGTTTGAAGAGAAATCTAATGATTGTGAGTCAACATATGCAGTGACCCGTTGCAAATGTTCAGTCTAAGGATCCTTACTGTGGAAAAGTGATGATCTTTCACTGCTGCCTGCATTGGGGGTGGTTATGAGACACTAAAAGTGCATCAAATGACTCAGCAGCTTTCCTGTTGAAGCATCTGTACATTTCTGTATCATTAAATACACATCATAAACCAGAATAGTGAAATCTAAGCAAAGCATGCTCACCAGGTTCAGCTTCCAATCCATTCTCCTCATCATATGTTCATCCTGATTGTTGCGGGATCTCTCACACGTTTTGGGAATTTTACAGAGGGTGAGTGAGGTTGGATAAATTGAATTAAAATGCAGTCAGTTTAATTCTTTCTCTCAAAGTGTCCAATTGCCAGGGGATCCACGTGCTGGGGATAAGGATCAGAGGCCAGAGCATGGTGGGGGGAGGGTGGGGAGTGGGGGGGGGGGGGGGGGGGGGGCAGTTTTAGTCTCCAAAATCAGATAGGTTTGTGCAACTGTGAAGTAAAATGTAAAAGATGTGAATCCTGAACACAAACGGTCTCCAACTCCTCCAGGTATACTGGAGGTGAAACTGGGAATAGGGGAGGGATAGGTGTAAGTGACTGGTCTTCGCACAGTTTGAAAGCCCATATTTAAGTATTTTAACAAGTAAGCAAACCTTCAGAATTTCACTTTTCCAGCTTTAATGTTTAACGGGAATTCAGGCCGCAAATGGGAAGTGCGGATTGCTCTATTGAGGAGTTTAATAAGTTTCAAGCACTGCTTGTGGGTTAGGAGTAATAAAAATGTTTCCAACACCCCACCCCAACACCTCTCCTAAACAACCCATTACACCGCTCCGGTGATATGACCACACTCCGCAACCCATTGTGATGCTCCCCCAATGTTCTCCATGGTTAGGGAACACCACACGACACAACTTGCCCAATGACGGCTAATGGTCCCCTCATAATCTTCTGGCCCACCTCTTGATTTCTTCAATTGCTCCCATCAATACCCACAACAGCAAAACCCATTATTGAAGATTTCCGCATAAATATCTCTTCCCTCAATTGCTGATCTCCCCATCGATATGCTTCCATCTCTGGATATCTCAATTTCCCCATTGATATCCCCTCATCTCCTGATCTCTCCACTTGCCCATCGATGGCGTCCCCAATCCCAGATCTCACCATTTGCCCATCGACATCCCTTGTCTCCCAATATCTCCATTTCCCTACAGTTGGAATCATAGACTCCTTACAGTACAGAAGGAGGCCATTCAGCCCATCGTGTTTGTACTGACTCTCTGAAAGGGCACCCTACCTAGGCCCCTGTACAAGAAAGCTGATAAATATTTTCCACCGCTCCCTCTGCATTAATAATAATAATAATATTTATTAGTGTCACAAATAGCCTTACATTAACACTGCAATGAAGTTACTGTGAAAATCCCCTAGTTGCCACATTCCGGCACCTGTTCAAGTACACTGAGGGGGAATTCAGAATGTCCAATTCATGTAACCAGCACGTCTTTGGGACTTGTGAATTACCTGGAGGAAAACTCATGCCACTTGATTTTGTCACCCCTATATCTCTAGGAATGACAACTGACTTGCCTGTCTTCTTGGATAGAAGTGGGAATACGGTACTTTCAAACAGAAAACTTTAAAATAATAAATAATGTAAAAGCAAATTACTGTGGATGCTGGAATCTGAAACAAAAAAGAGAAACTGTTGGAAAATCTCAGCAAGTCTGGCAGCATCTGTCGGGAGAGAAAGGAACTAATGTTTTGAGTCTGATGACTCTTTGTCAAAGCTAACAGACAGAGAAAGTGGGAAATAACTATACTGTGGAATGAGAATGAAAGGTGAGTCAAAGCCACAGAAACCCAAGGAAATAGAGTGCTAGAAGCCACAGAAACCAAGGGGAAAGAGTGCTAATGTAAGTCCCCAGAGAGAACAAAAGATGTGAAAGGCCAAACAGCAGAGAAACTAACATCAGATGGTGAACTGTAGATGCGGGGGGAGGGGAAGGGGGAAGCAAAGAGGAGAATGGGTAAGGAAAGGGGGATAAGATGGGGGAGAGGGTTAATATATATTAAGGTGTTGAGACTGGAAGGCTGTAGTGTGCCTTACAGGAAGATCTATGTGGTTTCTCCAGTTTGCGTGGATCTTCACTGGAACATTGCAGCAGGCCAAGGACAGACATGTGGGCATGGGAGCAGGGTCTTGTGTTGAAATGGCAAGCAACGGGAAGGTCAGGGTCCTGAATGCGCACAGACCGAAGATGCTCAGCAAAGCGATCACCCAGTCTGCGTTTGGTCTCTCCGATACAGAGGAGACCACAATGGGAGCAGCAAATGCAATAGACCAAATTGGAAGAGATACAAGTGAAACGCTGCTTAACCTGGAATGAGTGTTTTGGGCCTGGAATGTTAAGCATGGAAGAGATAAAGGAGCAGGTGTTACACCTTCTGCGATTGCATGGGAAGGTGCCATGGGTGATGGGAGATGTGTTGGGTATGGTGGAGGAGTGGACGAGATAATCTCGGAGGGAAAGGTGGCTCTGCGGAATGCTGACAGAGGGAGTGAAGGGAAGATGTGTTTGGTGGTGGCATCATGCTGGAGTTGGCGAAAATAGCGGAGGATTATGCTTTGCATACGGAAGCTGGTGGGATAAAATGTGAGAACAAGGGGGACTCTATCCTTGTTCTGGGAGGGAGGGTAGGGGGCGAGGGTAGTGGCGCGGGAGATAGAACGCACACTTTTGAGGGCCCTGACCACAACTGTAGGTGGGAAATCCCGGTTGAGGAAGAAGGAACACATTTTCGAAGCACCATTTTGGA
The DNA here is from genome assembly GCF_902713615.1 of Scyliorhinus canicula. Taxonomy (NCBI): domain Eukaryota; kingdom Metazoa; phylum Chordata; class Chondrichthyes; order Carcharhiniformes; family Scyliorhinidae; genus Scyliorhinus; species Scyliorhinus canicula. Next base: position 104,300,924 of record NC_052154.1, read on the forward strand.
AAGTGGCATCATCGGAACAAATGCGACAGATGCAAAGGAGCTGAGAGAAAGGGATGGAGTCCTTACAGGGTGTCGGGTGAAAAGAGCTGTAGTCCAGATAGCCGTTTCTCTCTCTGGCCGTTTCTCTCTCTGACCGTTTCTCTCTCTGACCGTTTCTCTCTCTGACCGTTTCTCTCTCTGACCGTTTCACTCTGACCGTTTCTCTCTGACCGTTTCTCTCTGACCGTTTCTCTCTCTGACCGTTTCTCTCTGACCATTTCACTCTCTGACCATTTCTCTCTCTGACCGTTTCTCTCTGACCGTTTCTCTCTCTGACCGTTTCTCTCTCTGACTGTTTCTCTCTGACCGTTTCTCTCTGACCGTTTCTCTCTCTGACCGTTTCTCTCTCTGACCGTTTCTCTCTGACCGTTTCTCTCTGACCGTTTCTCTCTGACGGTTTCTCTCTGACCATTTCTCTCTGACCGTTTCCCTCTGACCATTTCTCTCTCTGACGGTTTCTCTCTGACCGTTTCTCTCTGACCATTTCCCTCTGACCGTTTCTCTCTCTGACCGTTTCTCTCTCTGACCGTTTTTCTCTCTGACCGTTTCTCTGTCTGACCGTTTCTCTCTCTGACCGTTTCTCTCTCTGACCGTTTCTCTCTCTGACCTTTTCTCTCTCTGACCGTTTCTCTGTCTGACCGTTTCTCTCTCTGACCGTTTCTCTCTCTGACCGTTTCTCTCTCTGACCATTTCTCTCTCTGACCGTTTCTCTCTCTGACTGTTTCTCTCTGACCGTTTCTCTCTGACCGTTTCTCTCTCTGACCGTTTCTCTCTGATCGTTTCTGTCTCTGACCGTTTCTCTCTGACCGTTTCTCTCTCTGACCGTTTCTCTCTGACCATTTCTATCTGACCGTTTCTCTCTCTGACCGTTTCTCTCTCTGACCGTTTCTCTCTGACCATTTCTCTCTGACCATTTCTCTCTCTGACCGTTTCTCTCGGACCGTTTCTCTCTCTGACCGTTTCTCTCTCTGACCGTTTCTCTCTCTGACCTTTTCTCTCTCTGACCGTTTTTTCTGACCATTTCTCTCTCTGACCGTTTCAATCTCTGACCGTTTCTCTGACCGTTTCTCTCTCTGACTGTTTCTCTCTCTGACCGTTTGTCTCTGACCATTTCTCACTCTGATCGTTTCTCTCCCTGACCGTTTCTCTCTCTGACAGTTTCTCTTTCTGACCCTTTCTCTCTGACCATTTCTCACTCTGACCATTTCTCTCTCTGACCGTTTCTCGCTGACCGTTTCTCTCTCTGACCGTTTCTCTCTCTGACCGTTTCTCTCTCTGACCATTTATCTCTGACTGTTTCTCTCTCTGACCGTTTCTCTCTCTGACCGTTTCTCTCTCTGACCATTTATCTCTGACCGTTTCTCTCTCTGACCGTTTCTCTCTCTGACCGTTTCTCTATCGGACCGTTTCTCTCTCTGACCGTCTCTCTCTGACCATCTCTCTCTGACTGTTTTTCTCTCTGACCGTTCCGCTCTCTGATCGTTTCTCTCTCTGACCGTTTCTCTCTGACCGTTCTCTCTGACTATTTCTCTCTCTGACCGTTTCTCTCTGACCGTTTCTCTCTCTGACCGTCTCTCTCTCTGACCGTTTCTCTCTGACCGTTTCTCTCTCTGACCGTCTCTCTCTCTGACCGTTTCTCTCTGACCGTTTCTCTCTCTGACCGTTTCTCCCTCTGACCGTTTCTCTCTCTGACCGTTTCTCTCTCTGACCGTTTCTCTCTCTGACCGTTTCTTTCTCTGACCGTTTCTCTCTCTGACCATTTCTCTCTCTGACCATTTCTCTCTCTGACCGTTTCTCTCTGACCGTTTCTATCTGACCGTTTCTCTCTAACCGTTTCACTCTCTGACCGTTTCTCTGACCGTTCCTCTCACTGACCGTTTCTCTCTGACCGTTTCTCTCTCTGACCTTTTCTCTCTGACCGTTTCTCTCTCTGACCGTTTCTCTCTCTAACCGTCTCTCTCTGACCGTTTCTCTCTCTGACCGTTTCTCTCTCTAACCGTCTCTCTCTGACCGTTTCTCTCTCTGACCGTTTCTCTCTCTAACCGTCTCTCTCTGACCGTTTCTCTCTCTGACCTTTTCTCTCTGACCGTTTCTCTCACTGACCGTTTCTCTCTCTGACCATTTCTCTCTCTGACCGTCTCTCTCTGACCGTTTCTCTCTCTGACCGTTCCGCTCCCTGACCGTTTCTCTCTCTGACCGTTTCTGTCTGACCGTTTCTCTCTCTGACCGTTTCTCTCTGACCGTTTCTCTCTCTGACCTTTTCTCTCTGACCGTTTCTCTCTCTGACCGTTTCTCTCTCTGACCGTTCCGCTCCCTGATCGTTTCTGTCTCTGACCGTTTCTGTCTGACCGTTTCTCTCTCTGACCGTTTCTCTCTGACCGTTTCTCTCTCTGACCGTTTCTCTCTCTGACCGTTTCTCTCTGACGGTTTCTCTCTGACCATTTCTCTCTGACCGTTTCTCTCTCTGACCGTTTCTTTCTGACCATTTCTCTCTGACCATTTCTCTCTGACCATTTCTCTCTCTGACCGTCTCTCTCTGACCGTTTCTCTCTCTGACCGTTTCTCTCTCTGACCGTTTCTCTCTCTGACCTTTTCTCTCTCTGACCGTTTTTTCTGACCATTTCTCTCTCTGACCGTTTCAATCTCTGACCGTTTCTCTCTCTGACTGTTTCTCTCTCTGACCGTTTGTCTCTGACCATTTGTCACTCTGATCGTTTCTCTCCCTGACCGTTTCTCTCTCTGACCGTTTCTCTTTCTGACCCTTTCTCTCTGACCATTTCTCACTCTGACCATTTCTCTCTCTGACCGTTTCTCACTGACCGTTTCGCTCTGATCATTTCTCTCTCTGACCATTTCTCCCTCTGACCGTTTCTCGCTGACCGTTTCTCTCTCTGACCGTTTCTCTCTCTGACCGTTTCTCTCTCTGACCATTTATCTCTGACCGTTTCTCTCTCTGACCGTTTCTCTCTCTGACCATTTCACTCTCTGATCATTTCTCTTGGACCGTTTCTCTATCGGACCGTTTCTCTCTCTGACCGTTTCTCTCTCTGACCGTCCCTCTCTGACCGTTTCTCTCTCTGACCGTTCCGCTCTCTGATCGTTTCTCTCTGACCGTTTCTCTCTGACCGTTTCTCTCTGACTGTTTCTCTCTCTGATCGTTTCTCTCTCTGACCGTTTCTCTCTGACCGTTTCTCTCTGACCGTTTCTCTCTGACCATTTCTCTCTCTGACCGTTTCTCTCTGACCGTTTCTCTCTCTGACCATTTCTCTCTCTGACCGTCTCTCTCTGACCGTTTCTCTCTCTGACCGTCTCTCTCTCTGACCATTTCTCTCTGATCGTTTCTCCCTCTGACCGTTTCTCTCTCTGATCGTTTCTCTCTCTGACCGTCTCTCTCTCTGACCGTTTCTCTCTCTGACCGTTTCTCTCTCTGACCGTTTCTCTCTCTGACCGTTTCTCTCTGACCGTTTCTCTCTGACCATTTCTCTCTCTGACCATTTCTCTCTCTGACCGTTTCTCTCTCTGACCGTTTCTCTCTGACCGTTTCTCTCTGACCATTTCTCTCTCTGACCGTTTCTCTCTCTGACCTTTTCTCTCTGACCGTTTCTCTCTCTGACCATTTCTCTCTCTGACCGTCTCTCTCTGACCGTTTCTCTCTCTGACCGTTCCGCTCCCTGACCGTTTCTCTCTCTGACCGTTTCTGTCTGACCGTTTCTCTCTCTGACCGTTTCTCTCTGACCGTTTCTCTCTCTGACCTTTTCTCTCTGACCGTTTCTCTCTCTGACCGTTTCTCTCTCTGACCGTTCCGCTCCCTGATCGTTTCTGTCTCTGACCGTTTCTGTCTGACCGTTTCTCTCTCTGACCGTTTCTCTCTGACCATTTCTCTCTGACCGTTTCTCCCTCTGACCGTTTCTCTCTCTGACCGTTTCTATCTGACCGTTTCTCTCTGACCGTTTCTCTCTCTGACCGTTTCTCTCTCTGACCGTCTCTCTCTCTGACCGTTTCTCTCTCTGACCGTTTCTCTCTCTGACCGTTTCTCTCTCTGACCGTTTCTCTCTGACCGTTTCTCTCTGACCATTTCTCTCTCTGACCATTTCTCTCTCTGACCGTTTCTCTCTGACCGTTTCTATCTGACCCTTTCTCTCTAACCGTTTCTCTCTCTGACCGTTTCTCTGACCGTTCCTCTCACTGACCGTTTCTCTCTGACCATTTCTCTCTGACCGTTTCTCTCTCTGACCGTTTCTCTCTCTGACCGTTTCTATCTGACCGTTTCTCTCTGACCGTTTCTCTCTCTGACCGTTCCGCTCCCTGATCGTTTCTCTCTCTGACCGTTTCTCTCTCTGACCGTTTCTCTCTCTGACCGTTTCTCTCTGACCGTTTCTCTCTGACCATTTCTCTCTCTGACCATTTCTCTCTCTGACCGTTTCTCTCTGACCGTTTCTATCTGACCGTTTCTCTCTCTGACCGTTTCTCTCTCTGACTGTTTCTCTCTGACCGTTTCTCTCTCTGACCGTTCCTCTCTCTGACCGTTTCTCTCTGACCGTTTCTCTCTCTGACCGTTTCTCTCTCTGACCGTTGCTTTCTGACCATTTCTCTCTCTGAACGTTTCTTTCTGACCATTTCTCTCTCTGTCCATTTCTCTCTGACCGTTTCTCTGACCATTTCTCTCTCTGACCGTTTCTCTCTGACCGTTTCTCTCTGACCGTTTTTCTCTGTGACCGTTTCTCTCTGACCGTTTCTCTCACTGACCGTTTCTCTCTCTGACCGTTTCTCTCTCTGACCGTTCCGCTCTCTGATCGTTTCTGTCTCTGACCGTTTCTCTCTCTGACCGTTTCTCTCTGACCATTTCTCTCTCTGACCGTTTCTCTCTCTGACCGTTTCTCTCACTGACCGTTTCTCTCTCTGACCGTTTCTCTCTGACCGTTTCTCTCACTGACCGTTTCTCTCTCTGACCGTTTCTCTCTCTGACCGTTTCTCTCTGACCGTTTCTCTCACTGACCGTTTCTCTCTCTGACCGTTTCTCTCTCTGACCGTTCCGCTCTCTGATCGTTTCTGTCTCTGACCGTTTCGCTCTCTGACCGTTTCTCTGACCGTTTCTCTCTCTGACCGTTTCTGTCTCTGACCGTTTCTCTCTCTGACTGTTTTTCTCTCTGACCGTTTCTCTGTGACCGTTTCTCTCTCTGACTGTTTCTCTCTCTGACCGTTTCTCTCTCTGACCGTTTCTCTCTTTGACCATTGCTTTCTGACCATTTCTCTCTCTGACCGTTTCTCTCTGACCGTTTCTCTCTCTGACCGTTTCTCTCTGACCGTTTCTCTCTCTGACCGTTTCTCTCTTACCATTTCTCTCTGTGACCGTTTCTCTCTCTGACCGTTTCTTTCTGACCCTTTTTCTTTGACCGTTTCTCTCTCTGACCGTTTCTCTCTGACCGTTTCTCTCTCTGACCGTTTCTCTGACCGTTTCTCTCTCTGACCATTTCTCTCTCTGACCGTTTCTCTCTCTGACCGTTTCTCTCTGCCTGTTTCTCTCTGACCGTTTCTCTCTCTGAACGTTTCTCTCTCTGACCGTTTCTCTCTGACCGTTTCTCTCTCTGACCATTTCGCTCTCTGACCGTTTCTCTCTCTGACCGTTTCTCTGACCGTTTCTCTCTCTGACCGTTTCTCTCTCTGACCCTTTCTCTCTCTGACCATTTCTCTCTCTGACCGTTTCTCTCTCTGACCATTTCTCTCTGACCGTTTCTCTCTGTGACCGTTTCTCTCTCTGACCCTTTCTCTCTGACCGTTTCTCTCTCTGACCGTTTCTCTCTCTGACCGTTTCTCTCTCTGACCATTTCTCTCAGACCGTTTCTCTCTGACCGTTTCTCTCTCTGACCGTTTCTCTCTTTGACCGTTTCTCTCTGACCGTTTCTCTCTCTGACCGTTTCTCTCTCTGACCGCTTCTCTCTCTGACCGTTTCTCTCTCTGACGGTTTCTTTCTGACCATTTCCCTCTCTGACCGTTTCTCTCTCTGACCGTTTCTCTGACCGTTTCTCTCTGACTGTTTCTCTCTCTGACCGTTTCTCTCCCTGACCGTTTCTCTCTCTGACCGTTTCTCTCTGACCGTTTCTTTCTTTGACCGTTTCTCTCTCTGACCGTTTCTCTCTCTGACCATTTCTCTCTCTGACCGTTCCGCTCTCTGATCGTTTCTGTGTCTGACCGTTTCTCTCTGACCGTTTCTCTCTCTGACCGTTTCTCTCTCTGACCGTTCCTCTCTGACCATTTCTCTCTCTGACCGTTCCGCTCTCTGATCGTTTCTGTCTCTGACCGTTTCTCTCTGACCGTTTCTCTCTCTGACCGTTTCTCTCTGCCCGTTTCTCTCTGTCCGTTTCTCTCTCTGACCGTTTCTCTCTCTGACCGTTTTTATCTCTGCCCGTTTCTCTCTGACCGTTTCTCTCTCTGACCGTTTCTCTCTCTGACCGTTTCTCTCTCTGACCGTTTCTCTCTGACCATTTCTCTCTCTGACCGTTTCTCTCTCTGGCCGTTTCTGTCTCTGACCGTTTCTCTCTGACCGTTTCTGTCTCTGACTGTTTCTCTCTGACCGTTTCTCTCTCTGACCGTTTCTCTCTCTGACCGTTGCTTTCTGACCATTTCTCTCTCTGACCGTTTCTTTCTGACCATTTCTCTCTCTGACCATTTCTCTCTGACCGTTTCTCTCTCTGACCGTTTCTCTCTGACCGTTTCTCTCTGACCGTTTCTCTCTGACCATTTCTCTCTCTGACCGTTTCTGTCTCTGACCGTTTCTCTCTGACCGTTTCTCTCTCTGACCGTTTCTCTCTAACCATTTCTCTCTGACCGTTTCTCTCTCTGACCGTTTCTCTCTCTGACCGTTTCTCTCTGACCATTTCTCTCTCTGACTGTTTCTCTCTCTGACCGTTTTTCTCATTGCCCGTTTCGCTCTGACCATTTCTCTCTCTGACCGTTTCTCTCTCTGACCGTTTCTCTCTCTGACCGTTTCTATCTGACCGTTTCTCTCTCTGACCGTTTCTCTCTCTGACCGTTTCTCTCTCTGACCGTTTCTCTCTCTGACCGTTTCTCTCTCTGACCGTTTCTCTCTGACCGTTTCTCTCTCTGACTGTTTCTCTCTGACCGTTTCTCTCTCTGACCGTTTCTCTCTCTGACCGTTGCTTTCTGACCATTTCTCTCGCTGACCATTTCTCTCTGACCGTTTCTCTGACCGTTTCTCTCCCTGACCGTTTCTCTCTGACCGTTTCTCTCTGACCGTTTCTCTCTGACCGTTTCTCTCTGTGACCGCTTCTCTCTCTGACCGTTTCTCTCTGACCCTGTCTCTTTGACCATTTCTCTCTCTGACCGTTTCTCTCTCTGACCGTTTCTCTGACCGTTTCTCTCTCTGACCGTTTCTCTCTCTGACCGTTTCTCTCTCTGACCGTTTCTCTCTCTGACCGTTTCTCTCTCTGACCGTTTCTCTCTCTGACCGTTTCTCTCTCTGACCGTTTCTCTCTCTGACTGTTTCTCTCTCTGACAGTTTCTCTCCCTGACCGTTTCTCTCTCTGACCGTTTCTCTCTGACCGTTTCTCTCTCTGACCATTTCTCTCTCTGACCATTTCTCTCTCTGACCGTTTCTCTCTCTGACCGTTTCTCTCTCGGACCGTCTCTCACTCTGACCGTTTCTCTCTCTGACCGTTTCTCTCTCTGACTGTTTCTCTCTCTGACTGTTTCTCTCTCTGACCGTTTTTCTCTCTGCCCGTTTCTCTCTGACCGTTTCTCTCTCTGACCGTTTCTCTCTCTGACTGTTTCTCTCTCTGACCGTTTCTCTCTCTGACCGTTTCTCTCTCTGACCGTTTCTCTCTGACCGTTCCTCTCTCTGACCGTTTCTCTCTCTGACTGTTTCTCTCTCTGACCGTTTCTCTCTCTGACCGTTTCTCTCTCTGACCGTTTCTCTCTGACCGTTCCTCTCTCTGACCGTTTCTCTCTCTGACTGTTTCTCTCTGACCGTTTCTCCCTCTGACTGTTTCTCTCTGACCGTTTCTCTCTCTGACCATTTTGATCTGGTGAAAGACCTGGCCAAGGAGCTGAAAGGGACCTGTGGCATTAGAAAGATGATGATGGGGATGGGCCGATGGAGGTTGGAAAGCCCCAGATGGAGAAGTTGATGGCTTTCTTAGAGATGAGTTTTGTCACCAATGAAAGAAGATGCAGGAGGACCGATCGAAAGTAATCGAAGAGGCGGTTGCACCCCTGAGGGGCCGGATGGAAAGGGTCGAGAAGTGCTTGGAGCCTTAAGGGTCGCAGATCTGGGAGATGGAGAGGATGATGTCGGACCACAGCGATCAGGTAGTTGTATTGAAAATGGAGGTGAGGCCTTTGGAAGACGTTTATTGCAAAGGTAGAGGAGCAGGAAAACCTGCTTAATTTTGACTTTCCTGAAAGTGTGGAAGGCACGAGTGCCACGAGGTACGTTTCGAGGATGCTGGCGAGGCTGGTGGTGGAGGGGGTGTTGGACAAGGCCCTAGAGGTGGATAGAGCTCACAGGTCTCTGTGGCAGAAGCCAAGAGCTGGAGAACCACCGCAGGCGGTGATCGCAAGACTCCACAAGTTCGTGAAAAAAGTGAAGATCCTGCAGTGGGCCAGGGAGAAACGAAACTGTGAATGGGAGGGGAACAAGGTCCGAATATACAACGATATTGTAACAGAACTGGCAAAACGGTGTGCTGGATTCACCAGGGCCAAGGCGGTGCTGTATTGACAGAATATCAGGTTTGGGGTACTGGGGCAGCACGGTGGCCTAGTGGTTAGCACAACCGCCTCACGCCGCTGAGGTCCCAGGTTCGAATCCCGGCCCTGGGTCACTGTCTGTGTGGAGTTTGCACATTCTCCCTGTGTCTGCGTGGGTTTCGCCCCCACAACCCAAAAATGTGCAGAGTAGGTGGATTGGCCACACTAAATTGCCCCTTAATTGGAAAAAATAATTGGGTAATCTAAATTTTAAAAAAAATATATTGTGAAAAAAAAAAGGTTTGGGGTACTGTACCCGGCAAAACTGTGGGTGATTTTCAAAGGCCGGGAGTATTATTTTGATTCCCCAGAGGTGGCCAATGACTTTATTAAAGAGCACAAACTGGGGGAGAACTGAACTTTAATGGGAGACGGAGGAGCTGACACAATGGTGGATGGGGTAGTGTGTAGGTTGGAGGGTGGGCGGGGGTTTCTTCCTAGGTGGGGGTTTTTTGTTGGGTTGACTATTTGTTGCGGGTAATAAATTTGTAAGGTGTCAACTGTCCACCCCTCCTTCTGCCGCCTGTGGAGGAGGTGACCTCTGGTTTTGGATATGTCTTTGTTTGGGTGGGTGGGTGTGGGTGGGGAGGGAGGTCCGTGGGGAGCCTCTTACACAGATCAAAGAGGAGAGGGTGGGGCAGGGGGATTAATGAAAGGAGCCTTCGGGGAGGAGCTGCCATGCTGGCAGACAATGCTGGTGAACGGAAGTGAGGTGGGGGAGATGGCTGTGAGGGATGCCCGAGGGCAGGGGGGAGATGAGGAGGAAGAATGGAGATGCGATATGGCAAGGTTTGGAGAAGAAGCATGGTCAGGAGCAGAGAAGGGGGCCATCTTGGATGGCCTGGTACAGGGCGAAATTAGAGGGGACAGAGCCGATGGAGGAGGATGGCGGACGGTAGAGGGGATTGGAGGCATAGGCCTCCAATAAGGCTTATAACATGGAACATGCGGGAGCTCAATGGGCTAGTGAAGAGATCTTGGATCTTTGCGCACCTAAGGAGTTTGAACGTGAGAGTGGTCGTTTTGCAGGAGACGCACCTCCGTGTGAGGGACCAGGTCAGGCTGAGAAAGGGATGGGTGGGTCAGGTAGCTTGACCACCACGATTGAGTTTACCACCCTTGACACCGTACCCCTCTGTTCCTGTCACACTGGGCTGCATGGTAGCATAGTGGTTAGCACTGTTGTCTCACAGCTCCAGGGACCCGGGTTCCATTCCCGGCTTGGGTCACTGTCTGTGTGGAGTCAGCACGTTCTCCCATAGCAATCTCGGGCCATGCATCCCACTGGCTGGAGATTGGGATGGGAGCAGAGGCCGGGATGGAGATTGGATTCGGGACTGTTAGCAGACAGAAGGTTTTGTGATAAGGTGCGGTCAGTGATTAAGGACTATGTGGAGCTGAACCAAAATGGAGAGGTATCAGTGGCCACATTCTGGGAGACATTGAAGGTGGTGGTTTGGGGGAGATTATCTCGCTCAAGACGTACGCAGATAGGAAAATGAGAGAGGAATATGGATGATTACTGGGTGAGATAGTTGAGGTGGACAGGGAGTATTTGAGGGCCCCATTGCGGATGGATTGGTGAAAAGGTAAAGGTTACAGGGACAGTTCGATATGTTGACAATAGGGAGGGCGGTTTTCAGATATGGAGGGCAAGGGATTTGCAGTATGAATATGGAGAGAAGGCAAGCCACATGTTGGCACATCAGTTACGGAGGCAGTCCGCGTCCAGGCACATTTTGAGGGTACAGACAGGGACGGGGGAGGTGGTGTCGGAGCCGGGGAAGATAAACAAGGTGTTTACAGGATATTATGAGGAACAATATAGGGCGGACTCGGGCGGGGGGGGGGGGGGGGGGGGGGTAAAGAGGGGGATATGGGATGGTTCTTAGATGGGCTGGAATTTCTGTGGCTGGATGAGGAGAGGAGGCAGGAGCTAGAGGAGCCTTTAGGGCTGAGGGAGGTAATGGAGATTGTAAGAGGGATGAACCGTGGCAGGCCCCGGTGCCGGATGGTTATCCGACGGAATATTATAAGGAGTTTGGGGCGGAGCTTGCACCACACGCACTAGGGGAATTTAGTGCGGCGTTGGAGAAGGGGAAATTGCCAGAGACAATGGCACAGGCAACTATTATGCTAATACCAAAGAAAGGGAAGGACCCATTAGCATGTGGGTCATACAGGCCCATGTCACTATTAAACACGGACGCAGAAGTACTGGCTAAGTTGGTGGCGGGAAGGATGGAAGGAGGTGTCTCGGGGTGATTAAGAAATGTTTTGTATGATCACATGGCTTCAGTGATGTCATTGTGTGGGTGGAGTTGGGCTGTGGCTCTGAGTTGTACTTTTGTTTACACATTGTGGAAGCTGGATAAAGACAGATAATTCTGGTCTCTCTCTCTCTCTCTGCATATTAAAAGGTGTCTCCAGATCACTTGATAATTTAACAGTGATAACTGTTTTCTGGAAGGAATTCAAATCTACTGCTTTGGTAAAAGGCTTTTCTGGTTCATGGATATTGTTTCTTAATTGAAAACAGTTAAGGGAAGTTATTAAGGGTTATATAGAGAGTACTGTAGCTGTGTGGGGTATTTATGTTTGTAGTTGATAAAAATGCTCACTGTTTATAAAATGTTAACTGAATTTGCAGATTAAACTTTGTTTTTGATTAAAAGTTCTTCAGGCCTCTGTTGAATAACACCTGAAAGGCAGCCCTTGTGCTCATCATAACCAAAATCAATAAACATTTGTAGGTCAGGTGAACTCCATGATATACCTTGGGGTTTTCTGAACCCTGGCCCATAACAAGGGGCACGAGGTAGGTGCCCGATGTCACCGCTATTGTTTGCGCTAGCGATAGAGCCTTTGGCAATGACCCTTCGGGGGGTCAGTAGAGTTGCAGGGGATTAGGAGGGGGAGCAGGGAGCACCAGGTGTCGCTGTACACAGACAACCTGCTACTATATGTGTCAGAACCGCTGGAGAGTATGGGAAGGATTATGAGCCAATAAAGAGGTTTAGGGCCTTCTCAGGTTGTAAGTTGAATGTGGGTAAAAGTGAGGTGTTCCTAGTGAACAGGTTGGGTTGGAGTAGGGTAGCCAGGGATAGTTTTAGGTTGTTGGGGATCCAGGTGACAGGAGAGTGGGCGATGCTACAAAAGTGGAACCAAACAAAGCTGGTGGAGTAGATATGGGAGGATGCTGTATCTGCCGCTAGCAGGGAGGGTTCAAGTGGTGAAAATGAATGTCCTGCCAAGGTTCTTATTTAGATTTCAGACACTTCCCATTTTTATCCCAAAGGGCTTTTGTCAGAAGTTGGATACAGTCATTTCAGAGTTTGTATGGGTGAGGAAGGTGCCAAGGGTAAAGAGGGCCTTGCTGCTGAGGCAGAGACAGAAAGAGGGGAATGGCGCTAACAATGGGCAGCAGGGTAGCATGGTGGTTAGCATAAATGCTTCACAGCTCCAGGGTCCCAGGTTCGATTCCCGGCTGGGTCACTGTCTGTGTGGAGTCTGCACGTCCTCCCCCTGTGTGCGTGGGTTTCCTCCGGGTGCTCCGGTTTCCTCCCACAGTCCAAAGATGTGCGGGTTAGGTGGATTGGCCATGCTAAATTGCCTGTAGTGTCCTAATAAAAGTAAGGTTAAGGGGGGGTTGTTGGGTTACAGGTATAGGGTGGATACGTGGGTTTGAGTAGGGTGATCATGGCTCGGCACAACATTGAGGGCCGAAGGGCCTGTTCTGTGCTGTACTGTTCTATGTTCTATGTTCTAATCTTGCTGCATTACTATTGGACAGTGAACGTGGAGAAGATGAGGTGGTGGTGGGAGGGAGAGGGGGTAGAATGGTTTAGGATGGAGGAAGAGTCCTGTCGGTCGTTCAGCCTGAGGGACATGGTGACAGCGACGCTACCGCTGGCACCAGGGAGACATACAGAGAGCCCGGTTGTACAGTCCACTATTAAGCTGCGAAACCAGCTGAGGAGACATTTTGGGACAGAAGGGATATTGGTGATTTTTTCAAAGGGAAGTGCAGGGGGGGATTCTGGGAGGGGGGGGGGGAAGGGAGTTTGTTGTTATTAATGGAAAGGGACAGGTCAGGCTCATGGGGCAGGGCCCGGTGTGATGATGGTGGATAAGAAGGGAGGGGGTGAGAGACCCCCCCAGTTAAGATAGTCAAGTGGAATGTGAGGGGGTTGGGAGGTCCAGTCAAGAGGTCAAGGGCGCTTGTGCATCTTAAAAGTTTGAAAGCCGATGTAGCAATGCTGCAGGAGACTCACTTGAGGGTGAAAGGCCAGGTGAGACTTAAAAAGGGCTGGGTTAGTCAGGTGTTTCACTCTGGATTTGATGGACGGGCTCGAGAGGTAGCGTTGTTGGTCAGCAAAAAGGCACGGTTCCAGATGGAGAAGGTGGTGGCAGATCCGGGGGGTAGATATGTGATTGTGACCGGGGCGCTGGAGGGGAGATTAGTGGCGCTGTTAGGTGTATATGGTCCCAATTGGGATGATGTAGGATTCACGAAGAAGGTGTTTGGGGCCATTCCCGACTTGGACACACACGAGCTGATTGTCGGGGGGGGGGGGGGGGGGGGGGACTGGAACTTGGTGCAGGAGCCAAGGTTGGGCAGATCACGGCCGCTCGTCCCGTCAGGGCGGGGTGAAGCTGGGCTAATGGTGGAAATAGGAGGGATGGACCTTGGAGGTTTCTGCACCCGAGGGAACGGGAGTACTTTTTTTTCTTAGTGATCCATAAGGTATATTCACGGATCGACTTTTCCATGGTGGGGAAGGTGCTGCTGTCTGGGGTTAAGGGGTCGGAATACTCGGCAATTGCAGTGTCAGATCCTGCACCGCATTGGGTGGATATGTTACTGGAGAAGGGGATACCGCAGAGGCCGGGGTGGAAGTTAGATGTGGGACTGTTGGGGGACCGAAGGTTCTGTGAGAAAATTGAAAAAGTGATTGAGGAATATGTAGGTTTCAACTGCACGGGTGAGGTGTTGAAGACGGTTGTCGGTTTAAAGGCGATGGTGAGGGGTGAGGTGATTTTGTTCAAGGCTAGGCTAGACAAAGAGGAGAGGTTGGAGCGTCCAAGGGTAATGGCTGAGATGCTGGAGGTACACAGGAGGTATGCAGGATATAGGGACCCAGCAAAGTTGGAAAAGAGGAAGGAATTCCAGGAGATTTGACTGACTATTGTAGCCACCTGGGTTGGCCACTTCCCGACTTTATAATGGAGATCCGCTAAGAATAGGCTCATCCGGAACGACGAGATGGACCCTAAGTCACATCACGCAGCTTTAGCAACCCTTATCCATTCAAGAGTATGGCATCCGGGAGAAGATGATGACATTGAATCTGACTCCCAACACGAGAATCCCTTTGCGACCCTGTTCGCAACAGATAACTGGGGTGTCCAGATGATGTTTTAAAAAGGAACCGCTTGAGAGAAACGGTGTCCTTTCTGTTTGTCAAATGTTCTTTGTTTCAATTTCAACAGCTCTACGACCACACGCCCCATTTGTCCGTGGATACCTACGGGAACTTGCCGGCATGCTTATCAGCCGAAACCACTGAGAGCTTGCCTGACCCCTGTTCATAACTGCTCTTCTGATTTGAGGATCCACTTCTCAGCAGAAACCACTGAGAGCTTGCCCGATCCCTGTTCATAACTGCTCTTCTGATTTGAGGATCCACTTCTCAGCAGAAACCACTGAGAGCTTGTCGTAATAGCTCTTCTGGTTCGACGGTAGAACCTTTACAGCAACCCCCATGATGACTACATTCTTGCCCGTTCTTGTCGGTTACTCAGGCAGTGGAGAAACGGCAGTGGTTCCCGCCCTGTCTGAGGACCCCCCCCTCTGGTCAGCTAAGCTCGGGTAGAGCACAGCCCGGGGATTCCATCCAACTCTTACCCGTCGCGGCCCATACGCACCTCATTTCGCCTCTTTTGGTTCAAAAGTTTTGTTTTGTTTCAGGTGACCCTTCGGTTGCCACCCCTCCTGCTATTTACATCCTCAAACATTTGGTTGGTAAATCACACAGCCTGCGAGACGGCTCGCACTGTTTCAGTATTTTAGAGTATGTCTGGTCCTGAAATTCGTTTTTTTTTTTAAAATGAGGGAGTCACAGATGATGACCAATTATAAAGGGAAATTGGCACTACAGGACAGACATGCTACCGCACAAGATATTAAACAAGATGGTAACAGAAACTATGCTTGATCCACAGAATTCCAGAAGCTCCAGGAAGAGAGAAGAGAAGAGAAGGAAGAGAAGAGAAGAAAGAAGGAAAAGATGAAGACATCCTCCTTTCTTCTATGTTATACATTGTATATTTGGTTGCGCGTGAACGCAAACCCCCTGACCCCAACACCCCCCCGGCCGTTAATGATTCACTTCCCCATAGCACCCAGAGCCCAGTGACAAGTAACAACACACTACCATGGTGCGATAGGTTTATAACGTGGTACTCCTTCTCATATGTAATTGAATCCCTTCTAGCATTGGCGATACTTGCAGCATCGTGCAGACTATCCGCATGAGGAAATGGCGAAGGAGAGCCTACCGCTCTCGCACCCCGGTATACAGGATGAGATCCCCTATCTTCGGTTTTCACAAGGCCCCCGAACCTCTTGATCTACAATAAAGGACATTCGTTCTGCGTCATTTGTAAATAAAGAAATGTGTTTCGTTTGCAACTGAAAGATTGTACAACTCTGTGCTTGACCGACAAGCCAGAGGAAAACGTGAATGCTGCTATTATTTTTGTATTGTTAGGAAGTTAGTATGATTGGATGTTTAAGTGAGTGTAGTTTATAGAAGATAGTTAGAGGTACCGTTTTTTTTGTGTTGTAATGCATGTCCCTGTTGTAACATAGCGCCACTTAGAATTGTCAGTTAAAATTTTCTTGCTAGTTATGATCAGTGTCGAGGCCAAGGAAGAGTGCTCGCTGGGTCAGGGAGTGAAGATGACGCAGTTATGTGATCCTTCATGCTTCGCGTTAGGGATCACAAGGAGGCAGTGTAGCCACCTTGGTTGGCCACTTCCCAACTTTAAAATGGAGTCCGCTAAGAATGCAGGGAGAAATGGACAGGCACAGGGAAGCAAGCTTCCTGTGTATTAGAACTTGCAGAAACCCAGACAGCACTGAAACTAACAACCATCTACATATTGATGAGCAATCCCCGGGAACAATTGGAAACATTTAAGATAATCGAGGCCAAGCCAGACTCCTCGGCGCCAGCGGGAGCCAAGACAAAGGAAGGTCAACGGACATATAGGAACCGCCCAGCGATCAGGGAACAGCTCCAGTATTGGGGAAATCAAATCAATTGATTGGAACATGGTCCAATCAATTGGAACCAGGTACGGGGACCGCCCAAAAGGGCACAAAGCCCCTGGAGACTATAAAACAGAGTCCCCAAGTTCAATTCGTCCTTCTTGGCAGGGTCTCTCAGCAGCTGGAAACAACCCTTGACCGTGACCTGCCTAGCAGCTGCACCAACCAAGTAAGTGTCCAGTCAACGCACGCTACAAGATAGGCGCTCCTAACCCTTAGTCCATACCAGCTGGAAGCCTGCAGTCTCAGAAGTGAACAAAAGGCCATTTGTTCCCCTGACCTGGTGGGCCAGTTTCCAAAGCTAAGTATTGGCCTATTAGCGTTAGTGATAGTCTAGTGAGTAGTATTTTATGCATGAGTAGCGATTGACTGTGTATATAATAAATGTGTTTTGATTTGAACCTTACTAACTGGTGTATTGAGTTATTGATCAGCACTTGAACTTGAACCTCGTGGTGGTATCATAAAGATACTTGGCGACTCTAGAGCAAAGTTTATAAAACAGAGCAATTAAGTGTAAAGCACACTTCACAACATTTAGCAACACTATCCACCAGGAAGGTGGTACGCCTATTGAGGCGAGCAAGGGGGGTAGTTTACGAGCATGGAGAGAAGGCGGGGCATATGTTGGCGGGTCAGCTCCAGACGGATGCTGTGGCAAGGGATATTGTCCAGGTCCGGGACAGGGCAGGGAAGTTGGTGGTGGCTCCAGATCAGATTTACAAGGTCTTTAAGGAATTCTATGAGATGTTGTACAGGTCAGAGCCACCTGGGAGAGAACGGGAGATGCAGGAATTTCTAGATGGGCTGGAGTACCTGAGGTTAGGGGAGGGGGACAGGGCTACATTAGAAGGAGCGATAGTGGAGCAGGAGATGAAGGATGCGATTGGGAGGATGCAGTCAGGGAAGGGGGCAGGGCCGGATGGGTCTCAGGTGGAATATTATAAAAAATTCAAAGATAAGCTGGCACCCCTGATGGTGGAGATGTTTGAAGAGGCGATAGGGAAGGGGGTGTTGGTCCGGTTGCGGCTATGACCAGCTAAGTCGCACGTTTGGCTGCTCCTGCTACAAAGGTGTTTTCGGGCCGATTGGAGGGCCCCAACGGCGCTGTAAGGACAAATCCCGGTGGGGGAAGGCTCCCTGAAGAGAACCAGACCAACTTTATGGTCGGTACCCGGAGTGGGGTGGTAAAGAAAGCAACAGCAGCTCCCAAAAAAAAGCGGGGGAAGAAGACCAAAATGGCGGCCGGTGGCGCACCCGAGGAATGGAGGAAATGGGCGGAGGAGCAGCAGGCCGCTCTCCTGCGCTTCTTTACGGAGCTGAAAATGGAGCTCTTGGAGTCAATGAATGCGACGACCACCAGGCTGATGGGAGCCCAGGCGACCCAAGAGGCGTCGATTCGGGAGCTGCAGCAGGAGATGACTGCGAGGGAGGAGGAGGCCACGGTCCTCGTGGGAAAGGTGGAGGTGCACGAGGCACTCCACCTGAAATGGCAGAGCCGTTTTGAGGAGCTGGATACCCGAATGAGGCGGAAGAACCTGAGGATCTTGGGCCTGGCAGAAGGCCTGGAGGAGTCAGACCTCCCGGGATATGTAGCAGAAATGCTGAGCTCCCTGATGGGGGCAGGGGCCGTCCCTTCGCCCCTGGAGCTGGAAGAGGCCTACAGGGTCATGGCTAGGAGGCCAAGAGCAAATGAGCCCCCGAGGGCGGTGCTGGTGCGGTTCCAGCGACTCAGCGACCGTGAGAGAGTGCTGGAGTGGGCCAAGAGGGAAAGGAGCAGCAAGTGGGAGAATTCGACGGTGAGGGTCTACCAGGACTGGAGTGCGGAGGTGGCAAAGCGGCGGGCCCGGTACAAACCGGACGAAGGCGGTGCTACATGCAAAACGGATCAGGTTCAGAATGCTGCAGCCAGCGCGCTTGTGGGTCACCTACAGGAACCAACACCACTATTTTGAGTCCCCAGAGGAGGCGTGGGCCTTTGTACAGGAAGAGAAACTGGACTCGAATTAGACCCAGGGGATACTTGGCGGCCGTAGCCGCTCGGGTACTTTCAGCTGAATTCTTTGTTTGGATTTTGAACTCTTGCTGTGGTTTTTCTTCTGATGTTTTTTCCCCCCTTTGCCAACTTCCCTTAGTTATTGTTATTGTGGTTATTCATGGTTATTTATGGTTATTTATGCTGTTTGGTAGAGGGCGACTGTTAAGTACATTGTTATTTGTTATCTATCTGTTATTTATAATGTTAAGTTGGGGAGGCGGGACGGGTGGAGAGCAGATCGGGGATATGGGCTCCTAGGGGGGGTTCTTTACAGGCATGGACGGGGAACGGGGGTGGAACTGAAGATGGCGGGGGTGGGGTGTGGCAGGGCGAAAGCGCGGGCTTTCCTCTGTTTTCCCGCGCGCGGGGCAGAGGAGGGGGAGGGGAGGAGTGCGGGGCGTGGCTAGCAGCATGGCGACCTTTCCCGCGCTGTAGCGGGGCCAGGGAGAGAGTGGCAATGGGGGGGAGGCCCCCCCCCCGAGCCGGGGGGAGTCGGAGTGTGGCAGGAGCAGCCGGGTCAGCGTGAACCAAGCTGACTACGGGAGTAC